>NC_052628.1:67701805-68005528 GCF_016161935.1 Mauremys reevesii | reverse complement strand
AGGCATGACTTGCCCTTGGTGAATCCATGCTCGCTGTTCCTGATAACTTTCCTCTCCTCAAAGTGCTTCAGAATTGATTCCTTGAGGACCTGCTCCATGACTTTTCCAGGGACTGAGGTGAGGCTAACTAGCCCGTATTTCCCTGGATCCTCCTTCTTCCCTTTTTTAAAGATGGGCACTACATTAGCCTTTTTCCAGTCATCTGGGACCTCCTCCAGTCGCCATGAGTTTTCAAAGATAATGGCCAATGGCTCTGCAATCACATCCGCAAACTCCTTTAGCACCCTCAGATTCAGTGTATCCAACCCCATGGACTTATGCTTGTCCAGCTTTTCTAAATAGTTTTCTCTAAAATGCTGCAAGCCATTTCTCCATGGGTAGCTTACCTTTTTCTAGGTGTCTGAATTACTGGTAGTTAGAGAAATGTCCCAGAACATCTATCCATTCAACAGTCTGCCCACAACAAATATACAAGTCCCAGCATCCTGAATAGATGAACCATGGTCTTCAACAGAAGTAACCATAAACTTTACTTGTAGTGCAATGCTGTTATAGGAAGCCATCAGCCAAATGGTACCATATGAGGTCACCATGGATTCAAGAATTTCTTGAAAAAGGAGGGATTTGGCAGAGGAAGAGGTACACTAAAGAAGGGTTAAATATCTCCTTCTAATTGCTTTCACAAAAAAATGCAAAAGTAGCAGAAGCATAGAATGTTTTAGCAAAAGTTGTAGGGGGGTGTCTAATGGGGAACAGTCTTCTCTCACCTTTTAAATCTTTCTAGCTTTGGCTTTTGTCTTATTTTTATGATACCTTTACAGTCATTGGTACTTGACTCTGGAAAGGTTATTAATAACGCCCATGAAATATTTTTTTCCAAATGATTGGTGGTTAAGGTCCTTTCTACAATATGCCACAGAATCCAAATCCTTTAATCTCAAATTGGATGCTTTTGCTTCCAGCTCCGTAATGGTGCAAAGTAGACCTAATTAATGTTCATTTAAATCAATACCTCTTTTTCCCTATTGTGAATGGAATACAGAGCATTGATCCAACAGCACTCATTCCACTCAGATCAGGGGGGAAGAATTATTGATCAGTTGAAAAACAATTCATTTTCATTTGCACAGTTTGTCTGGTGAAAATAAAAAATGGCCTTATTTCAGATTAAAGTTACCAGATCTACTGTTGCCCTGCCAATATTTTTACAAGGGACTCTCAAAATATCATCCCTTTACCTGTAATTAGCCATGTGTATCATAGTGCATGTATTTGCAGAAAGGAAGGATGGGACCTTGGGGAATCTATTCAAATATTTTTCCATTTAAACAAAAATATATTTTCTCCCAAGAAGGGAAAAAGAAGCACTATAATAAACTGCACTTTGCAGGAAATGTTCATAATTTGATCCTGAAAAATGTATTTCATATATTAATAGTAGAGCAGAGTTCACTACTTGTATAATTTGAAGTCAGGGGTGAACACCTTGAATAGAGGGCCAACATGTATCTTCCCTCGGGAATTGTTTTGAAAACATATCTGCTATTTGGTACAATCTGGTTCACTCTAAAAGCAAAATATTTCCTTTTCAGAAGGTAATTTTAGTAGTCCCATAGATAAGTCATCTCTGGCAAGAATGATTAAGCATGGTACAGAGAGGAATGAACTCCACCAGCTTAAGGGAAATCTTCCCAACTTTTCTTCCAGTTTGGTTGCAAAATTTCATTAAGGGCTATATTGCTGACCAGGGCAAGCCAGCACTTTATATTATTAACCATGGCCCACACTGTTCAATAACTATCCCAAGTAACATCATTAACAATACTTTGAATCATCAACTACACAAATCCAGTCTAGCATCTACAGAACATTATTTATCTGGGGTAATATACCTGTTTGGTTTAAAAATCCAAACTCTGAGGTGCATTCATATTGGAATGTGCAGGTTTTTCAGCTTCTTAAATAAGAAGAAATAGTAGTGTAGGCATTTATGCTAACACCCAATTCTGTGATCACATGAAACCTAGATGCTATGTTGATGCATGCCCTAAAAATACATAAATTAGATAGATTGTAAAACATTAACTGGGAAAAATATCTCTTTCCTAAGCTACTAGAGTGCATGTGAAAGCAAAGTGCATTACAACTTGAGGTAGCTCATTAACATTCTCAGAGGATGTCCCCACCTCACTCTATGCTGTAATTAAAGAAAATCCCATCAGTGTTTTAATGTTCTCGGAAACAGTCAAACAATCCACAAAACATACATACAGTTATATATGCTTATAGGTAACTTTGTTTTATAGTAGGGATAAGAAAATGCCTAGATTACTAAAGTAATTCATGCCCCAAATATATTTCAAATAGATAGATTTTTATACATTTTAACTCGGAAACTCAACTTTCCTAAATTAATACAGAATAGGATGCAAGCAGACATTTTTGGGTCTTGTCTTCCATTAAGGTTAATCAATAATTGAGAAAGAATCCACAAGTATCTGGGAAGATATGCCAGGCATGGGGAGGACATAAACAATTTCATTTTGGAGCAGCAGCAAGACATGCTCCAGAATATGCGGTGTCCCAGTTCCCCAAGTCATAGAATCATAGAAATGTAGGGCTTGGAAGGGACCTTGAGAAATCATCAAGTTCATCTCCCTGTACTGAGACAAGACCAAGTAAACCTAAACCATCCCTGACAGGGGTTTGTCCAACCTGGCCTTAAAAACCTCCAGTGATGGGGATTCCACAACCTCCCTTGGAAGCCTATTCCAGAGCTTAACTATCCTTATAGATAGAAAGTTTTTTCCTAATATCTAACCAAGATCTCAGAGTGTGCAGCCAAGATGACTCCTGAACCCGCTCCTCATCCCCTATTCCTCCACTCTTTTATCCAGCATGCCTCGCAATAGTAAAGCCACAAAGTGACCCTCTTATTGTCTTTTTCAAACTGAGCTGTCTCATACTCAAGGTGACAATGAATGGAAAAATCTAGAGGCCTGCCAAGGAACTGAAAGATGCTCTAATATCTGTATATCCATAGGAAGAGTATTCTATTATATGTTAAGTCATATTTAAATCTTCAAGTTGTTCTAATAATACCGTTACCAAGCAACACCACCAGCTTGAGTCAGCATTGAATACACTTTGCTTTAGAAAAGACAGGTACAAATACATATTGCAGAAGATGTTACATGGTTATTTTATAGTGGTACTTCTTTATCTGTATAATTACAATGGGGTCAGAGGAGAATTAGATGAACACACATTCCATAAAATAGACTTCAGAAACATTGTATACTAACAGAATCCCAAGTTGGTGAAAGACAGTCGTTCTTGTAATGAGCTCTATTTAAAAGGCTACACTGACAAAGCTATTTGCAGTGTACAACAAGTTTTATTGGTCCTACAAAATCCAGGAACCAAAGTACATATTCTTGAGCTCCATCTACTGGCATTTTATCTATTAACAAGCTTTTTCTATGTAAGCAGAAATCTTATTTCTAGAGCACTTCTGTAACAGCTGTATTGAAGTCAACGGAGCGAAGCTTATTTTCATCAGATGATGATCTGACCCAGGATGTCCAGGATTAATTTTAACAGTGTTTGCAAGAACCAGGGGCGGCTCTAGGCACCAGCAAACCAAGCTGTTGCCTAGGGCGGCCAAATCTAGGGGGCGGCAGGCTGGGCCGGTGGACCTGCCGCAGTCATGCCTGCGGGAGGTCCACCGGAGCCGCGGACGACCGGACCTGCCGCAGGCATGACTGCGGCAGCTCAAGCGAACCGTCCACAGCCGTGCCCGCGGGAGGTCCGCTGTTCCCGCGGCTCCGGTGGAGCTCCCGCAGTCATGCCTGCGGCAGGTCCGCTCGTCCCGGGGCTCCGGTGGACCTGCCGCAGGAGCTCAACCGGAGCCGCGGGAAGAGGGGACCCGCCGCGGGACCGAGGAAGGGCGGCGCAGCACACCGCGCTGCCTGGGGCAGCCTATTTTCTAGAGCCGCCCCTGGCAAGAACTATAACATTTTCGTTGCTTTTACCCTTTTTTAAAGTTTTATGCAATTAAAGAAGTCTTGAGCAGAGGAATTTTGAAGATAAGCCTATTTTCACATCACTGTACAGGGCAGAAACAAATTCAATTAATGTAAGCATTCCAAAAAGAAAGGTATGCGAATCATTTTATGTTAATTCAGAGGCATGTTCTCTAACTTGGGAAACGTACCACCCTCATTTTCTTTGGCATATCTAATTAATCAGTATATGAGACACCATGCAGGGGAGATCGCCTTGTGTAATGGGAACAGAGAACCAGCCAAAGGAAGCACAAGCCGTAACACTTTCAAAGGAATCCAACTCAAAACGTTTCCTCAAGAACAGCACAGCACATTCTAAAAACAGCAATTGTAGTGAGCCCGGTAAAAAAAGCTTCTTTTAACCCATTTACATGCAAGATAAGGTAGTACCAGGATGAGCAATTATTCCTTATATTTATAAAAGGAAGTTCAGCGAGCACCACTAATATCTTATCTAATGGCAAATAATTCAGAAAAAAATAGTTATCTCCACTGTACATTTGAAAATACTTTAATAACTAGTGAGACAAGGTGGTTGAGGTAATAATTAGTACTAGTCAGAAAAAAGGGGGAACTGTGAAAATGTTTGGTTTTTTTCCCCTTTTTTCAAAACTTGAAATCTAAGCCTCCAATATACAACTCAGTGGGAGGAACAGATCCAAACTACAACCACAGACTATGGCAAACTCCTGCACACAACTATCACACTAGCTGATTGTTTCACTGTAGTGAAACAAGCAAATCTAAGGCCGAGTCTCCAACACAGATACAGTTGAGTGGAGGTGGAGTGTGGAACATGCAAAGAACTATGTAACCTAAGAAAGAAGTGATGGTGAAGCCATATGACAGGAGAGAAAGTGAAGGGGAGAGACACTTTCTATTCTACTCTACAAAATATGAGGGAATCCAAGAAAGAGAAAGGATTTTCCATGAAAAAGCCATGAAGAGAACTTGCATAGCCCTGGGAGAAAGGAGAAAGATAGCAGGACAGCAAACTGCTGCATAGCATCTTTCCAAAGAATCGGAAACAGACAATGACAGACGCAGAAGATACAACTCCAGATCCATTATGAAGCCACAGCCTAGACGGGTGCTCAATGTATCTAGCTCTGAGCAACCAAAGTCTCATGATTTCTGTATTATTTTAAATTATGACAACAGTTGCAGAGCTTGTCATGCCAATAAATAAAAATACCTACCTCTTATTTTCAATATACATCAAAGGAGATCTCAAAAGCACTTTACAAAGAAGATCAAGTACCATTATCGCCATTTTAAAGGTGGGGAAACTGAGGCAGAGACCAGTGAAATCACTTATCCAAGGTCACTGTGCAGGCTAGTGACAGAGCCAAGAACAGAACTCAGGTTTCCTAGTCCACTCGGCCAAACTGTCTCTACAAAGTATTATTAATTTAAAATAAAAATTTGCCTGCATTTTGGTTTTGAAAGTATGCATCACAGTTCACAATTACAGCAAAAACTTTTGGTTTGAGATCAGCTTTTTCCTACAGTTCTTAAAAAAAACCCTGTGTCCTAACCTTGAATAGACAATCAAACCATGTTGGATTGTCCTGATTTCTTCTTGTCAGTGGCATCAGAGGGAGTGTTGGCTCCTTTCCTGATAACTCTGCTGCATTGTGCAAACAGAAATTCTCTTGGGGTTTTATACTGCATTACTATACCACAAACAAGGAAGATGGAATGATACTCAATCATTTGTAATTAAATCTGGACATGAATAATTCAAGAAAGCAGCCAAATTCTTATTATGGCATTGGACTGACATGATAAAAATTAATATCTGCCCAAATTATTGATATGTAATTTCCCTGATAGCAGTTACTCTAAGTACAATTCATTCCAAAAAGTGATTTTGGAGCCAAGTATATCTGTATTACTTGGCAGCAAATATTGTCTGCCCTCTTACTCATCACCCCCCCTCAGTGTAGGGCTTGAAAGGCAATGAAACCGGGTGGGAGTTCTCCCACTGCACTGTAGAACAGGATACAGAGAGCCACTGTAAGGAGATCTGTACCTACAAAGCTGAGCTTGGCAAGGATCTATAGGGAGAACCAGACGGGGAGGAGGCGAGGAAAAGGGGCTTATCCATTGGATCCATGACTATACATATCCACCAATCAAAGCTCCTTGTATGCACTGGGAAAAAGCATGTCTACTGTGGAGGCTACTGCAGCCCCAAGGCGAGAGTAAGAGCCTCAAAGCAGCTGAACCTCTGTAGGCTGGCAATGGGAGAGAGGGTTCTATCCCCCTGCAAAGCACCAACATAGACACTGCAGTGCAAGGGTCCCAGAGCTTGGGCTGCAACCTGAGCCCAAAAGTCTACACTGCAATGAAACAGCCCCACAGCCCGAGCCCAAATCAGCTGGCACAGGCCAGCTGTAGGTTTTTAATTGCAATGTAGACGTGCTCTTAGGCCACATCAGCAGGGTATCATGGTACTGTTAGAACACTTTAGTGCATTTTACGGATTACACTCCTTTAGTGCACTTTGCCTTGCCATGTAGACAAGCCCTTAATATTCTACTTATTTTTTTATGCTAGAGGGACAATAAAAGATCTTACTATCCATAATCAGGCCAGGAATCTCTACAAGGAGCCACATATCATATATACAAAGGAATGTAGAAATCCATCAGACCAGGCGAAGAGAAAAATATTTCTGTAAGCTTCAAGACAGTTGACTAAACATATTTTAGTTTTAGTATGACTGTTAATATTTATATATAAAAGGTTTTATTTGCCTAAACAACTGATTAATCCAAGGATAAAAATATGGTACCAACAGAAATGAGTAATTTGCCTGGTAGAGTGAGGAATCTCTCACTGGCGAGATCCTGGGGCTGATGCTGCACTGCCTTGCACTTTGGGGTTATTAACATTTGTGCAAAGTGGATCTGAAACACTATCAAATCACAATAGTAATTCACTCTCACCTTGCACAGGTGTAAATTATTACAGAAGGTGCAAGATGGCATCAAATCAGGCCTCTGGATTTATTTTTGAGCATTATAGTGGCATTTACAAAAACTTGGGGAAAATATTTGAACTACCTTAAAATTTGGTGTGACAAATTCTCCAGATCTTATAAATACATACAGCTTGATACTCATCTCCACCGGTTTTATACAGTGTTGTTACTCTATTGACCACAATGGAGCTACTCCCAGTTTACACCAAAGATCAGAGTCAATTACAATATAAGTTGCACACAGGTATTCAAGGGCAGAATATGTCCTTCAGATATTTTAGATTTTCATCCCAAATCTATGCTCCTCTGAAATTTATAACAAAAAATACAGGCAACTGAATTTTAAAAAGCCTTGTTGATTGCATCTTAAATCAAACCAAATGGGAGAGGATGTTTACCAGGTGGGAAAGGATAAAATTAATGAAAGGAAAATAATTGTTTTCAGGTTTTCTAGAACTGTACTACAGAAAATGAAGCACTCAAAAGGTACTGTGACAGAAGTGTAGATGCTATCTAACAAGACTAATACGCAATAATGTTCTGAATTCTGTAGAAGATGCTATGTAATAATTTAAGAACTCTGAGATGTGGCAATTTTATTAACACTAAGAGATCTGGTCAGTGAGGGGAAGTTACTGTATAGTGGATTATAAGAGTTTCCAGTAGAAAACATTAATCTACCTTAATACAGGGGCTGTGGGAAGGACAAACAGGAAGAATAAAGGGACCCAAGATAAGGACACCACTGCACACACTTGAAAGACAATGGGCAAAGCTATTAGCTTAAAGGATCTTACATCCTGACTCCAACAAATTGCAAGAGGCCTGAGCAAGGTTCACTCGAACAGACCAGGAGAGGTTAGAGGTGCAGACAGCCTGGTGACTATGAAAGCTACTAGAGGCAACAAAGTGTTTAAAAACTAGTTACATACAAATACTGAATAGATCATTTTTTCCCCAATATTCCTCTAAAACAAAATGGCTTCGATTTTTATTTCCACTACTAATCAAAGTCATTTGCAGAGGTGGAGAACCACTAACAGGGAATCTCCACAGGCGCAAAGATTTTCAAAGGGAGGTGGGCATCTAAGTGCCCTTTGTGCTTTTGGAAATCCCTACTGTCAGGTTTATATAAAAACTCTTTTTGCTGAAAAAGTGGCCATGGGATCTTTGCCTCCAAATAAGAGCCCAAATACTAAGGCCTGTGTATCAGGCACCTGCCACTGGAACCAAGTGAGAACTGATAGTCTAGTGAATTCAATCTTCATCAAGGAAAATAGGAAACTAAGGGCTTGGCTACACTTGCAAGTTACAGTGCAATAAAGGAGCCCCGGGCACACTAGCTCACTCCCCGTCCACACTGGCAAGGCACGTACAGCGCTCTGACTCCGCAACTACAGTGCTGCTGGTACTCCACCTCGGCGAGTGGAATAACATTTGCTGCACCACCGCTGGAGCACAATAGCACCAGTATGGATGAGGTGTTGCATTACTGCGCTCTGATCAGCCTCCGGAAACATCCCATAATCCCCTTAAGTCAAGTGGCCACTCTTCTCATTATTTTGAACTCGCTGTAGGAATGTGGATATGCCGTTTGAAAGCTCCATTTCTGACAACCGTCTGCTTATCTGCTCCGAGACAGACAAGTGTGCTCCGAGACAGATTAGTGTGGAATGCTGTGTGAGAGAGAGACAGGGGGGAGGACGTCTACTACTGTCTGAACTTATAAGACAGCATGCTGACATGCTCTCAGTCCCCCAGAAATCCTCTCTCCTCCCACATACACACAACACACTCCCTGTCACACCCCACCCCACCCCCATTTGAAAAGCATGTTGCAGTCACTTGCATGCTGGGATAGCTGCCCATAATGCACCACTCCCAATGCCACTGCAAGTGCTGCAAATGTGGCCATGCCAGTGCACTTGAAGCTGTCATTGTGGACAGACTGCAGCGCTTTCCCTACTGCGCTCTATGAAGGCTGGTTTAACTCAAAGCACTCTACATCTGCAAGTGTAGCCATGCCCTAATAGCACAAGTCATGGATTGTGCAAGGAGAAAACAAAGAGGGACCCCTACATCCATGCAGAGTCTCACTGAAGTCAATGAGGCTTCACGTGGATGCAGAGATCCACCCACATTACTCCATGCAGGATCAGGGAGTAATGGTCCATCTAGTCCAGTCTCCAGCAAGAGCTGGTGCCACATGCTTCATGAGTAGGCATCAAGCCCTTTTAAATCTACCTAATTGTACATTAGTATACTAATCGGTGAGGAAGAGGGAGTGTCTTTTGGATTCCAGCTGCTGATTAGTTTATGCCCTGAACTCAAACTGAGAAAGCCCCAGAGCCCTGCAATCCACTTGGGGAATTTGTCAGTTTGATCCAGGGGAAATTCACCCCAGGTCAAATCCAGAGGTTCTTGGGGAGTTTTTACTTACCCTTTATTCCCAAAGGAATTTTGGCTTCATGAAAACTAATGAGGGCCTCACGATTTGGTACATGGTGAATTAATGTCCTCATCCCCCAACATATGGACCTTGCCCAGCATGCAGCCCATTTACTTGAGCTGTGCACTTGGTCCAAGAATTGACCCCAGTGCTAAGTTATTTGAACAGTGATTATGTAGGATAAAAGAATTAGAGCTGGGAGAAAATAATTCACTTCCCTTCGTCCCGGTTTTGAAAAGTGTTGAAAAAGACACACATACTCCTTCTCCCTGGGTCTCATTGACTTTAAAGTCAGAAGGGACCATCATCTAGTCTGACCTCCAGCACAATGCAGGCCACAGAACCTCACCTATCCACTCCCGAACATAGCGCTGAGAGTCAGGAACCTGAATCCTAATCCTGGTTCTTCCACTGATTCACTGCTTGAATTCTTGCCATGAACTGAAGGTCTAATCCTGCAAACCACTGACCTTGCACAAATGGCCCTACTGAAGTCATTTGCTGCTTGCATATGTAAAGGTCTTCAAAAATTGGGCTATGAGCCTTTGTGTCTCAGTTCTACATCTGAGCATAACAATGTGTCTGCAGTGTTGTAACTGTCGGTCCCAGGGTATTAGAGACAAGGTGGGTGAGGTAAAATCTTCTATTGCACCAACTCCTATTGGTGAGAGAGACAAGCTTTCACACTACACAGACCTCTTCCTCAGGTACATTCCCCAGGCCAGAAGAAGAGATCTGTTTGGCTCGAAAGCTTCTCTTTCTCACCAGTAGAAGTTGGTCCAGTAAAGATATTTCCTTATCCACCTTGTTTCCATAATAATGTGTCGCTATCCTTACAGCTGTTCTGTAAGGCTTGATATTTGTCTAGCCCTATATAAATGCTGGCTGTTCTTAGTAATAACACTTGTAGACTTGGAGATCTTTAAATGAAATAAATCCAAATTGTGAAGGGACCTTTTTGAGGATTCTACTAGTTTGTCTTTTCTGTAGCCTGGTGGGGTAGTAGTGCCTCCAGAAAGTCTTTAGACTGGAACCACTCCGGAAGCTGCCCGTTATTTTTCTATACAGATGTACCAAGCAGGGACTTACAGTGATATCCTCTCAAAAGTTCACACATCTCAAGAGCTAAATTTCACTGAGACAAAGAAAAAAGATAAGAAATAGGCATTAAGTGAAACAACAAAAAAGAGTTATTGGGCAGGGGAGATATAGTAAATTTTAGAGCATTCTGAAAACATACAGTAGATTTGAGCTATTACACCTCTCTACAAAGAACTTTCAGTCCTGCAAGAAATAACATCTCAGAGTGCTAGTCAGTTCTCAACCTCAGCCCTTTAGCACAGTTATTGTATGTCTTAATTACCAATGCAGTGTGGATACATTTCATTGGGACAGGGCCGGCTCTACTGTTATCACCGCCCCAAGCAGCATGCCGAATTTCCACCGTGGACGGCGGGGGAAGTCCATGCACCGTTAGAGTGGCATGCATGTTTCTGTGGCGGCAGCAATTCGGCGGTAGCTTCTGTCTTCATCCGGAAGACCGAAGCTGCGCCGCCGCCGACAGCTGAACATAGAAGCTGCCGCCGAATTGCCACCGCTGCGGAAATGCACGTGCCGCCCTAACGGCACACAGACTGCCCCCGCCGTCTGTGGCGGCAATTCGGCGCACTGCTTGGGGGCAAAAACACACAGACTGCCGCCCCTTGCGGATTGCCGCCCCAAGCCACCTACTTGGGATGCTGGTGCCTGGAGCCGACCCTGCATTGGGATATGCCAACAAATTCTAAAAGGCTACTGGATTGCTGAGCTTTAGGGAAAGCTTTTCTAGTTTTTGTATGTTTATGCATCAGAGGTACCTAAATCTACCATCGGTGCTTCAGCATATTTTGAGTAGAAAGAGAATGATGCTTGAGGAAATGACTCTATATAATTCATTAACTAGATGAATCAAGTCTAGAGAGTGTAATAGTGTCACATACACTGATTGTGGTATTTATGTTTGTGTGTTATTAACCTTATAGTTTGCTGTAAGCCAGTAATTTTAGAGTTCTGGTAAATTTGGACTACAAACACCACATGGTATGAATCAGATTATCCAAATGTATGCAGTGGTGAGCTGCAGCCGGTTCGCGCGAACCGGTTGTTAAATTTAGAAACCCTTTTAGAACTGGTTGTAAAGGGCTTTCAAATTTAACAAAGGCTCCGCCTGCAGCAGCTCCCTGCCCTGCCCTGTCCCCGGCCCCAGCTCACCTGGCTCCAGCTCTGCCTCCCCCTGTGAAGGCTCCCCCTCCGGGCTTCCCGCCAATCAGCTGTTAGCGCGGGAAGCCTGTGGGGGCTGAGAAGGAAGCAGCAGCTTCATGCAGGTGAGCTGGAGAGGGGAGGCACAAGGAGGGCTCTAGGCGCCGGGCATCCCCGGCCCCCTCCAGGCAGGCCCCCAACCCTGGCTCCAGCCGGGCGGCGCGGCTCCGGGCAAGCCCCCAGCTCTGACCTGGACCCGGACCCCGGCTCCAGCCGGGTGGCGCGACTCTGGGCCGGCCCCCGGCTCTGACCTGGACCCGGCCCGCCGGGGGGTGTGTCTCTGGGCCGGCCCCCGGACCCGGCCCCCGGCTCCGGCCGGGCGGCGCAGCTTCGGGCCGGCCCCCGGCTCTGACCCTGACCCCGGCTCCAGCCAGGCGGCGCTGCTCTGGGCCGGCCCCCGGCTCTGACCCGGACCCGGCTCCGGCCGGGTGGCGCGACTCTGGGCTGACCCGGCTCTGACCGGACCTGGACCCCGGCTCCAGCCGGGCGGTGCAGCTCTGGGCCGGCCCCCGGACCCGGACCCCGGCTCCGGCCGGGCGGCGCGGCTCTGGGCCGGACCCCGACGCCGACCCAGACCCCGACTGCAGCCCAGCACCCATGGCTCCCAGCCCCAACTCTGGGTGTCACGACCCCCATCTTCAGGCAGCGTGGTAAGGGGGACAGGGAGCAGGGAGAGGGTGTTGGATAGAGGGCAGGGGTGGATTAGGGTCGAGACTTGGGGCAGTCAGAGGGCAGGGAACAGGGGAATTGAATGGGGGCAAGGGTCCTGGTGGGGCAGTCAGGAAGGACCAGGGGTTGGATGGGGCAGTGGGAGGCAGTCAGGGGCAGGGGTTCCAGGGGCAGTCGGGACAGAGAGAAGGGGTGGTAGGATGGGGCAGGGGTGCCGGGGGGCCATCAGGAATAAGAGGAGGGGTTGGATGGGGTGGCAGGGGGCAGTTAAGGGACAGGGAAGGGGTGTGGATAGGGCAGGGGTCCCGGGGGGCGGGTCACAACCCCCTCCTGGGGTGAGGAGGAGGGAACCGGTTGTTAATATTTTGGCAGCTCATCACTGAATGTATGCCATATGTTTGACTGTAGATAAATTCTACTACTACCATAATCACATTTTAAAAGGTATGATCTGGTGAATCTCACACCACACTGGGATCTGGCCCTTGTTGGCTGCAGTGTGCCCAAAGCATTCATGGTAACAGTTCATTGCAATGTAGCATAGCAGATCATGACAGATGGAGATTTTTCAAAGCTATCTAGGGACTCTGGATGCCCAGTTCCCATTAGCTTTGAAGATCTCAGCCAAATGTCATCTTAGAGCTATTGAAGTTCAAAAGTGAGGAAAGTCTGTAAGTTGTAATTTGTCATGTGAAGTCTACTTTTACTAGTTACTGCATAGCCGAAAAGGCCATACGATTTAGGAGTCATCAGCAAGCCAGTCAGCAACAATACAACATGTCTGACAAAAAGCACCAGAAGAGTACCACTTTAATTCTCATCCTCTCTCTGCAATTCTGTCAGAAGAAAATACTCAGAGAAACAAATGTATAGACCACAGCTCAGGTGCTAATGTACACAGGAGTGAGATTACTATTGATTGTAAAGGTATAGATGTCAGAAAAGACATCTTCATTCATCCTCTTTAAAAACACTTTTTCTCCCACCAGATGCTCACAAAACATTAGATTTTCATTTTTTTTAAATCCGTAATTCAGCTTCACCTTTGGGATTTTCCAGTGAGTCCCATTTTCTATTTGTCTGTCTAGGGGCAGTGTGAAAGGATGTATAAACCCACATGGCAACAGACACTAATGGGTTAGTGAAGACAGCAATCACTCCCCTCAGCTGCGGCTGAATAGCTGGTTAGCAAAGTTGCCCTGGAGATGGAGCAGGGTCGCTGCTGGAGAGACTGGAGCCACCACACAGCAGTTCTACAGCATCAGCTCATGGGGAAAGCTACCCAGAGAGATCAGCTTCTAGGCAGAAGGATCCAGTACAGGATGCTGTACCAAAGATGACTGCAAAGTCTGTAGGTGGGAAGTAGCCCAGGGAGGCAGTAGGGGACATAACAGTCCTTGACTGCTGACACGGGGTCCTTGGGCTGGGACCCAGAGGAGTAGGTGGACCTGGATACCCCTAAGGCCCCTCAGAGGGAAGGGGACAGAGCTGCCAAAGCTCCAGCCCTACCAAGACTATTAGACCTTATTTCTGTTCCTGTGTGGGCTTCCTTTGCTCCGCTCTGATTACAAAGTGAGAGACAGACATCGGGCACCAGGACTAGCAGTTAGAGCCCATCACTGGGCCTTTAGGACCTTGGGGTGAGACACTTACTACTCTAAATGGGCAAGAGATGCAAATGATCCAGCTGAAGGAGCTGCAAAAGGCCATGTCCCACAGGCCCAATTCTGCAGTGGTACAGAAAGGAGGCAAGGCTGCCGCTATCAAGTACTCTGCCACAAGGGGGCACAGTGAAGGGCAAGAGGCCCGATGACAGGCCAGGACTATCTATTTTTACCTACCACACAGCAATGGACACATTATTTGTTTAGTGCTGAAAAATACAAAATCACACACAAACTACATTCCAAGAATGTTATTAAAGTTGCCAAGTCAACCCCGTTGAGCGCATGCATTACAATACAATCTTTACAGGATCACATACTATTTTTTCCCTTCACAGGACACCTTCCCTTTTCGGTGCACAGAATGGACAGCACTCACGTAATGATGAGCAACTATTTAATGTGTTTTTTCTGCTCATTGTGGAATATGTGTCCCCATTGTTGGAAGCAGGAAGACAACACATGCATCAATTATCACGCCCATGCACTATTTACTGCACACCATTCAAACCCCGCTCTGAAGGCGGGATTATTTATTTCCTCGTGGGCTCTTCTATGGCACTTATCAGTATAGTAGCTGAGTGCTTCTTACACATTAGTGAATTATGTATATCACTTTATGTTCAAACCACAGCTCTCATCAACTTCAGCTTCAGCTGCAGCTGAGAGTGCTCACCACTTCTGCACATCAGATCCCAGGGTCTCAGATTAGGCTCCCAGAAAATGAGACACACACAATTGGTGACCATCTGTGAAAATTTCGGTTTCAGTGACCAGCTTCACATAGGATCTCTGTGACAGAGGCACGAGTAGAACCCAGTTCTCCAGGACAGCATTCATCTGCCTTAACTGTGGGACCCTCCTTTCACTTAATGCAGCCCCCTACCTCATTCACTACACACCTTCCAACTTCCACAACAAATGAGGCAGGGGCCCCACAGACAACAGCCTCCTTCACTAAATACCCCCGACCCATCCCCAGAACAGGTCCATTCTGTGCACTGACTGAGGCAGGCATAGTCACAAGGGTGCCAAATTAAGGTCGCATAGGCAACTTTAATTCTGGTATTTCCTAATTTATAAATGCTTGACTTACAAACCTTAAATTCCTTTTAATCCCACTGGTTCCTAGTCAGTCTCCCCACACAGCTGCTCATTAGATCTCTGGTTCCCAGTCCCCTCCCCATCTCCCAATTCCAGGGAGAGGGGAGCGTCTCTTTATTTTTAGCACAAGAGAAGGAGTGGTGTTCCTCCTTACGTTAACCCCTATGTGTGAAAGACTCATGAAAATGCTCCAGATAGGAGGAGGAATGGGCAGTCATTCCTCTCTTGCTTCCTAGAAAATTCCACCACATGAAAATGGAATATTCCTGAATGGTGTCATCGTATCAGCAGATCAACTCTGCCTCAAGCTGTGATTTAATCTTCACAAGTACTGTGCTGGGGGTTAGCTCAGTTATCCCCAACCATCATGGCATCATCCATGAGTCAGCGACAGACAAAATAAGCCAAAGTCCCAGCCTATTCACAGGCCTCTGCAAATGGACATTTGAAATATAGTTTAGGGCTTGTCTGCATGGGGAATTCACAGGGAAATTAGTGCAAGAAAGCTAAGGTATGAATTTAAACAGCAATAGCTATTCCTCACTAACTTGCTGTGCAGACTTTCCTATTCCACACTAAGAGTCCCTTTGTGCAGTTTAGCATAATGATATCCACTTCCAAAGGCAGTGTCCACATAGGGAGCTAGTGTGCTATAGCTGTTCTGCACAAGCTATTCTGGGTTCTTCCCCTGTGTAGACAAGCTCTTGAATCAATAGGCAACAGCCAATTATTTGGACCACACTAGGCAAAAGTGTGGGATTTTGCTTCCAAATAAGATTTGATCAGTGTGAAGCAGATACCAGCAAGCTACTAAATAGTCACACAACCACAGTATAATTCTTTGTACAAAATTAAGCTGCTTCGACTAAGGTCAGTTCAGTTATACCATCCCTGAAGATCATATCAGATCTTACAAGCACTCTCCCTGTTCACGTTTTTATAGAAATGAATCTTACAAATGCAGGTCACATTCACCTTGAGGAAAGATAGGACCAAATGCCTCCTCTGTGTTGCAGATAAGAGGAGATAGAAAGAAAATTTTATTTCCTGCCAACATACTCTTCACCAGGCCCTTTGATCTCACCTTGTGTTAAATACTGATAACTCCCATCATTCCATTATGTAATTATAACTATGTTATCCCAAGTGACTAGCCATTACAATTACAGACTACTGTGCAAGACAGGCCTAAATAAAACAGATTATTAGGAAGATTACGAAAGACAAATATATACACATTTTGTAATAAAGAATCCCATGTCACCTATGAGAAGTTGATGGGGAGAAAACCTGAAAACGTTCTGGTTCTTGTTTCTAGACACAGGCAAGTGTGTCAGAGAGGAGTCAAAACTTTGGGAAAACATCATTTTATATTGAAATACTTTCCTTTCTGTCCTTCTGCGTTCTCTTTTTCTACTCTTCCTCCTTTTAGAATATTTTTAAAAGATAACTACTCCCATTATTTCTACTATTTTTTCCACCCTCCATCTCCCTCGCTGCCTCTCTCTCACACTCACACACTTCCTTCTTTCCCCTGCTTCTACCATATGAAATCACACAAATAAAGAAATGATAATGGCTGAAAAGGTTTTTCCACTTCAAGATCTAGTTTTCAGGCTACTGAAACTTTCAATTCAAAAGTTCCTCTGTGGAATAAAATTTGCAATGACCCTTCACATCTCAGCAGTAAAAACATATTGAAAAAAAAAAGACCCAATTCCATTCAAGCCATGACCACAGTTTTTCATCATCAGATTAAGAGTTTATGTAGGTGTTATTATTTGTACCTGATTTCTCAGAAACAACTTTCTTCAGCTGGAGACTTGAGATGGGTTTAGTTCTCAGAGAGGACTCAGTTGAGATATTTGCTATGAAACTGGATCACATAAGAACATAAGAACATAAGAAAGGCCGTACCGGGTCAGACCAAAGGTCCATCTAGCCCAGTATCTGTCTACCGACAGTGGCCAATGCCAGGTGCCCCTGAGGGAGTGAACCTAACAGGCAATGATCAAGTGATCTCTCTCCTGCCATCCATCTCCATCCTCTGACGAACAGAGGCTAGGGACACCATTCTTACCCATCCTGGCTAATAGCCATTTATGGACTTAGCCACCATGAATTTATCCAGTCCCCTTTTAAACATTGTTATAGTCCTAGCCTTCACAACCTCCTCAGGTAAGGAGTTCCACAAGTTGACTGTGCACTGCATGAAGAAGAACTTCCTTTTATTTGTTTTAAACCTGCTGCCTATTAATTTCATTTGGTGACCCCTAGTTCTTGTATTATGGGAATAAGTAAATAACTTTTCCTTATCCACTTTCTCAACATCACTCATGATTTTATATACCTCTATCATGTCCCCCCTTAGTCTTCTCTTTTCCAAACTGAAGAGTCCTAGCCTCTTTAATCTTTCCTCATATGGGACCCTCTCTAAACCCCTAATCATTTTAGTTGCTTTACAGTTTTATAGTTATAACTGTTACAGTGAATAAGCTATATTGTGATATCCCTTCTCACATAACTTTCATTATTCATTGAGTAGTAGCTTAAATAAGTAGTAATGCAAGTTTCACAACATGTCTGGTTCACGCTTATTTTCATTTGGCTGTTTGAACTTCACTGAGCATGTAAGTGAACTCTCAAGAATGTCCTGACATAGATGCCATCGCTGACTAATTTGCATGCATATTTACTATCATTGCACACACTAAAAAATAATTTTGTCATTTACACCAGCTTGATGGTGATTTGGACTAGTCACCGTGTGCACAAATAACCAATGTGTGGACACAACTGTATTCACAATGCCACTCAGTATTGTAGTGGAAAGCTAAGGCTTCTTGAAATTCTGGCCCTTGATGTCTGCATAAATCACTCAAATGACACTTATCCAGCCAAACAGAGCAGAAAGAGACAAAAATTAAAATGTACATGAGAAAGAGAGGGAACCAAAGTTTATGGGAAAGTGAACACAATAGAGAGGAGTAGTGACAACAGAAAATGCCATACAGAGAAGAACAGAAACGTGAAGGGCTTTGCAGCTCAAGCAAGCTATTCCTTGCTGAGCTCTGCACTGGAACTGTCAGTCAAGCAGAGGTAGTGGGGTCATGTAGCTCTGAAAATCATTGGTCCTTAAGTAGGTGACAGGTGCCTTAGTAATACCATAGATTAAAACCAGAGATTTGGTCAAGGAGACTCATAAAAGAGCACAAATATGGCAATGTCCACATCAGGAGACAAGATTGAGGGGACAGAGATTCACTGTCCTCTATATCTCCTAATTTCCAGGTGGGTGTAGTGGCTCTCTCCCCACCAACACTAAACAGAGCAGTTACTCATGTCAGAGAGGCTCTAGGAACCCTTGCGAGCAGCGTTCATCTTTTTTACTTTCACTGGAGAATAGGAAAAGAAATATTTGATTTAAAAATAAATTCTGTTTTAAAAAATCAAAATGCACTAAAAAAAGGTCTGAAGCAACACAAAAAAGGCACAAGACCTTGTTTCATTGACTAATATGAGGTCTGTAACAAAGCTTTTCTAATGCAGAAACATAACTTTAAGGACAAAAACACCACAAAATGCATTTTAGATTAATAAAGTGCGTTGATAATAATAAACATCTTACCATATAAAATGTAAATTGATCCAAAGCTTCTTGAGATCTTGAAGTGCAATGCCATAAATTCCAGAAAGCAATTGCACTCTTCAAGAAGTTATTTCCCTAACAGCTAACTATAATTTTTACTTGTACCTTGAGTAAGTAAATAACCCCTCTGTGGAGATGAATAATATATTCAACAGAAAGCAAGTCTTCTAAACCAAATGTGTTAGGAAAATTTACAAATATTTGTGAACACACAAGAGGTGCAAATGGCCTTCTGTTTGCATATCACTTATCTTTCTGTGCTATCTCAAGCTGCTAGCAGCATAAATTAGAAACAAATTCTTCCTGCTAATTCACAACCCACCATTCAGATAAGTCAGCTTTGGGACCAATAAAGATTTTCTTTATAGCTACACCTATCACAAAGGGGAAAAAAAAAGATATTCAGTCAACTTACGTTCAGGAAACTGGAATTCAAATGTGCTCCCTCCCTGTGTGCTTTGCATGGGGGATGGCACTTTGTCTTCCAGAATTCCCTCATGCTCAGAGACGTGTGCAAACTGCCACATCCTTTCCATGATTCCTCCTTGTGTGACCAGCCAACTCCGGTGGCCAGTGCACAGATTTGCAGAGCTGTGGTTCTGCCCATTCTTTGTCTTTCCCTTTGGGTGTTGCAGGGGGTAGTTAGAGAGCAATTCCTGTGAGAGGTCAGAGGAGCTGGGCTTGGGGAAAAGGGAGTCAATTGGGACAAGGAGCTTTGGGGGTGGGGAAGACAAACTGGAAAAAGACTGGGACAGAGATGAGTAGCCCAGGGTAGGTGGAGAGAGAGACATAACTGGCACAGGGATGGACTGGAGGGAACCTAGAAAGAAGCAGATAGGGGGGAGGGGTCAGAGGCTAAAGAACACTCCTCTCCAGAACCTAGAATTGCACTCAAGATGGTGGAGTCTTAACATTCCTCTGTTTTCAGCAAATAACTGTGAAAATGCTGGCAAAGCATACATCACATACCCCTCTAGTGGCTAGTCCACTGAGCTGGACATCCTACCACTATCAGTTACTCCATTAGCTCAAGCGGCAGAGGTCTGTGCTGTCTACCAAAAGGTCCCAGCCTTGCTGACGACCCATGTGAGTGTCAACATGATTCCACATAATGAAATTTCTGTGTTTTTCAATTTGCCCTTTTTTTAACCTAGTTATTTTCTGTGCAATTTCCTATGTTGAAAGATCATTATTAAGATTGCAAAGACAAACACTCAAAAGTTAGGAAATGCCAATATTAATGTTGCCTATACAGTCTTAATTCTGACCCCTTGTGCGTGTGCATTATGATACAGTACTTAATTATATGATCACATACTATTTTTTCCAAAGGACCCCTGCCTCTTTCAGTGTACAAGTAGACCTGCTCTGAGGATGAATCAGGGTTGTCTAATGAAGACATATCTACAGGACCCCTGCCTCATTTGCTGCAGAAACTGGAAGGTATGTAGCGAATGAAGTTGGGGATTCCAGGAAGAGAAAGGATGATCTTACAATTAAGGTAGTTGAATGCTGCCCTTGTGAATTAGATTCTATTTCTGCCTCTGCCGTAGAGTTCCTGCACGATACTGATACTTAAACCAAACTATTCACAGATGGCGCTAGTTTTGTGTGCCTCATTCCTGACAGGTAGACTTAGTTCTGGCATTTCCTAACTTTTGATTCTTTTAATGTAGTTTGTTGTATGTAGGCATATGTTGTATGTATTATGTATGTGTATTATATAAATAATGTCTGTATAAATAATGAATGTATATCTTTTGCCCAAAAGCATATAAAGGGCCATTACTGAGTAATCAGTGATCTGTGTCAAATAACTAACATTTAAACAGAGGGCCAAATCTATCTTAACCCCATATTGAGGTCAAATGGTTGTGTGAGGTGTAAGTCAGGAAATGATATAGCCAAGACAGTTAGCAAGCTAATTCCTGGCTCTCTCAAGGTACATGTAGAATACAGGCACTGCACATCCAACTAGCACAGGTACAAATAGCACAGTGTAGATGGCAAGGTACAGCTTAGGCAAGAAGAATAGAACAGAGTGCTCTATATGCCCAAACCCTGGGTTATATACCCTACATGTCTTTCTATTCACCCAAGCAGTGCCACCCCCATCTACACTGCTATTTTTAGCAGCATAGTGTCCCACTGCCTGAGCCTTTCCCTGCCAAGTGTAGCTACACAGCACAGTGACAAGTGTGGATGCAGCCTGCTTTTCACAGCTGCATGTAGCTTAGCATGATCATATGTCCTGATTTTATAGGGACAGTCCTGATATTTGGGGCTTTTTTCTTATATAGGTGTCTATACCTCCCACCCCCATCCCAATTTTTCACACTTGCTATCTGGTCACCCTAATGTAGCTACGTGTGTAGTGCCTGTATGCCTCATGCCACTGTAAGTCTAAACATGTTCACTATTATGGTGGGGTTATGTCATATAAAGAAAGGGCAATCACTGGAGATCACAGGTAGATAGATGAATTAGTTCCACAGTAAATACTTCCTTGACTACAGCAACATATCTGCTCCATAGCCAGGGGCGGCTCTAGAAAGTAGGCTGCCCCAAGCAGCGCGGAGCGCTGCGCCGCCCTTCCCCGGTCCCGCGGCGGGTCCCCTCTTCCCGCGGCTCCGGTTGAGCTCAGCTTGTGGCAGGTCCACCGGAGCCCGGGAAGAGGGGACCCGCCGCAGTCATGCCTGCGGCAGGTCCGCTCATCCCGGGCTCCGGTGGACCTGCCGCAGGCATGCCGGCGGGAGCTCCACCGGAGCCAAATGCCGCCCCCCCGGGAAACGGCCGCCCCACGCGCCTGCTTGGCGCGCTGGGGTCTAGAGCCGCCCCTGTCCATAGCTCAACTAGAAGAGAACTCTTTGTGTCTTCCCCTGAAGCCGGTTGGTGAGAGGTCACATTTTAATATTAAAGTGCTATATGCAGTATACTGCACTCACAATGCCAACTTAGAACAAAATTAAACTGGACTTATGAAGTTTTACAAGACACTTGCTAAAACATTTTAAGAAAGTCTTTCAGATCTGTGCACTAGAACCTAATGCTCAAGCAGTTCTGCTTCAAACAACTCCAGATAGTTTAAAATATAATGTACAAAAGGAAGTAAGCCTTTAACTCTAGAGATGAAGCCAGATCAAAACCCCCAGATATAAACACACACCAAACTTTGGTGTGGTTTGAAATTTGGATCCAAAGTCTGGGCTCATCAACTCTTCCAAAACAAAAGGAAAACGGAGGGCTGAGGTTAGAGACTATGCTCTCTTTTTTAATGCTGAAGGAGAAAGTATTTAAAAAAAAAGTTATTTTCTTTGTTACACAAAAAAAAATAGTGTCGAGAGCCTTACTCATTTTTTTACCTAAGAAATATCAGGAATGTCAATTCTTTACTTCAGATTTTGCTGGTAGTCTTATTTGAAGGACCTGCTGTCATGGACTGGAAGCTCTCAGCCATTACTTGAGGAACTGGAGATGCTGGATATAAAAGATTTTTTCTTCTGTTTAATCTAAATTTAAGTTAAATATTCACAAAAAATTAAAAATAAATAAGTTTTTAAGGAATCTGAGTAAAATCATTTCTCATCTCAATTAATCAGATTTCACTTCCTTGGTACCTGCAGTGTCATAAACTTCCCAGTTCTCTAGCCATCCAGGAAAGCTCCAAGAAAACAGAGTAGGCAAGACCTGAATTTCCAATGTAAAAAACAATCTTCTGTTTTGAAAAAGTGTATCAGGTCACCTTCTTACATAATAAAGAAGGAAAAAAGGTTAAATTCATCTTTTCCTCTGTAGATAACCTTTAAAATAGAGTGCTTGAGAGCATTTAGAGTATTAATGGATAGTTCCTAGATAAACCAGTAGGGAGGTTAGCTTTAATAGGCTAAACAATTAATCTTGGAGAACTTTATGCCACCTAGCCCAGATAAATTAATGTTTTTGATTGCTTCTGATGAAAATGGATATCTGTCATCCTTTTGACATAAGTTCACCCTAAAGTCAAAAAACACTAACTTGCTATGTTATAATTTATTGCATCTAAAAGCACAAGTCAAAAATATATATATATCTCCAGGAAAGGGGATAAACATGGAGCCTTTGACTGCTAAGCAGTCTAGTTCTAATCCAACTCAGGTTCATAGTTACAAAAAGTTGTTACAATCTGACAGCTCTTAGGAGGTCTCTGATAGCAGACGGTGGTCCAGTCCCTAGTAGAGAGGTTGCACATCACTTGGCCACTATCACAACTAGCAACCCAATATTTTAATTTCAAGGACATTTCTATTCCATTAGAAAAAAAAGTACTATATAGCTGTCATCAATAGCTCAAAAACGTACAAAAGCAGCAAAGCATCAAAAATGAGCCAAATGTGCAAGCATTCTTATGTCAGAGTCTTGCTCTATAGCACATAGGCTAGGGCGAAAATGTCCATGGGCCTGAGTCCCAATTTACAGTGGAATGAATTAGAAATAACTCCACTGATGTCAATGGAATAAAATGGTGTAAGGAAGGTGATAGTAGGGTCCCGTGTCTTTTATGGCAGAGTCCTAAAAATCGGGATTTTTGTCATGGACAATCATTTTCAAAGTGAAATGTTCCAATTTTTTAATCTGAAATGACTTTCTCATTTTAAAATGTCCCTCAATTTTATTTTATTTTTTAATTTAAATGGTATAAATCACTCAAAATCCAAACCATTTTTTTAAGAAAGCATTTTGCTCCGCCCACAAGAATTTTTTTCTTCAATTATTTGGAATTGCCATCAAACAAAAACAAAAAAAATCTATTATTCACACATCTCTAGTGATTGCTGCAGCTCCAATAGCTAAGGTAAGTCCTCCTCTCATTTCACTAACTGTGCTAATAATGAAAAGCCTGAAGGGAGATAGCAAGATTTACTTGTTCCTTATTATCTCTCTGAAGTAGTTTCTTCTCTTGAATAATGACAATACCCACATCTAGGTCACCCTGTCAAAATGATAGTTAGAAATCTCACAGTTGCTATTGGAAGGGCTTTAAAAAAGAAAAAGGAAAAACAGCAATGGACTCATTTTGGGGGCATCCCCACCCCTTGATAAAGAGCTGCTAATCGCATAGAACTTCTGTAGACCTGGAAGATTATTTTATTTTAACTCTGCTATTTTTACTTCATACTTACTTTATATAAATGGACACACGGTATGTAATATTTATGACTTACAACACATGAAAGGTTTGGAACCCTGTGCTTGATGAAAAAGTGCATTTCTGTCTGTTTCTCCCTTTTTGACTACAGCCAGGGTTGTGAGTTCAATCCTTGAGGAGGCCACTTAGGGAACTGGGGCAAAAATTGGTCCTGCTAGTGAAGGCAGGGGGCTGGAGTCAATGACCTTTCAAGGTCCCTTCCAGTTCTAGGAGATTGGTATATCTCCAATTATTACCCTTTATTACCTTTATTTAGTGTCCATGTACTTCATACTACATCCTTAGTAGGTCTGAAGTACTTTTCATACCATCTCTACCACCACTGCACCTGCCACTGTTGTAAATTCAGTCTTCAGGAACTACACCGATGAGACCAACTGAGGCTCTAGCCCTTTGTTCTGAAGAGTTTCATAGAAGGTGTCTGAGGTGCATACTCTGTGTAGCGATGGGCCAGACTAGGCCCCAAGAATTTCATGAAGGGTGGGGAGGATGAGTTGGGTTTGAATTCCCCCAATTATTAGCTGTGGGCCTGTGTCATAATATTTCTAACAGGACCTGGATCCAAATCCAAACTTTACATGATCATAATATCAGGACAGTAAAACTTTAGGGAAGTATGGGGGTGTAAATTGGGATTATTACTTAGAAGCAAGAGCAGCCAGCAGATTTTCCCCCAATCATTTATTTGCCTGTGGTGGATGGAGTGGAAGTGAGAGAACTTTTAGATTGTTTTTACAACAATATCCACATATGCACTAAAAATGCTTTATTCTTAAACCTACTTCCCAGCGTCAATGGACTTTGAGAATTTCCAAAGGATTTGCTCTTTTCTGATCTAACTCAATTATTCCCATCATCCTGAGGTCATTCTTCATGCACACAGCACTGCTATTTCATGCCATCAGCTTTCAATAAACGTTACAAGGAATTTATCACTGTTAGAATATTGTAAATTAGTGGTTCATTTCATTTAGGTCACCTTCTACTATACATGGGAGCTGGTTTCTTGAGTGTTTCAGCTCCATGCCATCTGTGTTATGAACGGGAATGCAGCATCATTTAAAATAAGTACTCCATGAGTGTTTTACTCACAGCTTAACAAAATGAATTGGCAAACAGGTTCTTAGCTGAAATGGCTTGCTCACTCTTTACAAAATTCTTGCTACCACTTCAGAGGCCTCGTGCTCCAGTGCACTACAGAAGCAAATACTGTCCTCCAGTGATGATCTAAAAAATACTTTTGACATTTCCCTTTTTGGCAAGGAGTCCCGTTATTTGGAGCCCAAATAAACATACATATTTTAAAATAAAACACATGGCACTTTCTTGGCTCTCCTCCTAGCTGCGGATTTCCTTCTCCTCCTCTCATCCTGCTTTATGCTGAGCTTAGTTTTAGCCCCAGTTAGGAGAAAAATTTCATAGCTAAACATATGCAGCTTTTCTCGATGCTTCTTCCAAATATGACAGACACTCCAGACCAACTGTAAACAGAGATGGACCTAGACCTGAAAGACTTCCAAACAAGCATAAGAGTCCAGATCCTGGTTTAAACTTTGCAGCTGGTTCCTGTATATGTCCCAAAATTCCAGACATCCAAACTTTTCCACCATTCAGGTGTGTGTAATTAGAGTCAACTCCAAACTTTGCATCTTGGACCCATTTCTATATGTTAAAGCTACTTCAGAGCAGAGCCTGACACACAAGCTTGGTGAAGTCGCAGACTTTCCATCCCAGCCAAGCTGTACCTATCAAACTCAGTACAAAGGAGATACAATTCATAAGACTGATGCATGCCTGAAGAGTAGTCAGAAAGAAAAACCTATTATACATATTTTATAGACGCACGCGAGAGCTTACAACAATATTACTCTGATGGACAGTTCACTGTTGCTCTTTGCTAGACAGAAAAGACTGAAAGCTTCAAAGAAAAGCTTCAGGAAATAATTCCATCTACACACAAGGTGAAATGTTATTTTAAAAAGTATATTTACATGGTCAAACCAAGTAAGACCTCATGGCCTCATTTCCAGAATAGGTAAGTGCCCACAACTCCCACTGAACTCAAAGAGTGCAAGAGGTACTCAGCTGGTTTGAAAATCAGGTCATTGGTTACAAGAGATTTAGATTCTCCTGCACACATGGAGATGTTTGAAAAAGCTCAAAAGTAAGTTGTCTTTTTGTTCCCTGGATTGGTCTTGCTCAGCTTGTATTGTATTAAATACAGAAAATAGGACTAAACACATGGGTTCCCAGAAATCATGGTGATGAGCATAGTACAAATTCCCAGGGAGGCAGACACATTGAATTCACTAGTTGGTTAATTGCCACAGGCTTCTAAGTGCTTCAAATGAAATTATTTCAAAAGAATTTAAGTCCCATTTTCAAAAGTGACTTTGGCACTTTGGAACCTAAGTTGCATTGAAACTAAATGGGATTGTAAACAGGCAGTCTGGCTAAGCATGGCTCAGCAGTGCCCTGTCTCAGGTTTCCTTTCCAGACTCCTTAGGAACTGAACACAGGCTCTCTTCTCCAGCAATGCCCTGGTTTATTATCATATAATGCTCCAATCAAAATAAAGTCTTCAGAGTCCAAATTTCATCCTCGCGAGCCCTAACTGATTAGAGTATTCTTCTCCCCTGGGTGTGCTCTCTGCTCAGCCCCACAGCTCTCTTCCTTGGAGCTATTTGCAATGTAAGCAGCTGTAGAGCCTTGTGAAAAGGTTACCCTTTGTCTCAATAGTTGTATCAAATACAATAGAATCTCAGATCCATTCCAATTTGGAATAGTAACTTCCAACAAGATAGATATCTGCAAAATTAGTTCTGATTTAAGGCCTTGATTTAGCAAGACACTTAAATACAATCCTAACTTAAAGCAGGTGATTGCTCAATAACTTTTTCTAAAACACTTTGTACGAAGTAGCTGTTTGTCTCTCCTTCTAGCTAGTCAGACCAGACGATCTTAATGGTCCCTTCTGACCTTAAAGTCCATGATTCTATTTATACTGCAGTTAATGTCATGGTATCTTATCAAAAATGAACAACAGCGGGCAATGGCCCTGCTCCCTGAGGATGTGCCTTATCAACTCCTACATCCAAGGTAGTCATCACCATAAGGTCTTGTAGAGGCACCCCAGATAGTGTTTATTACGGGTGATGATTAAATCTATAGTGTTTGAGAATAGTGATTAGTCTTGGTAATTTTGTGTTCTCAAGTACTTTGGTATATTCATCTTTCTGCTTTTGCTTTCTCACTCTTCAGTATATTCTTCTATCTGCTGCTTCTGCATGCTTTTTCATCTGCCACCAACGGTGTACATCTCCATATAAGATCAAATGGAAAACTCTTCACAATTGCATCTCAGAGCAAAAATCAAAGTCAAACACCTAAGACAATTTCTTTTCACCAACTACGCAGTGCTCATCACACACAGTGAAGGGGAGTTCAAGCAACTTCACAATAGCTTTGTGTTAGCTTGTGATGAATTATGACTAACAATCAGTCTAATGAAAATAAAGATTATGGCACAAAGTGTGTTGACTGCACCAGAAGTTTTAATAGCTAGCATCATGACTGAAATTGTGTGCAAGTTCTGCTATCTAGGATAAATTGTATTGGATAATTTATTTCTAGACAATGAGCTTAATTCTTGCATCAAAAAGTCAGACACCATATTTGACCAACTGACCGAGCACGTGTGCAATAATAGGAAATAGATATTGAATACCAAGGTATGAGTGTACCAGATGTGTGTTTTGAGCATGGTAGCGAAATCTGGACCATTTACAGCAAGCATGAGAGAAGGCTATACACCTTCCACACCCACTGTCTTCGGTGTATTCTAAATTTCAAGTGGGAAACCAAAGATTCCTGACATGGAAGTATTTGAGAAAGCAAAATTACCAAGTCCAATCACTATTCTCAAAACACAGACATCTCTGTTGGCTTAGTCATTTGCACCAGATGGACAACGAATGCATACCAAAGGATCTCCTGTATGGAGAATTTTGGATGCTCCAAGGCCACTTGGCCAACCGGGGCCAAAGCTCAAGGATGTTTACAATAGGGACTTGAAATTTTTCAAGATTAACAATGCAAGCTGGGAAGATGCAGCTTTCAACCGGCCATACTGAAGGGCTATGCAGTACCAGGAAATCAAAGAGATCGAAGAGAGGTGGTTAAGAGGAGAGATGAAAGAGGAAAATGCCACAGGCTTCAAGCACTAGTAGCTTCATCTTCTGCCCCGAGACATTATTTTGTCAAGGATTGTCACTCAAGAACTGGATTTTTTTATCCACTCATGATGCTGCAGCATGACACGCAGTAACTGAACTGCTTTGACAATTACACCATCTTCTTTCAAGAGGGACAATTGCCATTCATCTTAGCATATTCATATTGTTTGTGATTCCCAGAAAGCTCTGAGCAAATTAAGAGATTTCAAAGACACTTTAAAAATGTAGAAGTTATTTTCACATAATGCAAAAATGTTCTGTTCAGATATTGGATATATAACAGCAAAATGACAGAACATCTCTCTGCCTCCCCCTAGCCTGGATATGATCTGTCAGAGGCCCAATACTCATTCCTTGCTTTCACCTGAGCAAAATGAAAGCAAAAAATATTTTTCAGGAACTGGTTGTATGACAAAAATTCATGCTCCGTATCAGAAAATGTGTTGTGTTTTGCTATATATAGATTCCTTCCTTAGTAAAACCCAGCTACTGCCCCAAATCGTGTGGCAAAAACTACTAGGGGCCAAGATGTTAAGGCCTTGTATGCCCACATTCTCCAGCATGTGAAATACAGAGAGACATAGGTAAAGTACACTGAGGATCAGGAGGGGATGTTTGACACTCAGTGGGAAACTGAAGCTAGTGAACACTCCCGCAGCAATAAGCAATGGAACAGCATCTGTCTCTCCCTGGGACTCCCATTGGTGAGTGTGTATTGTACTCAAAGCACAGAGGATAGGAGTGTGTTACAGCTCCAGCTGGAGAATCTTGGCTCTTTAGCTCACGCTCTTAGCTCAGTTCAATCCCTGACATCAGCTAAAGATGGCAGCCATCACATAAGTGGGGGATTATCTGGGATTCAAACTGCTGTGGGCTTCAGATGTGCAGGACAAGCTTCCTTTGAGCAGAGGATGTATGTAGCTCTGGTGAGCATGTGTTTCAGGTCCCATCTTTGCCCTATTCACAGGGAATATGAATCTGCTATTGCACCATCTAGAGTGCTTCAGTTAAAGCTGTAGCAGCTCATGCTTTTAGCTCTGGAGTTTCCCTGGTTCAGTCCCGGGTTTGGCAGCCATCACAATATCACAGTATCACCACCTCAGATTTCAAGTCACAGCAGTGACCAGGGATGGCTCTAGCTTTTTTGCTGCCCCAAGCAGCAAAGAAAGAAAAAACAAAGAAAAACCCGATTGAGAGAGGGAGTGAAGGACCCACCACCGAAGACAGAAGCGGAGTGATTGACTTGCCACCGAAATGCCACCAAAGAGGAACTGAAGAACTCGCTCCCAAATTGCTGCCACAGACCCGGACGTGCCGCCCCTTTCTATTGGCCACCACAGGCACCTGCTTCCTTCGCTGGTGCCTGGAGCTGGCCCTGGCAGTGACAATGTGAATCAAGTTGATTTGCCAAGGAAGGTCTCCTTGATACCTCACTCTTGGATTCCCTGAGCCCCCCAGAGATTTACATTGCTGCTGCACTAAATTTGGTTATAGTCTCCAGCCAGCTTCTAGTAGCTGCATTGCTGCAGTGCCTTCTTGTCAGATTGCAGAAGGAAGGGTGCTATGATCTGGAATTGCTGTTCTTTGCCATGCCAAACTCACTGAGCTGCACAGCCCACAGTGTCACCTTCCTTCCTCATTATTGCTCTCAAGTATCAGAGGGGTAGCCGTGTTAGTCTGGTTCTGCAAAAGCAGCAAAGAATGCTGTGGCACCTTATAGACTAACAGACGTTTTGCAGCATGAGCTTTCGTGGGTGAATACCCACTTCTTCGGATGCAAGTAGTGGAAATTTCCAGGGGCAGGTATATATAAGCAAGCAAGAAGCAAGCTAGAGATAACGAGGTTAGATCAGTCAGGGAGGATGAGGCCCTGTTCTAGCAGTTGAGGTGTGAAAACCAAGGGAGGAGAAATTGGTTCTGTAATTGGCAAGCCATTCACAGGTCTGACTACCAAAAGGAGGCTGCCAAACAACTCTCCAATACCAAATTTTACAGGCTACTCCCCTCAGATCCCACTGAGGAATACACTAAGAAACTGCACCATCTACTCAGGACACTCCCTACACTAACACCGGAACAAATCAACATACCCTTAGAGCCCCGACCAGGGTTATTCTATCTACTACCCAAGATCCACAAACCCGGAAATCCTGGACGCGCCATCATCTCGGGCATTGGAACTCTCACTGAAGGACTATCTGGATATGTAGACTCTCTACTCAGACCCTATGTTACCAGCACTCCCAGCTATCTCCGTGACACCACTGATTTCCTGAGGAAACTACAATGCATTGGTGACCCTCCAGAAAACACCATCCTAGCCACCATGGATGTAGAGGCTCTCTACACAAACATCCCACACACTGATGGAATACAAGCTGTTAGGAACAGTATCCCTGATGATGCCACAGCACAACTGGTTGCTGAGCTCTGTGCCTTTATCCTCACACACAACTATTTCAAATTTAATGACAATATATATCTCCAGATCAGTGGCACCGCTATGGGCACCCGCATGACCCCACAATATGCCAATATTTTTATGTCCGACCTGGAACAACGCTTCCTCAGCTCCCGTCCACTCACGCCCCTTCTCTACCTACGCTACATTGATGACATCTTCATCATCTGGACCCATGGGAAGGAGACTCTGGAAAAATTCCACCATGATTTCAACAGCTTCCACCCCTCCATCAACCTCAACCTGGACCAATCTACACGGGAGGTCCACTTCCTAGACACCACGGTGCAAATAAGTGATGGTCACATTAACACCACCCTATACCGAAAACCTACCGACCACTGTGCCTGCCTTCATGCCTCCAGCTTCCATCCCGGACACACCACAAGATCCATTGTCTACAGCCAAGCACTGAGGTACAACCGTATCTGCTCTAACCTCGCAGACAGAGACCAACACCTACAAAATCTCCACCAAGCATTCTCAAGACTACAGTACCCACATGAGGAAATAAGGAAACAGATCAACAGAGCCAGACGTGTACCCAGAAGCCTCCTACTGCAAGACAAACCCAAGAAAGAAACCAACAGGACCCCACTGGCCATCACATACAGTCCCCAGCTAAGACCCCTCCAACGCATCATCAGGGATCTACAACCCATCCTGGACAATGATCCCATACTTTCACAGGCCTTGGGTGGCAGGCCAGTCCTCGCCCACAGACAACCTGCCAACCTGAAGCATATTCTCACCAGCAACTGCACACCGCACCATAGTAACTCTAGCTCAGGAACCAATCCATGCAACAAACCTCGATGCCAACTCTGCCCACATATCTACACCAGCAACACCATCACAGGACCTAACCAGATCAGCCACACCATCACCAGTTCATTCACCTGCACATCCACCAATGTAATATATGCCATCATATGCCAGCAATGCCCTTCTGCTATGTACATCAGCCAAACTGGACAGTCTCTAAGGAAAAGGATAAATGGACACAAATCAGACATTAGGAATGGCAATATACAAAAACCTGTAGGAGAACACTTCAACCTCCCGGCCACACAATAGCAGATCTTAAGGTGGCCATCCTGCAGCAAAAAAACTTTAGGACCAGACTTCAAAGAGAAACTGCTGAGCTCCAGTTCATCTGCAAATTTGACACCATCAGCTCAGGACTAAACAAAGACTGTGAATGGCTTGCCAATTACAGAACCAGTTTCTCCTCCCTTGGTTTTCACACCTCAACTGCTAGAACAGGGCCTCATCCTCCCTGATTGATCTAACCTCGTTATCTCTAGCTTGCTTCTTGCTTGCTTATATATACACCTGCCCCTGGAAATTTCCACTGCTTGCGTCCAAAGAAGTGGGTATTCACCCACGAAAGCTCATGCTGCAAAACGTCTGTTAGTCTATAAGGTGCCACAGGATTCTTTGCTATTATTGCTCTCGCAACACACATTTTCACTTGTTTCTTCTGGCCTAAAATCCCAGTGGGCCCATCCACTTCAGCCTGAATCACATTCCTGACACTAGTTCCCTCCAAGCAAACCCAGCTAGCTGATCTGGAATCAGAAACAATAGGGCAAACATCCAGCAGAATAAGATTCACCAGCAGACATTTGGGACTTTCCCCACACTCCTGGCAATGGCTGTGAAAAAGGTTGGTATGTCACAGTGAAATATCACTTCTAGCAGGTAGAAAGCAGCAAGAGCAGATGGACTCTAAATTAAAGATCTGCTTTCCTTGGTAGTGAGAGAGAATGAATAAAAATAAAATACCACAGAACATCAGAGACAGAAGCACAATTGATTCTCCATGGGATGTTATTCAAGCTTTTCCATGTGGCACCGGCAGCTCTTTAAAAAAAATCCAGACTGATTTCACTCTTTTGTAGAGTTTATCAGCTATAGGTAATGGCCTAAAGTCTCCTGAACGGATAGACTTTCAGCTCTGAAAATGTCCTAATTTTGTGACTTTTAGGCAGAGTTCCTCCCAGAAAATCTGAAGTATCTTAGGTTATAGAAAATGCTAACATCATCTTTCAGACACCTCTCTGACCACGAAATCTGTGACTAAGTGTCCTACAGCATGGACACCCATCAAATAGGTTTCCTTTCCCCACATTCCTACCTTCTTTTCCTGTAGCCTCTCTGTATTTGGGGAAGGGGGGTAATGAGTAGGCTAATACCCTTTCAGGAGTTGGGGATCCAAGCACCAACAGGGATCTTCACTTCCCTCTTGGAGGCTGGGAATAGAGCTGGGGTGAAGGGATATTGTAATTGTCAAGGAAATACAGGACACAGCCCTCACTTTTTAATTCACAATACAAAAATCAGACCTGTATATCACAGGATTGTTGCTCAAAAACATACTTGTTGTCCAATCAAATGGATTTTGATAGCTCTTTATTCATTGCATGTAAGTGGAACATTAGGCACCAAAGAAGGGGCATCCTAAAATGAAAGGGGGATGGTCGGTATAGTGGTAGTGAGGGCAATGGAAGGTGTGCAAGGGAAATGGGTTCCCACCCTGGAAGGTGCTAGAGCCAGCAACACCTAAGCTGTCTGTGGATCGAATGGTGCCTGCTGGCTGGACCAGGCCAGGCAAAGCAAGAAGCACCATCAATGTATAGCCCTCATTGCTCCTGTCTGTTGCAGTCAGCACTGCAGAAAGCAGCAATCTAGGGATGGATGGCTGAACAGAACAATAAGCCATAGGATTTATATAACACTTTGTAAAAAATGTAAAGTACTATATAACATTAATTAATCCTCACATCGTCATTAATCCCCATTTCACTGATGAAGGAACAGACACAGATGGGTGTGAGTGATTTATCAATGGGTCAGTGACAAAGCCAGGATTAAAATGTAGGAGTCCCTAGCTCTCAGCCCCAACCTTAAGCCACTATATCATGTATACCAGTTTAAAATATACTGAAATATTCATGCAATTCATCTTTTACCCTGTTTTTCTGAGACAAATTGCCAGGTCACAGTATATCTCATAATCAGATTACATATTCTATATAACCTTTACCAAAAAAAGACACTCATATGGTTCCAAGAAGACTGCAGTGTTAACTGGCTTCTCTTGCATCTGATATTTTAGAACAAAAAGATTCCGTAGCACAAAAGGCCTAAGCAGTGAGAATAGCATTTTGATTGTATATGTGAGCAAAAAAACAGCTCAAAGCTGCAGCTTTATTTTTTTGAAAGCACTCTCTATATTATAGAGAATGCTGCATGAGCAAGGGGCAATTGTAAAGGCAAAATTTTCATGCCACGGTTTTGCTGCCGCAAAGCATTTGTAGTTTATTGTGCCACCAGAAACAACAATAGAATTATAGCCAAATAATCACCTCACCCCCATCTTTTGCAGATAACTGTATGTGACAAGGTCTGCTGTTATACAGGTGGGAGATAAATTACCATATATACTCATTCATTAGCCTGTTCGTTTATAAGCTGACCCCCAAAAATGGACAGGTAAAAATGGCAAAAACTATATGACCCTTTCATAAGCCAACCCAATATTTCAGGGGTTGGCAAACTTTGGCTCCCGGACCGTCAGGGTAAGCTACTGTTGGGCCGGGACATTTTGTTTACCTGGAGTGTTCGCAGGCTCATTTACCAATAAAAACTCCATTTTATGCCTATGCAGTTGGGGATTATACTGACATAGCTACACTGGTGCAAATAAAGTAGTATAGACAGGAACTAATTTAGACCGCTCTATTGAAAAGGCAACAGGCTATGGGAGTAGAGGGTGTGAGGAAGAAGAATGTCTATAGAAAGGGAAAACACTGTTCTGAAGAAAGAATTTTATTTTTATAATTAATATCAGGCATGAAAGGTAGGATCAGGTGCCCTGAAGAAGAGGGAGCTTGGAGGAGGGGAAGGAGACTGAGGACCAGAAAGAGAGGCTATTCCAGGCAACAAAAGTGACATGGAGCCTTGAGTGGGAGAAAACAATGGACCAGCTCCTAAAATTAATGGAGCTATGCTGATTTACACCAGCTGAAGATCAGGCCCCTGAAGTCCAGAGTTAAACATGGTCCTGGACCTGTACTGGTCCTCCTGGAATCCCTTCCTTCAGTTAGCCCATTTTGTACCAGCCCGTACATTTTATTCATATTAAATTAAAGCAACAAATCCTGGAATTATATTACTATCTGTCTGCCTTCAGGGAAGATCAGCGCTGCCCATGGTGCCTTTTAAATGTATTGATGAGACCTTCGTCAACATATTTCTCTTTCTTTTCCTCCTCGCCTGAGTGTTTGAAGACACTGAGGACATTGAGGACAGGGACTATCGAAACCAATCATTTTAAAATACCAGTTGAACTTTCATCCTTCCAAATCGATTCCATTTACAGCTGGTGCCTCCTTACCCTGTTTTTATAAATATCCCTTTGATTTTGATCCATACCCTGTTTCTTTATTTTTAATGTTTCCCTTTATCAAAGAGCTATGCTGCTTCTGAGCAAAGACATCTGAATCACAGAGGTATGGTATGGCTACAGAAATTGCACTTGCTGAATTGTTTCCTCCACGTTTATAGACACATCTGACCTTGTCTGGGGGACTTTGTTTATATATAACACTGATCTGAAACAATAAGTGTGGAGTAAAAAGGTATGGCATGCAACAAACAACTAAATCATTAAACGAACCTTCAACTGTAAATTAAAGAAGATATTGAAATCTAGGAGTTGCTTTTTTTGTTGTTGTTGCTCTAGTGTTTCATACACTGTCTCTGTAAACAAGGGCATTTTATTCTTCTTGGCTGGCATCTTTCATAAGCAGCAAACTGTAAAAATTAATAATAAAAAAGAAGGCAGAAAGGCTGCATCCACTGACTGTCATGAACAGCACCTGCAATGCACTGACATTTCTTGCCTGCAGTGAAGGGCACTTTCTAAGACAAAAGGTATTTCCCTTCTGTGAAGCAGAAAACCCATCTGTTATTTCATCACAGTGCAGAGCCAGGGAAATCCTTCATAAACGAGAATTCTCCTACAAGAGATCCCTGCACACATTCCCCAGACAGTGCCGCCCACGCACATCAGCTACACATTTCTTGCTTCTTTTTTTTTCTAATTGCTCCTGCAGTGCTAGGCAGAGAACAGTGCCTATGATTAAAAACCGGCAGGAGGCTGCCTTCAAAGCTGTCAGAGAGATTTTTTTTAAACCTATAACAACATTTACTGCAGCAATCCAAGTACGCTCAATGTATGATAATTGTGATCATTATTAAAAGGTGGAGAATGATTATTCTCAATCAAACTTGTAGTGTGGCAGGTCCTATTTTTCCAAGAGAGGATTTTAAAAGATGAGTAGATTAAAAACATGATCAAAATAATGCACCTTGACTGAACAGCATTTCCATGCACAAGCAGTTCTACAGCTGCTACAGAGGTTCAGCTGAAGTACACATGGGGCAGATAAGGCTATCAGTATAATTCATCAGCAGGGAGGCTGCCTAGATTCTCTTTTACTACAATTGTGAAGGGAGAGAGACATTCTTTTTAAAGGAATAAAACCTGTGTGTGGATTTAGAAGAGTCACATGTCATCTCCAACTTGCTTTGTGGCTTTTGAAGAATTTAGAAAGGTTAAAAAAAAGTAAGCAGTTCAACACAGGCTTTGGACTCTCTGGCTCAGACCCACTGATCCATCTAGTTCAGCATCATATCTCTGGTATTGCCAATACCTCATGTTTTAGGAGAAGCAAAAAGCCAGCACTTAGCCAAATGTGCTATCCCTTACAATAGTCATCTGAACACAATAGCTTAGAATAATGTCACTACTATGGTTTTGGCTATTTTTGTATAATACAGCATTACTTTTTCTTTTTTTAAGAGGCAATATATGTGAAAGAAGAAACTGTGTCCTCACCACTGCAGCTTATGCCTGGAATCATCCAATCTGATTGCTCTTACCTTCTGAAATTGCAAAGGTTAATAATAGTCAGAAAATTATCCAGAGCACTGAGAACTAAGTGCATCTCTCAAACATGAGGTGGGTAGGGAAGAATGGTGTAAGAGCACCACCACCGAGAATGCAAAAAAACTGCAGAGGAATGCAGTAGAAAGGAGAAGCCAGCCAGAGGGACATGAATATCTCACGGTGCAGCAAAACAAAGCATTGCAGCAGTAAGATAAGCAGAATATAGAAGCAGAAAAAAAGTCTAGTCATGTTTTATATGTTAAAGAGTAAAACAGATCTAATGATAAGGGGAGAGTTCCCCTGATGAAATAAGAGGTAGAATTTCCACTTATGAATCTTTATTATTTCACAGATTTTACTTTTGAGTTAAAAATGTGTCCTTTGTCAACAGAAACTGTCTTTAAACGCTACTGTTCCCATGCAGTCCACCCCTGTGCTGCTATCCAATAGAAAAATAAGGTCGTGTAAAAGGCAGGCAGGTGGGTGGAAGGTTGTTTCCTTGGCAGGATACAGTTCTAAATAAAAGTGCTACTGTTAAAATGTCTGAGGGACACAAAAATCATCACAAAAAGTTCCCTCCCATTCAGTGGAGAAGCTGAAGTCATGGCAGGAGTGGGAGACTGTTAAACAAAACAATTAACTACCTAAAAATATGGTGCCAGCAAACACATTGCAAAAGAAAGACAGTAAGAAATACACAGTACCACATACAGGGTTTGCAAGAACCAACAACCTTATGATGAAAAGAAAAGAAAAAAAAATCCTCTCAACAGTTTCATGAAAGGGTAAAAACAAAGGGGATTTGAGCAAGGTAGTCATATTTCTATGGCTTTCAACAACATCATGGAATGGTGCTTTCTCTTTTTATTTTTCTTTAGCTCTGGGCCTAACAGTAGTTGACCTTATCCAAGCTTTGCAGGGAGAGAGGGAGGGAGCTCAAAGAGCCCTACACTTACACGCTGCCTCAATAAGCACCTACCATACCTGAAGTCTCTATGCTTGATAGAGCACAAGGACTGCTTCCCTCCCTGTGCCTCCCCGGGCACGCAGTGCTTGAAGACAGAGGAGGGGGAGGAAGGAGGTAGATCCATGGCTCTACCTTTCACCAGTACTGGCTCACAGAGCAGGTCAGGCATGCCTGGAGACAAGCTGAGGCCCCCACTTACCCCTGTGCTCTGGCCCATAAGAAGGGATTATTCCTCAAAGAGGCACAATCGTTCCCCAGATTCTTTGCACCTCTACATGACCACTCACCTGGGTCAATGGCTAAATGCCACAATTTGATTCTCTGCTTATGTCCAACTCATCTATCCACCTTCCCATCTTACATATTGTGACGGGTTGGACCCCACGCCAAAGATGCCACCTGATGTGCTGGGGTCCCCCTGTGTCCACCCGTTCCACCAGGCTGGGCTTCCTCAACCTGTCCTTGCTGTGCCAGGCCTCAAGCCTTCTCTAGCACACACACAGGTAAAGCCACACCCAGCTGCGACATAGACTGAAATCAGCTCTGTGAGGGAAGATTCAGCTCAGGGATTTATCCAGCACTCACATCACGTGCATACCTCCTTTGGGGTGTAAGCCAAAAATAATATTGTTTTGCGCTGTATAGAGAGATATGCATAACGCAAGCTCATAAAAATCACACACACACATACCCGCCAAGGTGGACAGAAATATGCACAGCTTTTTGCTCTCCCCTCTCATCCCCCCAATATGAATTGCACAAACTGGGTTTTGAAATGAACAAGAAATAAGTTAAATAAGGTAGATTTTAAGTGATTATAAGCAAACAGAACAAAGCAGATTACTGAGCAAATAAAACAAAACACGCAAACTAAGCTTAGTACACTCAAGGAACAGGTTACAAAATGTAATTTCTCGCCCTCAATGTTGTTTTAGGCAAGTTGCAGAGTTTCTGTAGCTTAGAGTTCCAGTTATTTCTCTTTACAGACTGGACTCAACCCTGCCTTTCCCTCCAGGTGTTTTAGCAGTCTTCCTTCCTGGGCAGGCAATGGAGGAGAGTCCTGATTGCCTTACTTCCCAGCCTTAAGTAGGATTTACATAAAGTGGGAACCCTCTGTTTCTAGTGGAAAAATACCAGCAGTGTCCAAGGTGGTACTCCGTACCAGGTGACAGCAACAGATGATCCTGCAGCATCAAAGCAACGTCCCAGGAAGCTTCATAGGAAGGTGGGAGATTAGTATCTTTGAAGTTCTATTGTCCTTCTTAATGGTCCAATCCAGACTGATGTCTGGTGGGCATTCCCCCAAATACACACACAGTTGTAATTGTTACATAGTCAATATTCCTAACTTCAGATACAGAAGTGATACATGCATACAAATTGGATAATCACATTCAGTAGATCATAACCTTTAAAATGATACATTACGTGACCCATCTTGCATAAAACATATTAGTTATGCCATATTCATAACAATATTTCTATTGAGAATATGTGGAGTAACATTACATATACCACAACCAAACACATTGTTATCACAGTAGTCCCTTACAGTTACTGCTATTCTAGTGGGAACCTGTGCAAACAAGGCAGGAGACTTAACTGTCCTGGGTGCAGAGGGTGAGGGGGCAGAGCACTTTCAGAAAATCACTTAGGGAAAAATCCTGCCCCCTTTCACAGATGTAGACAGCCAGGACCAGGATGGAACCAGTGTGGTTCAATCAGAGCAGATTAGGGTGGAGCCAGCTAAGGCAGATTTTGGCAACCTGTGCAGGAAGTGCTGGCCACTAGATACCACAAGATGGTATCTAGTGCTGGCCACTAGATGTCACAGTTCCATGAAGACAACCTGAATCCCAGCACAGAAGAGTAGTATGGATCCAGGGCAGAGGCAGGCCAGAGAAGAAGTAGCGGTGAGGCCACTGCATCTGTGACTGCATATCCACTGGCTGCTCCCACTGATGGAGGAGCAGGTATGGAGTCTCCTGACATCCTGATGCTGCATTAATACCTCTTTCCCACATGAAACTGCTGGAGCATGCAACCCGTGTACTTAGACCACATATTCTGGGGTTACTCTGAGTCCTTTTGCTTAGAGTTTGTAATTGTTCTGTCACATTTGTTGATTATTGAATCTATTTGTGCCATAAAGCTTCACATTCATTTCTATGGAAACACACTGATGTTACGAACATAAGATTACAACTTGAATGCAGGGTCAAGTAGAAGCTGAAGCTGAGCAGGGAGTGGGGGACAGGCAGCTATTATTCAACCTCAGATATCAGCAATAATTGCAAGGAGAACAGAGAAAATGACTGGCCAAGCAAAATACAGTTTGTGTAGATGTTTTATTCTCTTAGTGTTAGTTCCACTGCAAAAGGAAGAATTACAAGACCTCAGCTCACTAAAAGGAAGAGACGGGAATGCGATCTGCAGTTTAAAATGCAGGTAATTGAAATATCTGCAGTTAGTGGCCGTGACACTGGCTGACCAGGTACCAGCTCTTGCCAAGACTTTGTCAGTGCTCAGCTGAGGCCCAAACTCATCACTGGAAACCAGTCTGTTTCACCTGTGTTAGTATGGTTAAAATGGATATTGAACTTGTAACAATGGGTTTAGTGTTTAGATTTGATTAAATGGTTATAAGTTGTTGTATGCATTCATCTCATTTATAATATCTTTAGCACATGCTATAAGGGAACATTTCAGTTTTTGCTTTGTGAACCCAGGCAGGAGGAATTGTCTCCCGCTCATCTAGAAGGCTATCAAAACTCAATGGGCCATTGTGGAACGTCTCAATACAGAGATTTTGTTAATTGGATTCTCAGAGCTATGAAACAGAAGCAGGGATTCCCCAGGGTCAACTCGGGTTAGTCCTAGAAGACATTCAGAGCTGACAGATTACTACAACTCTGTCACCTTTTGGAACCATAGACTAACTCATTGGTGTATATGTGCTTGCCTGCTTTAACCTTGTAAATAACTCTCATTTCTTTTCTTACTTAATGAATCCTTAGATAGTTTACTATAGGATCGGCTAAAAGTGTTGTCTTTGGTGTGAGAGCTAAGGTACAAATTGACCTGGGGTAAATGACTGGCCCTTTGGGACTGGGAGTAACGTAAATATTTTGTGATCTTTGGTGTATCGCAACCATCTATCACTAAGTCCAGCTTGCCTGGGTGGCAAGATAGATTGGAATGCCCAGGGGGACTGTCTGTGACTCCATGGTAAGACTGTTATAGTGCTTTAGGAGTTCACTCATGTTACTGGGATGGTGAAATCTAATTATAGACCATACAACCAGTTTGGGGTCTCTGTCCTGCTTCTAGACAGTCTGGCCTGAGGTTGGCACTCACAGTCATGAGCCACTCCAGACAGGGTGACAGTGGCCTCAGAGGAAAGAACCAAAAAATAACAAATGGCTAGGTTCTATGATGCTCACATATCATATTACATCATCCCCTATGGAAAAGTTTTATAGACTTTAATAGAGAATTATGGGTGGCATTTTCAAAAGCACCTAAGTGATCTAGGAGCACAAGTCCCTTTGGAAGTCAAAAATCCCACTCTATATCACTGGGATTATAATATTCTATAGGATATCTTAAAATAATATATAGCAAGAGTATCATTTTCTATTACATTGAATAGGTTGTTAGAGTAATTTCTACAGAACATATTGGTTTCATCCCAATTAAATTCCATAAAACTTCTCCATAAGGGACATCAGCAGGTATCATTTACATCTGTTTCAGATATCAGAGGGGTAGCCGTGTTAGTCTGGTTCTGTAGAAGCAGCAAAGAATCCTGTGGCACCTTATAGACTAACAGATGTTTTGCAGCATGAGCTTTCGTGGGTGAATACCCACTTCTTCGGATGCAAGCAGTGCTTGCATCCGAAGAAGTGGGTATTCACCCACGAAAGCTCATGCTGCAAAACATCTGTTAGTCTATAAGGTGCCACAGGATTCTTTGCTGCTTCATCTGTTTCAGACTATAACTACGTGTGACACATCAAAGACTCAGTCCTGTCCTCAGTTGTTCTAGGACACATCAAAATGTTGTAGAATAAGAGACCAGACACACTCCCTGGGGTTGCATGAGGATAAATAAGTGCAACCCAAGTTGAAGGTCTCCAACAACAGTAGTCTTCTGGAGTAGGGGCACAATGGCACACATTACCTGCAATTACCTGCTTTATATGGGAGCCTAAAGCAGGCTGCCACAGCCCCAAAAGTGGGTTGGGCCAGCCCAGGAGACAGGGTCAGGAGATGTGCTGTGCCAGTTCGTCACCTAGGCAGCTTTTATTTGTGATGCCCCTGATTGTATTTAAAAAATTACTCTTCATTTGAACTTCCTTTCCTTGAGAGCGGTGGTAGGAATCCAACCTTCTAAATCCTTTCACTCTGGGGTTTTGTGTTTAAGCGCATCCAAGATATATCATATTTGAATGTAGCAAGCACCTGGAGCCCACCATAATCCTACAAAGGGATCTTCAGTGGTAGAGACATTATGCAGAAGAAGGGGCTGTAGGTATTGAAAGGATACTCTATAGCCAGGGAGCCATAAAGTCAATACAGTACAATTTTGATTATTACAATTTCATGGGAGATTGGGGGTGACAGTGGATATGTTTGGTTGATCAAAGATTCAAGTAACCAAAGTAATTAACAAATGTCAGGGGACATGATGCTGTTTCAGGTAACAAAGTTATGAATAATTGAGGTGAGGAGTAGGTAATTAAGTTTGTGATATAATTTTTGAGGCACAAACTATCATTAAAATTACTTTCACACATTTTAGTTAGAAAAAATCACTATTCAAAAATAAAACATTGCAGGCCTGAAGGTCCCAATTTTTAAGCTTGGGTGTCTAAGATATAAATATCTAAATACTTGTTTTAGCCATTTTAGTTCTGATTTAAAACAATGTTTAAAATAGTTATTCAGATACAGGTGCCTTACATTAGGCAGACACATTTGAAAGTTTGCCCCTGTGGATTATTTCCTAAATCCTTCAACACCTGCAGCTCCCAGGGGCGGCTCCAGGCAACAGCGCAGCAAGCACGTGCCTGGGGCAGCAAGCTGCAGGGGGCAGCCTGCCGGTCGCTGTGAGGGTGACAGACAGGCGGCTTTCGGCGGTGCACCTGCAGGAGGTCCACCGGTCCCGCAGCTTTGGTAGCAATTCGGCGGCGGGGATGCCGATGGTGCAGCACTGGCGGATCTCCCGCAGGCATGCCGCCGAATCCACGTGACCAGCAGACCACCCGCAGGCGCGCCGCCGAAAGCAGCCTGCCTGCCGTGCTTGGGGTGGCAAAAACATAGAGCCACCACTGATTTCAATTGCTAACCATCTCTGAAAATCAAGTCCCTTACCTCTCCATTCTGTGGACAGCAACTGTATACCAAATAGGTCCAATTAGCATTAATATGGCTCATCTATTTAACTTCCACAGCCACACACTTCAAAATGAGAATACACGAGCCAGTCGTTACTTTTAATTTTGTGCCTTTGGTATTTAAGATCATGGGTGAGAGGTGGGAAAAGATATGACTGTCTATTAACCTGGGGGAAAAACTTAAACAATTCATCATCTTCATTTAATATTTTTAGATAGCACCTTTCACTCCTCCCTTGGCTTTCACACCTCAGCTGCTGGAACAGGGCCCCATCCTCCCTGATTGATCTAACCTCGTTATCTCTAGCTTGCTTCTTGCTTGCTTATATATACACACCTGTCCCTGGAAATTTCCACTGCTTGCATCCGAAGAAGTGGGTATTCACCCACGAAAGCTCATGCTGCAAAACTTCTGTTAGTCTATAAGGTGCCACAGGATTCTTTGCTGCTTCTACAGAACCAGACTAACACGGCTACCCCTCTGATACTTGACACCATGCAAGGCACTGCATTTAGCCGTATGGAGTGGAAATCCATCAACCTCATGAAGAAACTTGCACAAATACAGACGGATATCATCTTCCTTTCCAAATGTAAACGGATGGACATCATACCTAATGGACTAAAGGTAAAAAATCCACTGCTATCTACATACTACACAGACCACAGTAAGAGTTTATGCCGTACTCTATCTAAGAAACTGAGGAACCACCTGATCAGCATCCTATACAGCAAACAGGAAAACATCAAAAAAGAGCTCTCCAACCTAGAGACTCTCATCAATAACCAAACTTCCATACAAACGGACTTCACTAAAATAAGACAGGAGATCTACATTACCCACTTCACCTCTCTAAAAAGGAAAAAGGACTGTAAGCTGTCTAAACTCCTACCTGCCACATGGGGCCACAACCGTGATGCCCCTAACCCACCCAGCAATATCGTCAATCTATCCAGCCACACACTCAGGCCAGAAGAACCGACTGTCCTATCTCGGGGACTTTCCTTCTGCCCTGCCACCCCCACCAACATGATACAGTTCTGCGGCGATCTGGAAGCCTACTTTCGCCGTCTCCGACTCAAAGAATACTTCCAGGACAACACTGAACAGCGCACTGATACACAGTTACCCTCCCACCAACAGCACAAGAAGAAGAACTCCACATGGACTCCTCCTGAGGGTCGAAATGACAGTCTGGACCTATACATTGAATGCTTCCGCCGACGTGCACAGGCAGAAATTGTGGAAAAACAACATTGCTTGCCTCACAACCTAAGTCGTGCAGAACGCAATGCCATCCACAGCCTCAGAAACCATCCTGACATTATAATCAAAGAGGCTGATAAAGGAGGTGCTGTTGTCATCATGAACAGGTCTGACTACCAAAAGGAGGCCGCCAGACAACTCTCCAATACCAAATTTTACAGGCTACTTCCCTCAGATCCCACTGAGGAATACACTAAGAAACTGCACCATCTACTCAGGACACTCCCTACACTAGCACTGGAACAAATCAACGTACCCTTAGAACCCCGACCAGGGTTATTCTATCTACTACCCAAGATCCACAAACCCGGAAATCCTGGACGCCCCATCATCTCTGGCATTGGAACTCTCACTGAAGGACTGTCTGGATATGTGGACTCTCTACTCAGACCCTATGTTACCAGCACTCCCAGCTATCTCCGTGACACCACTGATTTCCTGAGGAAACTACAATGCATTGGTGACCTTCCAGAAAACACCATCCTAGCCACCATGGATGTAGAGGCTCTCTACACAAACATCCCACACGCTGATGGAATACAAGCTGTCAGGAACAGTATCCCTGATGATGCCACAGCACAACTGGTTGCTGAGCTCTGTGCCTTTATCCTCACACACAACTATTTCAAATTTAATGACAATATATATCTCCAGATCAGTGGCACTGCTATGGGCACCCGCATGGCCCCACAATATGCCAATATTTTTATGTCCGACCTGGAACAACGCTTCCTCAGCTCCCGTCCACTCACGCCCCTTCTCTACCTACGCTACATTGATGACATCTTCATCATCTGGACCCATGGGAAGGAGACTCTGGAAAAATTCCACCACGATTTCAACAGCTTCCACCCTCCATCAACCTCAGCCTGGACCTATCTACACGGGAGGTCCACTTCCTAGACACCACGGTGCAAATAAGTGGTGGTCACATTAACACCACCCTATACCGAAAACCTACCGACCGCTATGCCTACCTTCATGCCTCCATCTTCCATCCCGGGCACACCACAAGATCCATTGTCTACAGCCAAGCACTGAGGTACAACCGTATCTGCTCTAACCCCGCAGACAGAGACCAACACCTAGAAAATCTCCACCAAGCATTCTCAACACTACAGTACCCACACGAGGAAATAAGGAAACAGATCAACAGAGCCAGATGTGTACCCAGAAACCTCCTTCTGCAAGACAAACCCAAGAAAGAAACCAACAGGACTCCACTGGCCATCACATACAGTCCCCAGCTCAAACCCCTCCAACGCATCATCAGGGATCTACAACCCATCCTGGACAATGATCCCACACTTTCACAGGCCTTGGGTGGCAGGCCAGTCCTCGCCCACAGACAACCTGCCAACCTGAAGCATATTCTCACCAACAACTGCACACCACACCATAGTAACTCTAGCTCAGGAACCAACCCATGCAACAAACCTCGATGCCAACTCTGCCCACATATCTACACCAGCAACACCATCACAGGACCTAACCAGATCAGCCACACCATCACCGGTTCATTCACCTGCATGTCCACTAATGTAATATATGCCATCATATGCCAGCAATGCCCCTCTGCTATGTACATCGGCCAAACTGGACAGTCTCTAAGGAAAAGGATAAATGGACACAAATCAGACATTAGGAATGGCAATATACAAAAACCTGTAGGAGAACACTTCAACCTCCCTGGCCACACAATAGCAGATGTTAAGGTGGCCATCTTACAACAAAAAACTTTAGGACCAGACTTCAAAGAGAAACTGCTGAGCTCCAATTCATCTGCAAATTTAACACCATCAGTTTAGGACTAAACAAAGACTGTGAATGGCTTGCCAATTACAGAACCAGTTTCTCCTCCCTTGGCTTTCACACCTCAGCTGCTGGAACAGGGCCCCATCCTCCCTGATTGATCTAACCTCGTTATCTCTAGCTTGCTTCTTGCTTGCTTATATATACACACCTGTCCCTGGAAATTTCCACTGCTTGCATCCGAAGAAGTGGGTATTCACCCACGAAAGCTCATGCTGCAAAACTTCTGTTAGTCTATAAGGTGCCACAGGATTCTTTGCTGCTTCTACAGAACCAGACTAACACGGCTACCCCTCTGATACCTTTCATTGTAAAAGATCTCAAGCACTTTAGCAACGATATATTAGTGGACAGGATGTAAATTTTAAGATTGTGTCTGTGAGAGAGAAGTATGTTTCCTAGGCTGGTCAAGTCTTTGTTAAATGTTACTTCAGCAAGCCCAGAAAGGGAAAAACCAACAGGGGTAAGGGCCTCCTCCAAAGCCATCTCCTTAACACCAAATGATAGCTACAGTTTTTGTGAAATTGAATTAAATTGATTCTAGTAGTTTTCACAAATCTTCTCCCTTATATCTCCATTTGCACCTTCTATAGATCCTTAACTTTGTGGATGACAAGACCTAGCATGGAGAATCACTAATTCCTCCCCCATTATCCTAAGCTCTGTGATAATAGCAGCAATGAACTCATCCCCACTGTCACTTTAAAGACAATATGGGGCAGCTAATAATGAGGAAAAATACCTGCCAATTGGGATGCAACATCTGATGCAGGTCTAGGGGACAGTGTTTTCAGAACACAAAATGTAGTCAAATGATCCTGGTATACCATGCATGAGCCTTGTGGCATCGACTGCTCATCAGTGAGTTTAAATGGGTCATGAGATGAATAATCATTCATCAAAGTTGGCTGATGACAAACCTTTCACTATTAGCCTCTTACCTCCATTTTAACATTCCTTATACAAATATTCAAATGTGGCACAGATTCTCCTGTTACATTTAAATACTTGTTAGTCATTCCCTTCATCTTTGCCATAGTGAGGTGGCAGAATGTGAGCTCAACTGATTGTTAGCATTGCTGATCCACACTGATATTAAGTACATTGATTCTTCTTTTCACTTAAGCTTCTTAATGAGCTTTTCTTAATCATTCTATAGAAGCTCATACCTAAAAATGGGAAGGGAACTTTAAAAATATCAGTAAGCTACTTGTTACTGTCAAATTAAAACAGTTTGTTTAAATAACCAAATATTCATTAATTGAGTTATTTTTATAATACTTTTTCGAATTGATCTTATATGCGGAACAGAAATCATGTATTGCATTGTATTCAAATAACTCTATTTTGCAACGGTCTGCTTAGTATGGAGGTTGACATTTTAGTTTTATTACTTTGTAAACATGCCCCCAGCTACTACTTCAAACATGCATATAACCAGAGCATTAAGCTACTAGTAGGAAGAAAGTTTAGTACAGGTGCAGAAGGTAACTATGGCTGCCCCTTTGAGCCAAGCTGTGGTGCTCAGCAGTTCCTGGAAGCAGTCAAGGTAACAACTTAGCTTTCAATTGGGAATTGGCAATCTAAATGTTAGATTTATACTACTCACCAACTGAATTTTACTTGGATTATATAAAGCAAATGACAGCCTGTATTAAATATCACTGATCAGGAATTACTTCTGTAGCTAGCAAGTAACTAGTCTTTGGTTTATGGATGCAAAATGCCTAAAAGCCTGGCCGGCGTGTGAACCACTGGCTAGGGAAGGCTAGCCCCCAGCCCCGCCTCTTCTGCACCCCCTGCCCAAGCCCAGAGCCCCCCCCCACCGCAGCCACCAGCCCCTGCCGCAGGCTAGCCCCCCACCCAACCCCAGAGTGCCCCCAGCCTCCATCACCACCAACCCAGAGCAACAGGAGAGAAGAGCAGGCAACATGGCCCCAGCCCAGCGCACTGGGAGGGCGGGTGGCATGGCCCGAGCTGGGGCCATCCCACAGGGATGCCAACTTAGTGACTTTGTCACTAGATTTAGTGACTTTTTGGTTTCCCTAGCATGAAAATAAGTGTCAAAGTGACCAGTGAGAAATCTAGCAACTTTTACTGCCAATTACGGTGACATTCAGAGAAAGAAGTCACCAATATCTGTAGTCACAAAATCATTCACAAGCAGCTCAATAGTGTTAATAAAATGCTCTTCTTACTACATTCTGTTGCACACCAAGTCAATGTCATTACGCCTCAATTCAGCATGTCCTCGGAAGGAATTGCATTCCAGGGCTTCTTGGGCTGAGATCACTATAATCTGCAGGTGAGGAAAAGAAGTTTGTGGAGGATAATTAAATACTTTGCTAAAGCCAGGCTCACTTTGGAGAGAGCAGCACATTAGCCAGGGCTTGTTTTTACACAAATGTGTTCTTTGTCACTGCTCCATAGTAGGTAGCACACCCTGTGATGCAGGGAAAGATGGCTAATGAAGCAGGCTGAGCAGGGGAGGCAGGTTAGCCAGCGAGGAGAGCCACACGGATGGAAGGGGGGGTGGAATGAGACAGGGCCATGTGCTCCAATGGGGTGGGGGGGTCCATGCCTCCAGGAATGAAGCCCTTACTAAAGAATCAAAGATGGAGCTAGCTTGATTTCAGTTCCCCTTTACTCCTTCCCCCAGGGCCGCCCAGAGGATTCAGGGGACCTGGGGTCTTCAGCAGTGGGGGGCCCCCGCTTCAGCGGCAATTCGGCGGGGCGGGGGTCCTTCCACTCCGGGACCCGCCACCGAAGTGCCCTGAAGACCCGCAGCAGGCAGCCCCCGCCGCTGAATTACTGCTGAAGACCCGGCACTTCGGCAGCAGGTCCCACTTCGGCGGTAATTCGGTGGCGGGGGGTCCTTCCACCCTGGAGCGGAAGGACACCCCCCCCCGCCACTGAAGACCCGGAGCGGAAGAAGCTCCAGGGGTCCTGGCACCACGAGAGTTTTCCAGGGCCCCTGGAGTGAGTGAAGGACCCTGCTCCGGGGGCCCTGAAAAACTCTTGTGGGGGCCCCTGTGGGGCCCGGGGCAAATTTCCCCACCTGTCCCCCCCCCCGGGCAGCCTTGCCTTCCCCTGGCTTGGCCTGGGGTTAGATGCCCAGCTGTTTTCAGAAATGAAACCTTGAAAGCAGGGGGAAGGGGTCCGGCTAGCGCATTTTTATTTTTAAATCTACTTTCTTGGCTCCCTGCAGTGACAAGCTCATGTCAGGTGAATGCCCTCTTCCCCCTGGCTCTGGGCTCTCCCTTTCACTAACCTGTCGACTCAAATCCAGGCTGGCAAGAAAGGTAGGGTCAGCTGAAATTAACCAATCCCAGCCAACCCGGGCTGCAGTGTACAGAAGAGCAGCCTTCCCAATGAGCAGAGAGCTGCAGTTTCCTTCCCAATGAGCAGAGGACACCCTCCTGCTGATGACAGTGTACTAGTGTAGTTGCTTCTGGTGTGCAACAGAATGTAGTAAGAAGAGAACGGAATGGATTTTATTAACACTATTGAGCTTCTTGTGAGTAATGTTGTGACTATACTTCTTGTTTGTGCATATATATAATTCTCTGTTGAATTTTCTGGAAATTTTGTTCAGTGACATTTTTGACACCTTTTGATTGCTTAAACTGCTACATCTAGTGACTTTTCAGGGTTTGTCTGGTGACTTCCTGCTATGTGGAGTTGGCAACACTATGGGAGCAGCCGCACCGAGCAGCAGCAGGATGGGGAGAGCCTGGAGACAGAGTGTGGGTGGAGCCACATCTGGCTGTTTGGGGAGGGGCAGCCTCCCCCAGCCTACGATACCCGCCACCCATGCCTAAAAGTGTCACAAATGTATGTGACGACCATTAAAGTATTTGCATTATTTACACCTTCATAAAACTGGTAAAAGCAAGAAGAGAATCATTTGATATGATGCCACATGGGAAATTAGTTAAACTAGAGAATATAGGGATTAGTAGAAGAATTGTACGGTGGGTAAGGAACTGACTAAATGGGAGATGACACAGATAGTGCTGAAAGGGGAACTATTGGGCACGAGGGAGGTTACTAGCAGAGTTCCTCAAGGATTGATCTTGGGACCAATCTTATTTAATTATTATTAAATAATAACATTAGTAATCAACTAATGACATTGATACAAAAAGTAAGAGGGCACTAATGAAATTTGCTGATGACAACGGTGGAAGGCAATACAGAATATCATACAGAAAGGATTGGATGACCTTTAAGACTGAGATGATGAAATTTAATAATACAAAGTGCAAGGTTATATAGTTAGGGGCTAATGGCAAGAATTTCTGCTACAAACTGAAGGCTCATGAGTTGGAAACAGAGGAGGAGAAAGACGTAGGTGTATTAGTCAATCACAGTATGACTGAGCCAGCAATGTGATGCAACTATGAAAAAGATAAATGCGAAGCTAGAATGTATTAGACGAGGTATTTCCAGTAGAGATAGGGCAGTATAAATACCATTGTAGAAGGCACTGGTAAGACCTCGTCTGATACAAAAAGAATGCAAACCTAGGATGTAACACGATAACAGGCTTCCCCTACTCTAGTGGCTGGGGTGCAGATAGATGTGGTTTGAGAGAGGGGGTGAGGAAATGGGAAATTAAAACAAAGTGTTCTTTTGGTGATTGGTTCTCCCTGTTGTCAGCTCTAAGGAAAGCAGGCACTGCTCTGTTAGGGCTTGGACAGCATTTTTCAGATTTGGACATAGTGTGGTCTTGCTTCTTTCCTGCAGATATCCCTGATGTTACAATACTTTTTTAGTTTGGACACTTATTTTATATTATATCATGTTATAGTTAGGGTGACCAGTTAGCAAATGTGAAAAATCGGGATGGCGGGGGGGGGGGGGAGAATACGAGCCTATATAAGAAAAAGACCCCAAAATCTGGACTGTCCCTATAAAATCGGGACATCTGGTCACCCTAGTTATAGTGTAACAGGGTATACTGCCCTTTTAAGGGTAGAGGGGAGGGCAGAGAGTTGGACTGAACAAAGGCCCAGAAAATGACCTGGCAAAGGAAGAGAGGAAGTAGGCCTGGGGAATTAGGAGTGGGATGGGGAAGAGAGTGTCAGAAAAATGCCAGGACACTCTTCCTTTAATGACCTGGGATCAGGAACCCTGTACTGTAGGATGAAGCAGGGCTCCCCTCTCTTTCAGCCCATCAGGAAGAGCTCTCTGGAGGAGAGCAGTAACAGATTGCCTGCCTTGACGCTCCCTTTTCCAAGGGAGAAAGAAGCCCGGGCCAGAGGACTAAACTCCAGTCAGAATCATTCTACTGTGCACGGGTGTTCTTCGTTGTAGAAAGAGCAGAGCTATGGCAAATCAGGCCTATCAGGTTCATTTGCAGTATGATCTCTACAAATGTACCTTTATCAACACCACAGTGACTTTTTGTAGCTAGGCTGGGATTTATGCCACAGTGAAGTTCCCCCACACACACACACGCATACCCATTTTATTTGTTTTTGATGAATTATTATACAGCACCCTGACTGCCTTAGCAAGGGAGTCTTTTATAGGTACAAATATTAATTGGTTGCAAACGTGCAACCAAACTACAAAACTATGGACATGATAAATAAGTTAGGTCTGGTCTACGCTACGGGGGGTGGGGTCGAACTAAGGTACGCGACTTCAGCTACGCGAATAGCGTAGCTGAAGTCGAACTACCTTAGTTCGACTGACTTACCCGTCCACACGCGGCGGGGTCGAACTCCGCGGCTCCAAGGTCGACTCTGCCACCACCGTTCACGGTGGTGGAGTTCCGGAGTCGACCGGAGCGCGTGGGGAGTTCGAACTATCACGTCTTGATTAGACGCGATAGTTCGAACTCCGAGAAGTCGAACTCACCGCGTCGACCCGCGCGGTAAGTATGGACCTACCCTTACTTTACAAAATTAAGTTTATGTACAAGGACTGTGATATCAAAATATACATGATCACTTTTCAAATGAAATCATTCATCCTTTTCAATTTCTCTGTCTACTATAATGTTGCTATGATATATTGCCTGCACTAACCATTTACCCCACTTCCTTCCAGCTGACAGAAAGCGGATCGTACAAGAGAAGAAGATGGAGAGAGAGGGAAATGGAGAGGAAAGAGAAATCTTGTATTTGAGTGTTGCGCACAGTAAACAACATTTGCTAATTAATCAGGCCTGTCCAAACACTGAAATTTCAGAACCAGCTTAGCTTTATCTCCTCTGTTGCTATCCATACTGGGTTGCATCTGTTTTGTATCACCATTCATAACTGGTGACTGTAGACACTGGGTACACTTGGAAGCAGTAGGGCCCATTGTGAATGTTTTTCCTCTCAGCTGCTCTTGTTTCCATGGATGCCTGATCACCCTCTTCTATCTGTTAGTCTATAAGCTGCCACAGGACTCTTTGTTGCTTTTTACAGATCCAGACTAACACAGCTACCCCTCTGATATTAGCACAATGGCCATGAGCCGTAAAGCTATCTGTGGGTGTGGGATTTTTGGATCCTTTGCTCCTTCTAAATTTTGTCCCACTCTTCAACTATATGCTTTGACTTAAAAGAAAAATCCACAGGCAGAATATTATAAGATGCTAATGATTGTATAGGGCTACTTCATTCTGAGGAGTAAGTATTGAGTCACTGTTGAAAGGTCACTTAGCCTGAAGTAAGACTTCCAAATGGTAATATACCCACTCCCCATTTCTCTCTGCAGGGAGCATAAGATTATGCAGTGGCCTAGTTAACTGCAAAATAGATATTAAATCCATTGAATAAAGTAGTACTGTTGAAATGAATGGGAAAAAGGCTGCCTCTCCTTTAAAAAAAATGAGAATTTGAGCCAAATTGTAGCTTTGAGCCACTGCCCACTCTGGATGTGTGGAAGACAGGCTGTTCACCAGTGTCCACTGCCAGAACAATTGGCAGTGCCTTCAGAAGTGCTGGGGAAGCACACACTGCTACACACAAGCTCTCCAGCCACCAACCAAGCTCTGCTCCCATCTTACCCCACTGCCACTGATCCAATGGGACTTGCCTCTCTAGCTGCAAGGGTGGTCTTTAACTCCCTTACTCCTGCAACAAAATGGGGGTTTATTTATGCTAATTCCCCCCAGATTGAGTTTGCAGTTTTCTAACTTTTACTTATATGGTTTCTCAATGACACCGTTAAATGTGGAAATCCACTGTGCCATTCTCCAAACTAATTCCACTTTCAAGGGCAGATTCTCCTTTCCCTCCCATTTTTTTCTTATCTGCATAGCTACATGAGGCTGCTCCAGTCTGACTTGTAAAGCTAGTGAACAGGGACTACCACTCAAGAACAGAGAAGTGCTACACTCCACCTCTAACTCCCTGCTGAGACAGAGGGTTCTCCTGCTACTACCTCTCTTGTACAAGATTATTGCCGGGCATATAGACCGCGGAAATTGCCATCTGTTTGCCTTTGTGTAATATGAAGTATTGGCCTCACGCAAACACATTAACGTGGGCTGTATGTGAAAGCCACTGAGGAGCTGGGAAAAGTGGCAAGGCTGCCAAGAAGATTACTGGCTGGGGCTGGGCTCCTCAGCATTCAGCCAGTGCTAGTCAGGAGTGATGAAGGGTCACTTTGCAGGCTAACACTCCAGCATTGTACTCCATCAGAGATTTATGGGGGAAGGGGCTTTGCTGTAGCATAACAATGACCGCTTTCTCAGAGACATTTTCCCTGTGCAGATTCATTCTGCATTTGCTTTAGGAACTGACTGTTCTCATCTTCACAGACACCCAACTGAGATCCTTTTTACCCTTGTGCTGCTCTCCAAATTGCCTTGAAGCAGTGACAGGAATTACAGTAGTCCTGTGAGCAACTGCTGCACAGACAAGGGATCATTGGACAGAGGGGAATGGCAGTGTGGATGCAAAGTCCATACCTTTGGCTATTTCCATTACTCCAACATTGCTGAATTCACTGGGGTATACTTCTGGCATAAAATCAGCATGGTGTCACTAAGTTACACCTAAATTACCCATGGAGCTGTGGTGTTCACTCTGCACCTGCAACTCAGAATCAAGCCCCTACATTCCAGTGAGATGCAGGGTAAAGTCAGTAAAGCCCAGAGCACTCTATTAAAACTCCCCTGCATTTCATACTGGAAAATATAGAATTAGGCAGAGCAGTGTGGAAGTTTGCCCCTCTCTCGCCCATGTTCAAAATTCATTAGGTTCATGTGTACCAAATATTCCCTGAGTTTAAAATTAAAATGTATTTCTAATGTGTATTTTTGACTCCTCTTTACCAGGTTCGGATATTAAAAACCAACACCACCCTGTCCTAGGCTAATAGGGCCAGCCCAGCTACAAAAAGTCACTGGAGTCTTATAAAGGCATATTCGTACAGAAGATACTGAAAATGAACCTGATAGGCCTGATTTGCCATAGTGCTGCTCTTTCTACAGTTAATTATACCAGTGCATAGTGATTATAAAATGCTACCAAGTCACAGTGGTAACAGTTTACACCCTCTTGGCATTCAATTTGCACTGGTACAAGTCACTGCACAACAAGCAAACAAGAATCAGTTGGCCAAATTTTCTATTTAAATACAATATGTATGTTTAACTACAGCTGGCCAGTTTGACCCTATAATTATCATAAATTCAATCTGGTAATAGAAGAGCTTGAAGTTATGTTAACAAAATGTCAGCTGTAAAATAAAAAGATAATGTGAGGGAGATATCTTTTATTGGACCAGCTCAAAACCTTGTGTCTCTCATCAACAAAATTTGGTCCAAAATGTTTATCCTTGTCTCTCTAATACCCTGGGACCAACAAGGCTACAACACTGCATATAGCTGTGATATATACATTTGTAAATTGAAGCAGGAGAGTATTGTTCTGGAATGTAGGTCAAAATATCTCACAAATCTAATAATTCTTGAATACCATAATATAAGCAGTGCGGGACTATTTGCTTACCAGGCTGTTTGGTTGCTTTTGAAACATAAATCCTTTTCTGCTTCTAGTACATTGCCATGAAATCTTTATGCCTCTGTAAATCAAGACTACACATTCCAGCTGAAAACTGCAGCTTTTACAAACTAAATAGAAACAAGCCAAAGTTGAAAATGCAGAAAAGGTAACTTTCTAGATCAGTATTATTCTTGGTTTACAGCAATGCCGACAAGGAGCTAGATGCTGTAGTGTACAAACACAAAAGGAGGGGTTTTTTTTACCAATGAAAGCTTATGCCCAAATAAATCTGTTAGTCTTTAAGATGCCACCGAACTCCTTGCTGTTTTTGTGGATACAGACTAATAAGGCTATCCTCTGATACTTGACAAAAGGAGTCATAATCCCTACCTCAAAGAGCTAATACCATTAAAAAGGGTGATTTCTTCTTATTAAAATTGCTGGATCCAAGAGTTAAGATTGCATCTCTGTAGATTTTTGGATCGGATTATGAAGTCTTGCAGTCAGCTTTCAGTGCCATCTTTCTACCATCCCAGAGTCAAAAACTCAGCAACTGTTGTCCCCCTATAACATAGGGACTTCCTGCCTCTTAGATAAAATTCGTTATTCATCCTTTTCACACTACATGTAGCCAAAAACTTGGAGAGCTATAAAACACACCAAAATACTTTAGTGTCCTTACTGCAGCAAATCCTTTCCTGAATATAAAGAGAATAATCAAAAGACTGAAAATAGAAACCAGGATTCTCAAACTTTCTCAGATCAAGACAGAAAAGTCCTCAGTCAGATTGCAATCTTATATTTAATACTGCATCAAGATGTGACAGGTGGCTGTTAACAAAAGGCCAGATTTTCAAAGGTATTTAGGTCTAACAATGCATGCAGATAAATGCTTTGAAAATCTCAATAGGCACCTACATAGCTAATCCCCATGGTTTGGGGAGCTAGAAGCCTAAGCACTCTGAAAATCCCACTCATCACTTAGATGCCTAAAGATGCAGTTAGATCTCTTTGAAAACCTGGTTCAAAAGTCCATAAAAAAACTATGATTTTAAAAAAAAAAAACAGTCTGCCTAGAAAAAATAGCAAATGTTTTCTAATGAAAACAAAATATCCAAGCAGACTTTATTTGCTCAGATTCATCATCCAGAGAGCTCCAGTAGTCTACTGCTATTGCCTTTTTAAATAATAGAGCAAGGATTGCATTTCTGTAGAACTTTGTACATGTTTCTCCTGTCATCTACACTGTAAAACAAGAATAAGGCTATGTCCACATTGCACTGCCATGTGGCACTGAGTGTTGCAGAGCACACCAAAATGGTGCAATCTAACTGCCCTGTGTGGATGCTGTTGGCACAAACTAAAAGGTACCTTGCTCATTTAACATAGTTCTCTTTGAAAGAGGACTATATTAATGTGAACGGGGTACCTTTTAGTTCACAGCGGCAGCACCCACACAGGGCGGTTAGATTGCATCATTTTGGTACACACTGCAATTTACACTCCATAGTCCTCACTGCGGCGCAGTACAGACAAGCACTAATGCCACTGACTTAACTGGTGTTCTAATGGTGTAAGACAAATGAGGAAAAAATAAGAGGCAAGTGATTTTATTCAAGAATCCTAAAAAATATAAATCTGAAGAACTTGCCGGGAGACATCATTGAGGGGAATAAAGCAGAAGCCGGGGTGGATAAAAATCAATGATTTTTTTTAATTTAAAAAAAAAAGATTTTTTTTTATAAAATGCTTTTTGAGGAAATAACCTATCTAAAGATAGTTGTAATTAAGATACATTATAGCTCAAAGATATTTCATCATGGAACAGAGATTATAAATTCTAATTCTATAGTGTGAGACAATATATTCATGTAATGTTTAAGAAAAGTTTTGAAAATCAGTTCCAATAGTTCATGGATTAGGGACTCAATCTTATGGGGCTCCAGGGGCTTCTCTAAAGATTATTTAGGTTAATCTTTCTATCTACCCAATGGGCTCAGTGCTCAGTCTAGAACAGAGGTGGGCAAACTACAGCCCGTGGGCCACATCCAGCCTGGGGGACCCTCCTGCCCAGCCCGGCTAGCCCCCAGCCCCTGCCCTGATGTCCCCTCTCCCTCACAGCCTCAGCTCACCCCGCCGCCAGCACAATGCTCTGGGCGGCAGGGCTGTGAGCTCCTGGGGCAGCGCAGCTGCAGAACCCAGCCTGACCCGGTGCTCTGTGCTGAGCAGTGGCGTGGCTGGCTCCAGCCAGGTGGCGCGGCTGAAGTGCCACCAGCGCTCCAGGCAGTGCAATAAGGGGGCAGGGAGCAGGGGGGTGGGGGTGGATAGAGTTCACAGGTGTGATCAGGAGGCAGGGGTGTGTGGATAGGGGTTGGGGCGGTCAAAGGGTGGGGAACGGGGGGGATGAATGGGGGCAGGGGTCAGAAAGGAGGGGGGTTGGAAGGGGAAGTGGGGGGCAGTCAAGGGCAGGGGTGGCGGGGGCGGTCAGGGGACAGGGAGAAGAGGTGGTTGGATGGGGCAGGGGTTCCCAGGGGGCAGTCAGGAATGAGAGGAGGGGATGGATGGGACAGCGGGGAGCAGTCAGGAGTGGGGATGCCGGGGGTGGTCAGGGGACAGGGGTCCCAGCAGGGCTGTCAGGGAATGGGGGGGGTTGGATGGGGCAGGGCTGTCAGAGGGCAAGAAGCGGGGGGCGGATAGAGGGCAGGCCACTCCTGGCCATTTGAGGAGGCACAGCCTCCCCTAACCAGCCCTCCATACAATTTCTGAAACCCGATGTAGCCTTCAGGCCAAAAAGTTTGCCCACCCCGGTCTAGAATATACCATCAGAGATGCTTAGTTTTGCAGTTCTCAGACTGTGGATTTGTGTCTCCAGAGATAACATGCTTGTTAACAGCACAAATGTTTTTAAATAAATAATGTATAGAGGTGAGAAATAACAGAACTCAACCCTATTGTCCCTCTGCAAATTTGTGTGCACAGAGTCAATCCTTTACCTCTCTCAAAGTGCAAAGTTTCAAAAAGTTCAATGAATAGAAGATTGTTGGGGGGCAGAATAGATCTGGACAAGGAGATAAATGTGAGAAGGGAGGGACTGGCAGTAGAAACAAAAATGAAACTGTTTGAGCAGCATATTCCAGAAGTCTTGAGGTCTTTCTGAGTGTAGACTTCATTGATTTGAGATCTACCATACCATTCTCTCACTAGAAGGGAAAACCTATAATGGCAGCAGGCCATAAAAGAGACCCAGTTTGGGAATATTTTAATGAAGTTCCTCTACCTATGGGTAAGACAGGCATGCGTGCAAAAGGCAAATAGTGCAACAAAGAAATGCAAGGCTTGATTGCGCAAATGAAACAACATCATGAGAGGTGTTCCTTCTCAGGAGAAAGCTGCGTTGAAGATGATGAAAGGCACATGTCTGAACATGCAGGATCTTCGGGTTGGTAAACTTTTTTATTTCATATTTCTTTCTTAAGGACTGCCTGTCTTCCTTCTGGACTATTCTTGAATTCTCATGTGTGAGCAAAAAATATAGTTGTTACTCTACAGTACTATCATTTTAGATGCAGTTGTGATAAAAAATAAATAGCTGAAATAGGCAGATCTTCCTTTTACAATTTCACCATTAAAGTAGTACTGAGTGTCAGTGAATGCAATGAGTAATACTAAATGAGCAGTATGCTAATGTAAGCAGAGTCAGGATGAGCCCTACCCTGACATCTGGTGGTAAATTATGAGGAGTGGGCAAAGGAATTTCAGGAATGCACATTTGCATTGGTAAACCCACTCCACTTAGCATAACACACAGCAGCATGGGATGGTTATTTTCACAGCTGTGGAATCCCCAATTTCTTTGTTATTGGGGCAGGAAGAAAAAAAAAGGGCTGTTACCTTAATTATGTGAATGAGGAACTATGAGACTGCTTTATGACTGAAACAGAAAAACCTATTAAATTAAATAGTACTTAGACAGACACACACATCCCAACCAAACCCAAAGGAGAGAGAGAGGGGGGGTGTGTGTGTGTGTGATGGTATGGCCCTTTTGAGGCCCCTGGAACCAATTGCACTTCCTCCTCTCTCCACTGTTAAAGAGCAGAGCTAATTTGAATCCTTTAGGAGTCCATCTAGAGGTTGCTGACCTGAATTCACGGGCCATGTGGCACTGGGGCTCTCCTACTACAAGTTGAAATCACTAAGAGCTGAGATCACTGAGTGCTGTGTTAGTAGTGGGAGAGCCTGAAGATCTATCACCAAGCAGCTGGCAGGCGGAGCAGTCTGCAGCACGTTGGAGCAGCCCATGGAACAGTGAGCAGTGTGGAGCGGTTTGCGGGGGCGGCTGATGTGGTTCACGGGTCTGCTGAAGGAGCGGCACAGCTGGTGGAGTGGAGCCAGTCGTGGTGAAGGCTGCAGCAGAACTGTGGACCCCCATTTCCACCCAGGAGACTTCCTCCACCCACACCCAGGGGGGGTAACTCCTGCAGATAACTTTTGAACTCTGGGTGGCACTGACCAGAGACTGAGACTTTTGGTGATTGGACTTAAGACCCTAAGGACAGTGCCAAATGTAGTTGGAGGTGGGTTTTGCTTATGGTGTGTGTATAGTCCTGTTTGTGGTGTCTCTCCAACGTGATGCCACATTGTTTCCCTCCTTTATTAAAAGGATTTTGCTACACTCAGACTGTTTGCTTGCAGGGGGAAGTATTGCCTCTAGGCGGGGGTGGTATGTAATTGTCCCAGGTCACTGGGTGGGGGCTCGAGCCGGTTTTGCATTGTGTTATTGAAACGGAACCCCTGGATACTGAACCCGGCCCTTGTTGCTGCCAACTTAGAGGGGCAGAAGGGTTACACTAATAATAAATAACTGCATTGACTTATTTTGTTTAGGAGAATCCATCCTCAACATACAGGATTCTGAAGACAAGCCACCTTCAAGATCACCATCATTTTCTATAGTTTCAGAGTTATATGCCAATGATAGAGTTTCAGTCACATCATGTATGTCACATAGCCACAGTATATCTCCTGTAGCAAAAGAAAAAAAAAATCCATAATCTAGAAACAACCATAGATAAACTTGTGATGAGAACCAGCAGATTACAAAAAGAGGTAATTGATGAAAAAAATGCCCTATTTGTTTATGCAACAAACTCTCCTTTCTGTATGATTGAGAACCCACACTTCATTAACATGGTTCAGTCATTAAGACCAGGATACAGTCCACCCAACAGAGCAGATGTCACAGGAAAATTGCTGGATAAAGTGTATGAAAGAGAAATTGAGCAGTGTGCAAAAGGTCTAGAGGGTAAAATGGTTAACCTGAGTCTTGATGGGTGGAGCAATGTCCTCAATGATCCTGTTGTATGTGCTTGTGTGACAACAGAAGAAGGGAATGTCTTCCTTACAGAAAAAAAATGATACATCAGGAAATGCACATACAGCAGAATACTTACTAGAAGTAGGTGTACAAGCTACAACAAACTGAAAAAAATTCAAATGTCTAGTAGGCAGCTTGGTCACAGACAATGCTGCAAATGTATCCAAGATTAGAAGAAATTATTTAGGAGAGTGAAGAGTGTCCCAAACTAATAACATATGGTTGCAGTGTTCATTTGATGCACCTCCTAGCCAAAGACTTCAGTGTTCCAGAAATAAAGGCTAATGTTGTTGAAATTGCAAAATATTTCCGTAACAACCACTTTGCAGCAGCTGCTCTGAAAAAAGAGGGAGGAACCAAGCTAACTCTCCCACAAGACGTGCGAAGGAACTCAGTAGTGGACGGTTTTGAGCACTAAATCAAGAACTGGCCTAATCTGATGACAGTTTGTGAACAAAATCATGAAAAAGCAGGGCCAGTGCAAGGATGTTTCGCGCCCTAGGCAAAACTTCCACCTTGTGCGCACTTGGATTCAAAGATTAGTGTAGAAAGAATATTTTTCATTTGAGACCTGATTATGAACAAACAGGAAAATGAAGGGGAAGATGACTGAGATAGCTGCAGAAGCCAAGTTGACCTGGCTGACATAGTCTATTTAATTTTTGTGGTTTTTTAAAAACATTTCATTTAACTATTTTAGATAAAAACAATTTTAACAAAAACAAACCTGATTTTAAAAAACTTGAATGTTTAACTAAATTTCAAAAATTCATATGCTTATTTTGTTAAAATATGATATGTTTGCTGTTGAAGAAAAAAATCCAGAATACATAACGTTGTTTTAGTTAAATAAAACAATGTAAATGTCTGTCTGGTGATGTTCTCCTCCTAATACAGCATGGCAAGAAAATCCTCCAAATATTAATGATTAGCCTGTTGAATTGGCTCCCAATGACTTCATAAATATCTGCTTCAATTACCTTTGGTAAATGAAATAACCAAACAATCGTTCATTTTCTGATATAGCTGTAAAACTAATCTGAAAAGTTTTCAAAATAAATCACTTTAAAAATGTATAGTGTGTACCTTCTAAAAATGAAACCTATATCTATCTCTGAGTTGTGAAGAATATATGTTGGTTGTTATAACTTAATAAGAATGCACTTTTATGTAGAAATCCATGATTAAATTGAGTCTTCCTGACTAGTGATTTAAATCAAATCCACCCTGGCAGAAGCCTTTATAGAAATGGCATTAACAACCAACCAGAGAATTATACCTTCTTTCAATAAGGCCAGACAAAAACTAAGTTACAGCTCCTGATTCAAACAGAGGAAAGCTAGTATCTTCCAAGTAAATATGAAAATCTAGGTACTGTTCAGTCAGTACTAACTTGGGCCAAATTTGAACTGTGGATCTAGAATTGAAAGATTCCAAATCCAAGGCCAGATCCTCAGCAGCTATAAACTGTGTAGTTCCATTAATTTAAGCTGCATAAAGTGGCCTTAAAGCATCTGGAAATGGCCAGTGGAGATTCCCCCTGTTCAGGGGAACTCTCTGATGGCATAAATCTGGCCACTTTATATGCCCAATCCTTTCTCTACCCGCTCCTTCCCCTTATGCTGTGATTCTGGTGCTGTGCAAGACAGGGAGGGTAGAAGGCATGGCTACATCCAATTTTCCAGGGATCTTATACCAGCGGCATAAATTAGGGTTACTACCGTGCAGCCCTAATTTGTGCCAGGGCTAGGCAGCTCTGAATCAGGGAGATGCAAGTGTCTCCATGTGGCTTCCCATCTCTACTACATGTCAGGGCTTAAGCATTCTTCTCATCTCCCACTTTTGCGCAGTAGCTTTTCTGGACAATCAATTCTAATTAAGCTCCCTCCACCCCCGCCCCCACACCTTATTTTGCATTCTCTCAAAGTCTGTCCTTTTGAAAATCCAATATCTTTGTGCAACTTACCTTTGAGTATGCCTTTGACAGCTTATTAAATCTGATTACATTATGGTCATTCACCCTTGAATGTCCACAAACTTCTATTGTATTTGTCAAATATGGTTTGTTCTCAAGCGTTTAAACCAAAATAGAGTGCATTCTGCCTAGCTGCTGAACAAACTGTAATAAGAGACAGCCTTGTACTATTCTTCCAGAGACGTGCTTTTCCTTGACATTGTTCATGTCTTACTCTTCCCATTGTCAGTCATTGAATTTTTCAGTTTGCCTAATGTTTAGTCCTACACACGCTCTCTCATCTCCATAAATATTTTCTGCTCTTTTATTTTCTTGTAATCAGGTCTTTTTAAAATAGTAATGTTTAACTTCTACTGTTGTAATCTGTCTGTAACTGTCATTTCTTTTTTCAGATGTGTTTTCCTTCTTTTACAGCCCTGTCTGTCTGCAATTAACAAATCACCGTTGAAAGTGGGTCAAAGGGGAAACTACAGGACTCTTCAATAAAAATTCCTACTGTAACCTTCTTGGTACAACCCTTACCCCGGTAGTGAAAACAAGCCTTCAGTGTAAGTCGACCTAAGTTATGCTACTCCAGCTACATTAACAACATAGCTGGAATCAACGTAGCTTAGGCCTACTTACCTCAGTGTCTTCACTGTGCTGTGTTGACAAGAGACACTCTCCGGTCAAATTCCCTTACTCCTCAGAAAAGTGGAGTACTGGGGTCGACTGGAGAGCCCTCTGCCACCGATTTAACCAGTCTTCACTAGACCCGGTAAATCGACACCCGCTTCATCGATTGCAGCAGCATCGATCTCCCCCATAATGAAGACAAGCCCATAGTAGCACTTACACAAGGCCCATAGAATCCCGTAGGACTATGTGAGCAGGAACTACTCAGTCTGAATAAAGCTTGCAGGATTGGGACTTAAATCAGCATAAAATGGCTGAGTAGAGCATTTATATTCCTGCTGCCTTGTTCCAAAGTCTTTTTTTTTTAAAATATACTTCATACTATAGTCTATTTTTGTGCTACTTTAGAAGGTGAAGCAAATCATAACTAGTCCTACTTTTCTGATTCTTGAACTGACTTTGTTTCTGATTAATAAAACAATAGGGACTCAAACACAGAACGTGAGAGGATAGGGTTCTCTTGACACTGTATCCACCAATGAGGACAGACCAAAGAAGAGGTAATCCAGCGCAAATACTCTGGCCTTGCATCCAAGTGAACTATATATGAGTTCTATGCTGTAAAGTTCTGAACATCTCCTGCAGTGTGTTTAACATCCCCAACTCCCACAGAAGTCAATGGGAACTCAAGGATCTACATCAGGTAACAGGTCCTTAGCATCTAAATATTTCACATGTGATAAGTAACAGTCAAAATGGATTAGTCAAAAACAAATTGTGTCAAACCAAACTGATAGCTTTCTTTGATAGGGTAACAAGCCTTATGAATAGTGGGGAAGTGGTAGACGTAGTATATCTTGACTTTAGTAAAGCTTTTAATACTGTCTCGTGTGACCTTCTCATAAACAAACTGGAGAAACGCAACCTAGATGGAGCTACTATAAGATGGGTGCAAACCTGATTGGAAAACCATTCCCAGAGAGTAGTTATCAGTGGTTTATAGTCATGCTGGAAGGGCATGATGAGTGGGGTCCTACAAGGATCAGTTCTGGGTCCTGTTCTGTTCAATATCTTCATCAATGTTTTAGATAATGGCATATAGAGTCTACTTATAAAGTTTGCAGACAATACCAAGCTGGGAGGGGTTGCAATTGCTTTGGAGGATAAAGATTAAAATTCAAAATAATCTGGACAAACTGGAGAAATGGTCTGAAGTAAATAGGATGAAATTCAATAAGGACAAATGCAAAGTACTCTACTTAGGAAGGAACAATCAGTTGCACACATACAAAATGGGATATGACTGCCAAGGAAGGAGTACTGTGGAAAGAGATCTGGGGGTCATAGTGGACCACAAGCTAAATATGTGTCAACAGTGTAACACTGCTTCAAAGAAAGTGAACATACTTCTGGGAATCTTTTAGCAGGAAGGTTGTAAGCAAGGCATGAGAAATAATTCTTCCGCTCTACTTCATGCTGATTAGGCCTCAACTGGAGTATTGTGTCCAGTTCTGGGTGCCACATTTCAGGAAGATGTGGACAAATTGGAGAGAGGCCAGAGAAGAGCAACAAAAATGATTAAATGTCTAGAAAACATGACCTCTGAGGGAAGATTGAAAAAAAATGGGTTTATTTAGTCTGGAAAAGAGAAGACTGAGAAGGGACATGGTAACAGTTTTCAAGTACGTAAAAGGTTGTTACAAGGAGGAGGAAGAAAAATAGTTTCTTAACCTCTAAGGATAGGACAAGAAGCAATGGGCTTAAATTGCAGCAAGGGAGGTTTAAGGTGGACATTATGAAAAACTTCCTAATTGTCAGGGTGGTTAAGCACTGGAATAAATTGTCTAGGGAGTTTATGGAATCTCCATCACTGGAGATTTTTAAGAGCAAGTTAGACAAACACCTGCCAGCGATGGTCTAGATTATATTTAGTCCTGCCAAGAATGCAGGGGATTGGACTAGATGACCTCTCAAAGTCCCTTCCAGTTCTATGATTCTATTTGTATCTGACAGAGTTTTAAGGACAAGGAGAGTTCCTTATTCACTCTTAGTAAGATTGTTACATAGAAGCTGCCATCACCTAGGTGATGCCACAAAAATAACAGTTTCCAAACAAAACTGAAAAAAGTTTGTGGCTGCCATGCAAGAATCATTGCTGCAAGTTCTAGCTAAGCTCAGAGAATGAGTTGTGCATGGCACATACACAACTAGTGAGTTTAGTCTGTTGATCTGAGCTTCAAGACCTTCATGCTTTCCAAATAATGATTTTTGCATTATTGTATCACTGACCTCTGCAGTTTTTCCAGTAGCAGTGCTGTTTGCCTCCAAATAAAGACTTCACAATCTGGAAGAGCAACTTGCCCTGGTGGCTTTCAATTGGTATAAACCCAGTGAAATGCTCATATAAGGCACCATGTAAGCAGTAGCATAAAACGGATAACTGATCAATATTAACAATATCAGGAGTTTAATCTATCAAAGTAATATTTTGCCTGTTTGATTTCTGTCCCAATGAATTCCAAAACCTTATGTCCCATTAGCTCAATGAACTCATCACAGATAGCTTTTGACAAGTAGGATTTGTGACCTTTCCCTGTGTTTCCACAGTATTTAGTATGCTCACTAAGGCCTGGTCTACACTGGGGGCGGGGAATTGACTTAAAATACGCAATTCAGCTACAAGAATACCATTGACTGTGCGAGGTCTACTGCCGCCACTCCCCCGTCGACTCCACTTCCACCTCTTGCCACGGAGGAGTACAGGAGTCGATGGCAGAGCAATCGGGGATCGAACACTACCCGCTGGATTGGCGGGTAGTGTATACGTACCCTTAGAAACAGTTCAAATTTGGCAATGGCTTCAAGAATACCTAGATAAGCTTCTCACTGAACATGGTTTAGCACGGGGTGGGCAACATCTGGGTATGGGAATTGTATGGCAGGCCATGAATGCTCACGAAATTGAGGGCTGGGGTGCAGGCTCCGGCTGGGGGTGTGGGCTCTGGGGTATGGCCAGAAATGAAGAGTTCAGGGTGCAGGAAGTGGCTCCAGGCTGGGGCAGTGGGTTGGGATGCGGCGGGGGGGAGGGAGAGATGAGGGCTTCAGCTGGGGGTGCAGGCTCTGGGTTGGGATGCGGCGGGGGGGAGGGAGAGATGAGGGCTTCAGCTGGGGGTGCAGGCTCTGGGTTGGGGTTGGGGATGAGAGGTTGGGGGTGCAGGAGGGTGCTCTGGGCTGGGACCGAGCAATTTGAAGGGTGGGAGGGGAATCAGGGCTGGGGCAAAGGGTTGGGGCACAGGAGGGGCTTGGGGTACAGGCTCTGGGAAGTGCTTACCTCAAGCAGCTCCCAGAAGCAGCATGTCCCCCCCCTCCAGCTCCTACGCAGAGGTGTGGCCAGGCAGCTCTGCTCACTGCCCTGTCCGCAGGTGCCACCCCTGCATCTCCCATTGGCCATGGTTCCTGGCCAATGGGAGCTGCGGGGGCGGTACTTGGGGGTGGGGGCAGGATGCAGGGTGGGGGCAGCCATTTCAACAGAAGCTAGTTAAACCAATTGAGTACAATAGAGCTGATGCAGCCCCATTGGACTGAAGTATATGTTTTAATCAAAATATGGGAGGGGTTTTGCTGTAATTTGAAACACATTGTCATCGTTTTTATTTCCCTGTTGCTACTACATTCATTTAAGCTTTTTTGCTGTCTTTAAGAAAAAGAGACCAATAACATGGACCTCAAACTATTTATTTAAAAGGCATGAAGCTCTTGAAAACAAATCAAGATGTTCCCTCAAACCCTTCACTTTATTTAAGGACCACACAACCCTTGTAACAGAAACATCTATTGAAAAGGCCTTTGACTATCTGTTTTTATTTACAGATACAGTGTTTTATTATATTTGATCTCACATGTTGGTCCCCACACTATTCTCTAACTTAATCCTTTTAGATTTCTTACAAATAGACTTTCTTAAGCAGGGTTCAATATAATGCAACAAGTGGGTATCCTTCAATTTGGTAGTTTTGTTTACAATACTGTGAGGGTCTTGAACACTTTGCACAGCATTTATCAAGGTCACCCTTGTGCTAAATTTTCTTGGGTTAAGCACAGACATTGCATCGCATAACCTACAGCAGTAATCATGTTTAATAAGCTTTCCAGACACAGGTCAGCACACAGGGCCCAGAGCTTCCAGTTTATATCTCTTGAAGTCCAATTTACACAGTCATGATACCGCTGGCTTGGGGCATCTATAACACCACCCTTAGAGTTTCTCCATTAGACAATGATTAAGGAAAACAGAAACATGTACAATAGATCACAACTCTTTTACACTCATGATGAAAGATTTTTCAGAAAAGAAACAGCTGCAGAATCCCTGGGATTAGATTTATGCAACCCCAGGACAGATCCTACCCCATTACACCCCATTCTTGTCCTCCACTACTTAGTCTATTTACCTGAGCACAGTCTTCTCTGTTCACCTTGTCTGACAGCACCTCAAATGAACTGTGGTTGCCTTCCTCCATGGGGGCAGATGATGGGCAGTCATCACGCTCATCAGTTTGCCTCAGGAGCATGTAGGGTCAGGCTCTGGTGCATCCATCAGAGACTAAGCCAAAGGGATCCCCTCAGCATCTCCCTCCTCCTCATCAGAAATGTTGCAGATGTAGCACTTTCTTTTCAGGTGACTGAGCACCCACAAATTCCGTCATTTTCATGGGGTTTGTGAAGAAGGCCATGTTTCCTCTTAGCATTCCAAGGGCAGTGCTGCTGACTGGCCAACCATTAAGCTCCAGAGATCACAGGTTCCTGCCTAGACCCTCATGCTATACCCGTTCTGATTCCTTCGTTTCTCTTCTGGGAAGGCCAGTAGGGGCAAAACCCACTTCAATCGGTAGAAGGCAGGAGGAGGAGTTTAGAGGGGTCACACAACCCTTTCCTGGACTGGTCATCCCACCCTGGAACTTGCACTTAGTGGTCAAACCTGCTCCTGGAACAGTCTTAGGGGGCTGAAATCCTGATTGGTAAAAGGTACCGGGGGAGTTCTTAGAGGGATCACATGTCACCCCTTGTTTCTGGTCACTTGTCAATCTTGGCCCCAGAAGTAACACCCTAGCAGGAGAGGCTTATGGTGACAGGTAGGCAGGGCAATGCAACATTTGATTGACATACCCTTAGACTACTACCATTGTGCTTTAGAACAGTTCTTCCTTCCTCTTCACTTTTTTGCACTTAACACATGTACTTCCCTCCTTCCTCTGCACTTTTTAGCATGATGGTTGGGCTTATTAGTTTCTACATATTTGTCTGAATGCTGGACATTTCCATACTGATACTGGTTGCCTCCTCACTGGCATTGTTTCCTGCTTTCCATTTTTCTGTCCCTGGCCAATTTAATTTGTGACCTTTTCCCTGGCCGGTTTAGCTAGGATACTCAGTCATCTGCTCTGTGCCTTTCTCTAGGCTTTTTATTTAGGTGTGTTTATTCTGCTACTTGGCAGCAGCAGCAGCAACACATTGCCCTTTTCACTTAATTGTCATAACCCCCGTCAGAGGTAATTAATAATTCTTAACTCCAATTTACAGATGTAGAAGCTGAAGCAGAGAGAAGCTAAGGCCACAGTTTTCACATGTGAATATATGCAGTTAAGTTCACATATTTGGAATTGTGCTTAGTACTTAACTTTAGACACCTGTGTTTGAAAATTTTGGCTTATGAGACTTGACAAAAGACATCAGTCACAGGGTTGAATTTAGCCCAGTGCTCTCTGGCTCTTGCTTAGTTCATTAGCCCATGATGCCTCTCATTCTGTTGTGCTGCCCCTCCTACAGGCAGTGGTCATACTCCCTGCTCAGCAGAGGAGCTGGCTCAGCCACACGTGAGAGAGCGCTTCTTGCAGCAACCCTAGTGCCAGCCTATGTGGACTGCCTCCTTCAACTTTGAACTTGAGCTGGCATCTCCCCAAAATTCCAATAACCCACATTATGGTTTTTCTGGACTTTAAAGCCAAATTCTTGGTGGCTGTGAGATAATTCAGAAAACCTGTGAGATCTTTAGGAAAGAGATGAGTGACAAGCTTTCAGTCCCAGTAAACTGTTTGCATCTGATACATTTCCAAGGCTCTTTGCAAAATAAATAAATAAATAAAAGTGACTAGGAAGCCCCATCAGATTAGGCCTGACTAAAGACTCGGAATGGATGGATCATTACAAAACCTAAACTTCATTTCCTCAATACTAATTTCTCCCTTCTGTTACTCACACCTTCTTGTCAACTGTCTGTAATGGGCCACTCTCATTACCACTTCAGAAGTTATTTTTCCTCCTTTGGTATCCTGCTGTTAATTGATTTATCTCATTAGACTGACCTCACACTTGGTAAAGCAACCCCCATCCTTTCATGTATTTATACCTGCTCCTGTATTTTTCACTTCATGCATCTGATGAGGTGGGCTCTAGCCCACGAAAGCTTATGCCTAAATAAATTTGTTAGTCTCTAAGGTGCCACAAGGACTCCTTTTGCTGATACAGACTAACATGGCTACCACTCTGAAACCTTTAACTTCTTTGTTTTCCAAGTCAGGGAGGGAGCAATTGCGGGGTTTGTGGCATCACAGAGGTCAGCTCTGAGTTGAGCTGGGAATATCTTTTCCACACCACAGAGCAAAAGAGAAGCAATGGTGGCTTTCCTTATTCCCCCTGCCACCAGCTAGCAAACATGCCACAGGTTTCAGCACCTCTCTGAAGAGCTGTCACCAAGATGATTAATTGTGGCGGGGGGGGAGAAAATTCTTGGCATTTGTATGATTGTCAGATAAAGCTGAGAGTCTCCTAGTTGACCTGAGTAGGAAATTATACAGACGTTAGACTGTACCTTTCTAGTGCACTGGATGAGAGATAATTGACAGGGTTACCATCTCTTCAAGTATGTCTCTCCTCCTTCATTCTTAAAGGAGAGACCCAGACGTGAAGCAAAGCCATTTCTGTCAGCCTAAAGGCATGCAATGAAATGTTCTGAAAAGTCAGCTAAGGAAGCATTGCCACCTATAGGTTATATGCCATTTACAGATTTCAGATGAAAAGACTTTTTTTTTAAATCAATCTTGTCATTTTTTAGTTATATGCTGTTAGGTTTAAAATGCTAGTGGCTGTGCTACTTCAGTACATTTTCATTTTAAATACAATTTAAGATATAGAAGAAAATAAAGCCAGAGTCCATGCATTAATAGATGATCTCTTTCCGTAGTTGTTATTCACTAGGGCTTCCCAGACACAACCTGACTGAAAGGAGGAGCTGATACAATTGTTCCTTCCCAGCCAACAATGCTACTTTTTAAAGTTACTTGGGACCAGGCTATTCCCCACCCCAGTAAGGATCTCTGCAAGGATCACCTCACTGTAATCCCTCTACATTCTGCCTGCTCCCAAACCTTGTGGATTCCCAATTGTTTCAGACTAAGCTCTGTAGGGTTGGAGGGGAAATGATGTCAAATCCCCAGCACTACACACACTGGCCCTGATCTCGCTCAGTTTCCATCCCTTTGCCTAGTGCCAACCCACCTTTCAAGCACAAAGGGGGAAAATCCATGTACACAGGAACCCCTCTGTGCAAATCCCAGGGTGGGAGAATCCAGGCCTGTGCCTACGTCCTATAGTGAATGGCATGAACAGGAGAAAATCAGTTTTCCCAGCCGTAGGATGATAGGATTCCCCCTCATATTAGACCATCCTCTGCTGCAGCTCTTCACATCAGTGAAAAGTCCCCCATGGGCTTACACTTTCATGGCATACTTGGAGTGAAGTTAGAAGGGATTAAAAGCTTAAAGTACCACATTTTCCCTATGTGCGTGTTGCATAACATGTCTAACATTTACAAAAACAAATTGGCCAGCACCTATGTGCTAAGGCACTCTTAAAAAAATAAGCTTCAATGCTGCATTTTTGATATGCAACTTGAAAAGAAGAAAAAAAGCCCACTCCTGTGTGCAAGAGATAGGGAGGGTGTAGGCCCCCTACTTATGCTTTGAGATCTTCCACAGTCTTAAATGCAATGCTTTTATGCTCCCAATGGTTGTAGTTGATCTAATTTATCTTCCTGAGTAAGATTTATAGAATTGTCCCTCCACCCACATACAGAAATCATAGGGATCTATGGGGAGGTGGAGGGAGGAGATGAGTGGAACCTGGCAGCCATTGATGAGATTGCAGTGCAGAGTATCAGTAAGAGGTTTTGTCAGTCTGAAATCCAGCACCAAGCTTAACTTCACTGTAACCTTCTAGAATTCCTGCTGTCAACAAGCCTAACAGGTAGCACACAGCTGAAGCCCCACAAAGCAAGAAACGTAAGCCAGCAACAGGGAAGAAGTAATAGGAAGAGAATCAAAAGCCTTGAAAAAGCCTTGAGTTTGCTACCTATCTGTCTGAATGCAAGACTTCTATTAAGAACCCCCAGCTGCAAAGAACTTCACCTTTTGTCTTGAGACCATACTGGGCTGAGAAAGGACACATTGTTATTGTAGACTGAAGGAAGCTGGACTTTACTATTTGGAAATCTGATAGTCTGGCATGTCTGAAAACCCTCTTATTAATTCAGTTCCTAGTAAACCTGCTTCTGCACCAAACAAGCTGCTGCAGGACTTCAGTCTGCAGCTTCCCATGTGCACAAATAGATATATATATTGACTATATTGCATGTCTCCCATTTAGGATATTTATGATTGAGATAATATCCCAATTTGTTTTTAGAAAAAATGCTGAGTCTTCACCTATGGAAGCTGGGTTTGATCCTAGCCAGAAATATCTACTGCATGCTGAACAGTTCTGGGCCCATACAGTATATGTATTAAACTACAGAGAGATTTTAAAAACTTATCAAAAACATAGGCCATCTTGTTAAAATGAAAGATCTACACACCAACAATAAATTCATTAACTATTAAACATTTGAAAACATCTGACAGAGGCTAACAGAAGAGAGATGTGCATGCCAATTTTTGCACGTCGTCTGAACACTCAACACATAGCAGGCAACCTGATACAGATATATGCTGAAGCTGTGGCCTAACTGTTAGTACATTAGATTGTAAGATATTTGAAACAGAGACTATCTTGTGTTTGTAAAGCACCTTACAAATGGGGTTCTGATCTCTGACTGGAGCTCCTAAGCCAGTGGTGGGCAACCTGTGACCCCCCGGGCAGCATGCAGCCACTCAGGGTAATCCACTGGTGGGCTGCCAGACAGTTTGTTTACATTTTCACAGCTGCCTGCAGCTCCCACTGGCCGCAGTTCACCGTTCCGAGCCAATGGGAGTTGCGGGAAGTGGCATGGGCCGCAGATACATACTGGCCACCGCTTCCTGCAGCTCCCATTGGCCGGAACAGTGAACTTCGGCCACTAGCAGCTGTGGGCAGCCATGCAAATGTAAACAAAACTGTCTGGCGGCCCGCCAGTAGGTTACCCTGATGGGCCATGTGCAGCCTGTGGGTTGCAGGCTGCCCACCACTGTCCTAGGCACAAATATTAATTTGGGTATATATAATAGGACTGTCCATGTAGGAACATGATTAAGCAACAAAGTAGTATAATGTTAAATCATTCTGTTAAGCCTTGTTAAGTACAACACATCTATTTCATTGTTGGCTGTAAAGTCATGAAAATTCTACAGAAAACATCAAATCTTGCCTTTGGTCTCTAATGACTCAAGTGAGACTCCTCTTAATGGGTGCTAAGTAGAACTGATAAGTGTAATTTCCAATTCTGATGGGACATTTGTTTTTGATCTAAATTGGGATTTAAAAACAAATATTGAGACTTCACAGAATAGAAATTTCAGTTCAGGGTCCCAGATTCACTGTGATTCAACAACATAAAGGCAGCTGTGCATTGTGGAAGTTATAATCCAGCCAGGGAGCTGGGGGAGAGCGAGAGACCGGGGGGAAGATGGGTTAGGGTTAAGGGCAGAGGTGTTTGGATTTGTGTGATTAGACAGTTGGCAACCCTAAATTAAACCCATTCTTGGTTGGGAAAATGTTTCACTTTTTCAGCAAACCCATATGCCAAATCAAGTTTTAAAAAATATGTTAATATGTAAGCTAATATGTTTGCTAAAAAACACATTTAATATTCCTAATCTAGACAGGGCCTCCAGAGAGATGACTATATCAATGTAAGTTTTCCATAGAATTTCACTCAGATTGCAGAGGGGATTGTTTCTCATTCTGGCTTCTAGCTGTTTGTAATTTTAGTGGGCATTGGAGCAGACCTTAAGTCAATGGAAATTTTTCCACTGACATCAGTGGACACTGGATCAGGCACATATACAGCCCTAATCTCCTAGCAGAAGGGACAGACAATCTCTTCCAAAATTGCAATGAAATTTCAGGATTAGCTATCAGTAGTGTTTCCCAATAACCTGCCTTTCCCCTCCCCACCACGCTTACAAACTGTTACTGGCCTGAGGAGTAAATATCCTGAAGTCTGTCTCAATGAGGTCTGATGCAATTCATAACACTACTTCTGTAACTAATTTGGGACAAGCTAAATGACATGCTGCTTTTATCAGGCAGCCCTCAACATCACTTCAAGGAAATTTTGCATTGTTTGCATTCCAAAACTTTGCAGAAAGCTCACCTTTCCCCCCTGTTTTCAAAAGTGTCATTGTAATTATTTAAAAGATCAATGGTTTTTTAAAAGTGTTAAATTTTTTACTATTTATTCTTCCAGCTCTAACTTCACAGAATTCCATTTCCATTGAGGAGCAACAAGATTTTAGTTGTAGAACAGAAAATATAATTTTCTAGGTATTCCATTGTTGGGGGAATAATTCCACCTCTTTACAGCTATAAACTCTAATGCTTACTCAGGGTTGCATCACAAGAGTTGAGTACTAATCTGTGGCCAATATTTAAGCCAGAGGTTACATCCCCATGGAAAAAAAGAGGTAGTGATTCTCAGAGCCTGAATCAACAGAGACTGGCTTGTGGTACTCATGCTACAAGGCTAAAAATAGCAGGGTCAGTGTTCCCATCCAGTATCTGAAGTCTGGAGAAAGGGTCACTCTCAGAGCCACGGCCCAAACAGGAACATCTACACCGCCATCTTTAGCCCCATAGCTCAAGCCCAAGTCAGATGGCCTGGCTCTGAGTCTCACTGCTGCAAGGTCTCTAAAGTCACTGGCTATGACTGAAGACACATAGGAACAGATTGCTGGAGTAAAAAGATGCCATATTCACATGGCCACTATTCAAAGCAGAACACCACTTCAAAGACTACAAATGTCTTTACTTTTAAAAAACAAATATTTTAGAAGCATATCAATCTCTCATCTGCCAAGTCCTGAATTCAAGTTTCAATACTTCTCCTGCAACAGGTGAGATTCTATTTCTATATCCCACTTCACACACAATCCCCTATTGTTTTGGAACTTTAAAAGTGCACACTCTCGTTCAGAGCTTGCAGGTGACAAAGGGATATTTGGAAGTTAAAAACCAAACTTGAACCTGTAATCGGACTTAAAGGTTACCTTATTTTTAAAGAAAATAAAGCTGACCCCTGCCATCAGGAATTTAATTAGGCTATTTCAAAGGTAATGACTATTTTCTGAAGCAGCCATCCATAAAATTGAGTCCTCTGTGAGCTTACCGAAGCATTTTTAATTGAGCCTTCAAAAGGAAACTGAAGGCCAACACAATGAGGAGTTAAACTCATCATATTATCCAATTTTTAGGGAAAAAAATATTGGCATGTGAGAAGCATGGAGTTCTCTTGCTTGCCATAGCTGAATGTTTGATCCCAACAGTTTTGGAATTAGTGAAGAAGAAATAAGGTTCTTCACACATTGTTTCTAGCAAAACTTGCTCTTCCCAAGCTATAATAAATAGCAAGGCTATTGCTACATAAATTTATTTACCAATCCTGTTTGAAGAGTCAGAGGATGAAATTCAGGTCCCACTGAAGTCACTGGTAAAACTCCCATTGATGTCAGTGGACCCAGGATGTCATTCAGAATCTCTAGTGGGAGGACTGACTAATTATAAGGAGTTAGGCAATCTGGAAAGCAATTAAGCACGTACTCTAGTTCCATTAACATAAATGGGCTTAAATACATGTTTAAAAGTTAAGTGCTGTCCTGAGTAGGGATAGTTTCTCAAATTGAGGCCTTTGGCATCAGATCAAACCCACATATGCAGACCTCTGCAACCCAACAAGACTCCACACAGGCATAAAGATCACAGAAGTGTTGGCTGGAAGGGACCTCAGTAGGTCATCTAGTCCAGTCCCCTGCACTCATTACATAGCCCTGCCTTAACTAGATCATTCCTGACAGGTGTGTGTCTAATTGATTCTTAAAAACCTCCTATGATAGAGATTCTACAGCTTCCCTAGGCAATTTGTTCCAGTGCTTCACCCCCGACAGTTAGGAAGTTTTCATTAATGTCCAACCTAAGCCTCCTTTGCTGCAATTTAAGCCCATTGCTTCTTGTCCTATCCTGAGAAGTTAAGGAGAACAATTTATCACCATCTTCATTTTATGCACTTGAAAACGTAATGTCCCCCCTCAGTGTTCTGTTCTCCAGACTAAACAAACCCATTTTTCCCCCCAATCTTCCCTCACAGATCATGTTTTTTAGATCGTTAATCATTTTTGTTGCTCTCCTCTGGACTTTCTCCAATTTGTTCACATCTTTCCTGAAATGTGGCTCCCAGAACTGGACACAATACACCAGCTGAGGCCTTATCAGTGCGGAGTAGAGCTCAAAAATTACTTCACATGTCTTGCTTACAAAATACATCCCAGAGCGATGTTCACTTTTTTTTTGTAACATTGTTACACTGTTGATTCATAGTTGGCTTGTGATCCAGTGTAACCCCCAGACTCCTTTCCACAATACACCTTCCTAGGCAATCATTTTCCATTCTTTATGTGTACAATTGATTGTTCCTTCTTAAGTGGAGTACTTTGCATTTGTCCTTATTGAATTTCATCTTATTTACTTCAGATCGTTTTCCACAGATCATTTTGAATTTTAATCCTATCCTCCAAAGCATTTGCCATCGCTCCCAGCTTGGTGGTATCTGCAAACTTTATAAGTTTACTCTCCAGGCCAGTATCCTCTCATGTAGATCTGATTGTAGAGGCAGACACTAGGTTAAGGTCTCTGATTACTAAAATACATTACAATTAGCATGGATTTGGTCATAATTATTTGAGAGATTTGGGGAAAAAATAAGTGTAAATGAACCTAGGGAAAATTGGTTCAAAATAAGTTTTACAGAGCTAGAGGACACTGGGATTTGCCTTTTGGCTCAGTGAAGTCACCAAGCCTGGTGTCAGAGCAGGGGGAAGTCAAATCTCAAGTTCAACCTACTGGATTTAGTTTTGTCTGCACATATAGGACCAAACCATGCAGCACCCATGTTACTGAATTATAGTTTGGTGCTATTTACTTGGCCAAGTACAAACCAGGCTATAAAACTGTTGGGGAAACCATGTTATAAACTGTTATAAAATATCCCCTGACACAGTAGTTTAGCTAACATACTGTTGAGGGATGAAAAGAAAAAAGCCCCAGAGAGTGGAGTGTGACAAACGTTCCTGACAGCTGCTGACCTTTCTGCATAATTAGTTAGTGACCCCTTAGCTGATAAAGACATACTCAGCAAATGCCTGCCTCTCCCCAGGCAGGCGATCTTCTCCATTACTAACATTGCTGAAATTTTATTAGACTACTCATGGATAATTAATCATAACCATTTATGGATGCTAATAAGATAATGAGTTCTGCAGAAAACAAATTAGAAGAGGCTGTTACCCTAGCTACTGACAGGATAAACTTAACAAAATGAGATGGTGCACACTGTATTTGAGATGCTTCCTATGTTGAAATCAGAAAACTACAAGGGGCAACTGTAGGGCAGCACAGCAGTCAGTATTTCCCTTTCAACTAATACTCAGGGAACATTAAGGAGAACTTATAATGGGGAAATTCTGCCATATCTGATACTTCTCCATCTTGTCACAGTTCTAGCAACACACACGAGACTGGGCAGGATGAAGTTTTTGGCTTAGAATGCCGCTGCATAAAGTCTCAAAGGAATAACTTCTGCCCTGTTGAACTGCAGAACAAGAAGTGAAGAAAGTCAGTTCTGAACATTCTAACCATTGAGGAGTGTTTTCACTTTACATCTTGGAGTGCTTATTCTGAGCATGCCTGCTTAAAGAGCCTTAATACAAGTACAGAGGCACTTCTAACTTTAGTTGACCGGCCCATTGGAGGCTACAGGCCAACACTCAAGTTTTCACAGGATGAGTTGCACTAACATGATCACTCTGCAGTGTGAATGCAGCATAGCACCACTCAAGTGCCACCAGTCCTCCAATGCCTTCCCACAATTTTCTCCATGTGTCCAGAAAGGGCAGAAAAGTTCTCCTACAATTCATAGAGCAGCTCATCTTAGTGCAGTGCAAACCACCTTGGTATATGTCCTCCCCAAAGCCTTAGTGCCATGCAAGTGAGTGCAGCACTCCTGTGGATACAACAGTTCAGATGTGAATTGTATGTGGCCACTCTCACTCAATCTACACTAACCCGAGAGGAGTAAAACCTGAGTTATCTACACTCAGGTAAACTTTGCAGTGAAGACATGGCCTCAGTCCTCTGTTATTTTGGGTCTCATGGGTTACTTCACTTGTTACAAAACATTAGGTTAGATTCAAACCAGGCTAACATTGGCTTCAGCCCAAAGCAGTCCTTGAGGCAGAAAGTTCACCGGGGGGAGGACTATGACACTTCGCATCATTGGAAAGCAGCCACAGCTTTCACTTCTCCCCTCAAGGAGTCCATTTGAGATAAGTGCAGCCCACAAGTTAGATGTACTGGCTAGGAGGGAAACATGGGTAGGGACTCTAAGGAGATGAATGGATTCATGTAATCACCTCAGCAGTCAGAGTGGGGCTCCTATTCAGCCCCCAGTAAGGATTAAAGCTGCCCTCCCACGCTGGAAACTTGGGCAGGGAGTAGTGGTGGCAATTCTGTCCATCTTCCAGTATAAATGAATCTTCCTCCAGCCTTGGGCACAGGGAATTACCTGGGCCAGGAAGGTGTAAGCTACACACCCAAGATGGTACAGGGAGATTTCTGGCCTATTAACTGTAAGTCATGGAGAGATTGGAGTAGTTAGAGGGGCTGTTATCTATTCAGTGAGTTTCAAAGAGGTTTAAACATTTGGTAAGGGGTGGGGGAGAGAAAGGATCAAATATTTGTTCAGGCTCTGTAGCAAATCTGGGTCTGTCATATGCCTGTTCACTGGTTATATCTCTGCCAAAGAGCAGCCAAGAGTTATGATCTACTAGCTAATTTAATCAAAGCATTTAAGAATTTTATTTTTCACTCTGCTTCTAGGGGCTTGCCTTCACTAGAGTGTTAGTTCAAGATAGAAATCAAGTGTTGCCCCTCACCCAACTCCCATCCACACACAAGAGTCTCTGGCTCAAGATGAGTGGTTCTTAAACATAAATTAGCTGGCTGACAAGGTAGAGTTGCCAACCCTCCAGTATTCTCCTGGAGTCTCCAGGAATTAAAGATTATTAATCTTTAATTAAAGATTGTCACATGATGAAACCTCAAGGAAAATGTCCAACTAAAATTGGCCACCCTATGACCAGAGAATATGGGTTGAAGTTTGAGGGCTGCTTTAGCTAGTAATGCACTAGAGAGGCAGTTACTTTGAGCTGCTAATTCAAATATGGTGGAGGCTGTGTGTTTTGCTATCTGAGCATTCCCACTTGAGCAGTTAATTTGACTGTTGGTAGCTCAAGCTAACACTGCATTGAAGACAGCCTTTGTATCTAGCAGTCACCTTGCTTTGTCATGCAGCTATGAGCCCTGCCTGGAACATGCTTCTGGTTTTGCTAACTCTAGCAGATAACTGCAAGGCCACACTACTGATGATCACAGCTAGTACTTGAGGACAGATGATACACAATGTGGTAGAAACTCACTTGGGCTCAATTGCCTATTTTTTAAAAAAAAGACAGCAGCAAGATTAAGCCAGGTAACTCTATATGAATATTTTCATCTTTAAGTCATCATTGTGAATCCAGTTCAAGTTCGTAGTTACTGTACTAACCATTAAAAGATGGGTATTATGCAGCAATTTCTACTAATTTCTACTAATTATGCAGCAATTTCTACTAATTCAGACTAATTTTCTACCCTATGAAATATGACATCAGAATATTTTGGGAATCTGTCTGGTAATTGCTGGTACATGTTGACTTTGTAACTGCCTCCTCACTACACAAAGTTGTTACCATCTTCTGAGTGCAACCAAGGAGGTTTTGGGCTCATCTTCCACCATTCATTGTACTGGATGAGAGAAGAACTGCTATTTTCTGGATGAGCTACCTGCCATTTTCAAGACGCTGTGCAGAGACTGGAGCTCTTCTTTAGTCACATGCAGAGTGAAGTGATCCTTGTCTCCTTGATGCAGAAGAATGCCATGCTAATAACAGTGTCCCAAAGCACCTTTTGAATGTAACAGTAAAACAGGGAAGAGGTCAGAGTACAAACAAGGATTATTCACAATAAACTGCTGAAATAACTTCCATTTCACTCATAACTTAATGTCTAACCCTGATGGTTTCTTTCAAGGGTCGGTTATCACTGATTTTGTCTCCTTTTGAGCCCAACCCAATACAGCAGCACAAGTGATCCAAACTCCTGGCCAAGCTAACTCCAAAATCCTCTGCATAACAGGCAGTTCACAGACTATGCCCATGAGAGTCTCTGAATGAGGTAGGAAGGTGCCTCCATTCACCAAAGAAGCTGGCTGCTACTACAGCTCTGAGGCCAGTGGCGGCTCCAGACACCAGCGCACCAAGCACGTGCCTGGGGCAGCAAGCCGCGGGGGATGGCTTGCCGGTCACCGTGAGGGTGGCAGTCAGGCTGCCTTAGCGGCATGCCTGTGGGAGGTCCACTGGTCCAGCAGTTTCGGCGGCAATTCAGCAGCGGGTACGCCGAAGGCGTGGGACTGGCAGACCTCCCGCAGGCATGCTGCCGAATCCATGTTACCAGCAGATATCCCGCAGGCAAGCTGCCGAAAGCCGCCTGACTGCCGTGCTTGGGGTGGCAAAATACATAGAGCCACCCTGTCTGTCGCTGCTGCAGCAGTAGCACCCCCTACACAGAACCATGCTGTGTGTGCTCCCAGTTCTACAAAGGTAACAGCTAGTGCATGCAGAAGCAACCTACCGACCAATTCTGTCCCTCCCTTGGCAGCACTCTATGACCCTCCTGTGCAAGGTGAGGCAGAGCACCCCATGCAGATGGACTCCACAAAGTATAGGCGATGCATGTCCACAGTATAGCTCTCCAAATGCCACACTACCATCCACATGTGGTAGAACCATGGCATAGGAGGCTGAGTGCAGCCTGGGGCAAGAGTTACCTAGAAGTGCTGCCTAGAGGAAATTGAAGTTTGGATTTGCAGTTTTATCCATCATTCCCTAGTTCTGCAACTCTACGAGCTTTGAGGAAGGAGACTTTTGACCACTCAATGACCTCCCCTCTAGCAAATTATATAGCTTTGATGAGCTGGGTACAACCCTCTTCACTGGGGGGTTCTGGACAGTGGGAGAAGAGGGAGAGTAAATTGGACACTTGTGTGTTATTTTGTGAGTGTAACCCAAAGGAAATTCTGATTAACATTTTGTCCCAAATCAGGACAAAGTTGAAATATTAAGATTTCACAGAACTAAAAGTTCCCAAAATATTCTGCAATGTTGAAATAATGTGTCAACAAGCTGAAACAAAGATTGTTTGCTTGTCTATCTTGCTTCCCTCACCACCACTACCACCCCACTCAGTTGAACATTAACTGCATCCCCTGAAGCTGCCAGCATGCACCATGCCCCCATTCTTCTTTGGGACATAGGCACCCAATCTGGAGTGCATCCCCCATGAAACATCATGGTCATGGGCTCCCATAATGAAGTTCTGTAATTCCCTCTGGCTGAACTGCTGTATAACATGGGAGATGTAGTCCAACCAAGAAGCCTAGCCCATAGAGAATGGGGCATGAAGCATCAAAGCTATAAATCCCATGAGGTACTGCAGCAGTTCAGGTGGACATCGATTAATGTCAAACTGGCCTTAAATGAAACACTTCAAAATCTTAACATTTCAGTGTGAGTGGGTGAGTGGACTTAACCCACACTGAAATACTTTGGCATGTTGATTTTCCCCACTGAAACCAAACTAAAAGTAGCCAAATTTCAGCCACTCACCCTCGAAGACACACGCAATGAATACTTGCACTTCTAAGAAAAAGGTTCAGCCACTTAGAGATCTATTTCTGTCACAGAAAGGAAAAGCAGCAGTCTCCGACTGTCCAAAGTGAACCTTCCTCAGATCAGTATTGCACAGCAAGCGGAAACATTAACTTTACAGACAAGAATGATTGCATCATTCATCATGGATCACAAAGGCTTGAAATCTGCAAGGTTTCCATACTAAAAATACAACTTAATTAGGATTATAAACTATGCAATGTTCTACTGCCATCTTGCTATGAAAGTGTCTTGATTTTGGTTTGATAAATATCCATTCCACACCTAAATACCCTTGATGATCTGTCTCTGTGAAAGACTATAATACTAATCATCATTATACTTCCCATATAGTGACGATTAGGTACAATGGACTGAACTCTGCTCTTTAACAATGATGTAAATTCAGAGTAATGCCACTGACAGAGCTTTACTCCAGATTTATACTGGGATACATACTGCTCTCAGTCCGAGCCTTTTCCTGCACCCACCCTAAAAAGAGCACAAGTTTTTAATGCTATTTGACATTTTACTACCTACATGACAACTGCAAGGTTAGAAATAGTAATTGGCTGCTGCCATGACATTCCTGTAAGTGCTGCCTTCCACAGCTGGCACTTCCAGTGCATCTATTCAAAGTACCCATAATAATGCAAATATTTTTAATCAAACATTTCTATAGAAACCTATAGAACTTTATGGGGAAAAAAGCAATAGGATTCTATGACAATTATTCTGAAAACCTGTGCAACTTAATAGAGAATGAGATCCTCTAGAAATATAGAAAAAAATAAGAATATCCCTGCTATCAAATATTATACAATTCTATTGGACTTTTCCATCCAGGTGAAATTTGCAGATGAAAATCCTCCTCCTAATCATTTGAGTCCACTCCCTGCAGAGTCAAGACAAGCTAAGCTAAAGTTTTGGAAATTCTATGGTTAAATGATATAGACTTGATCTTGGAGGATAAGCTACAGAAGGAATGTGGTGGGAAATCCCAGATCTGGGTATCCATAATTATAGACATTAATAAATTCAAACATTCAGGCTGAGTAAAGTAAGCAGTTGAGTTTAGAATGTATCTCCTGTCACATGGACAGATCTTTATACCAAATAACCAACATGGTAAGACATCTATACTATAATATCTGCAGGAATTTTACCAAATCTGAATGGGAAAAGTTAGCAGCCAATAGTTTCAAAAAGCTTTGTTCAAAGAGGAAAAACATCTAAAAACCAGATTTTTTCCATTCGTAAACTCACAGTAAGTGTTCTCTTTCAGCCACAAAATTAAGAATGCATGTTGTTCCTATGCTGGATCACTTATCTGCATAAACCAGGCTTCAAATCCATGCTACTTTACATTCTAATCTTTAATAGATTTCTTCTATGGGGCTGCTGTGTGTGAAGAGATAAAAATGTTATTAATGGTGTGAGCTGTTTCAGGACAAAGTATCACTATTTATACAAGCAAGTAGGGTGAAGAAATCTAACCTTCAGGCTTTTCAGGAAAGCACAGAATATAGCATGAATGAGTAACTGATATAAATTTGTCTCACTCTACTATCAACAAAAGACAATTGAACCTACTACACAGACTACTATAAAGTAAATGTGTTCAGAGCAAAAACATTTGCTTATTTGTTTATCAATACAATTACAATTACAGAGAAGTGGTTTGAAAACCCTGGAAGGCTGATGTTGTCTCTTTTGCAACAGAAAAGAAACAGGACTAAGAGCAGTAAACACAACAGAGATTATTTAGGCTGCAGAACCAAGAGACCCTGCAACACTCTGGATCTCTAGGAACACTGCTTGTACAACAGCATTACCAATACACATCTGTCTAAATCAGGACTCAGATTAAGCAATTGCTAGTATAGATTCTCAACTACACTGCAGCATTCAACCAATACAGTACACTTTAAATAAACAGTCTCACTAACAGAATGAAGACTGCTTATTGTATAAATAGAAAGCTATACCTAACAACACTAAGAGAATGATAGCTACAAAACAATAAGGAGTGGCTGCTTTTCTAATACTGTTTGGAACAAAATCAAAACAGAAATTAGGATCTACATGGTGAGCTTCAAGTTTAGGAGGGGAAGGCTGCTTCTTAAATTTACTGTTGCAACAGAGAAGGTTTCACAATATGATTTTGGCACCTAGCACTGGATCAGTGCCTGGAATGGGAGGACTCCACAGGAGCAGGTGTGCAGCAGTAAGGAATGGGTTAGAGTCTGAAATGGTCAGTGACGCAAGCCAATATCTTTGCAGGTTTTTTAGGGGGGAAGGAAGGAGAGAAGATGAAGGGGACTGAATGTAAGATGGTAAACATTAGTACAACAGTTTACCAGATACTACTATACCAATACATCATCCCTCCAGGTTTTTGAAGACCTCCATTAACACTGTTGTTCTCTTTGACACATCCTCACTCACATCAACAGCACAGTTGCAACTTTCATGCAGTAAAGAAGTGCCCCGACTTTCACAATAAGCCAAAAATCAAGCTAATCCCATTTCAAAACAAGGCCAAAACAAGCCAATCCCTAACCCCAACACTCTATGTGACTAGATCCCCCGCTACTCCTGTTGTGCACCCAAATCTCTCCTGCCCTTGCCCCTGCTTGCCAGGAGCCGATCAAAAAAAAAAGGGGGGGGCAACAAGCCACAAGCCAAAAACTAGCCAACAAGCAATTCACAAGCCAATTAAGCCAAAACCAACCCCAATTTCTGTGGGGGGGGTTTATGGGTTTGGCATGTCTGATCAACAGTGAAACCAGGACAACATTGGAGGGATTATGTATAAGAACAGAATTGAAAAATCTGATATCAGGAACTGGGTGGAATTTAAAAAACATTGGCTTGACTAATGCAGTTCTGCCATCAATTAGCCATTAAAAGAAACACCACTACAGTAGTTTTAGGAAGCTGAGAAAAGATTAGCTTTGCTTATTTATTTTCCAGCTCCACGAACAGCAGGTCATCTGGTCCAAAGGTGGACATTTTCCATGGACTGTTCTATCCATCATGTAGTGATAACCTAGAGCCTGACCACCTCCTTTTTACTGTATGCAGCTTTTTTGGCTCAGTATCATTAAGGAAGTTAGTACGTACAAGGGTGCTCAAAGGAGACACATTCAGCACGTATAATGTATTATATGCATATCAATGCCTCTCTCAAGGGAATTTCTCTCTCTACTCAATTCCCTAAATAGCCTTGCAAAATTGGCATGAAAGTACTGTATACTAATCAAGGTAAGTACTTGCTATATTCCTGGACCTCTCTCATTCCTTAAGAGCCAGATGTAGCCAACAACACCCACCAATTGCCCAGATCCTCAGGTATAGCCAAGTCACACAAGTCAGGGAGAAACGTGCAAAGGAAGCTTAAAGCTCTCCTTTGAGCTACAGTTCTCCCAGAACTGCTCTGTGCATGCTGTCCTCCCTGCACTTTTTTTTAGAGCACCCAAGGGGCTGCTGTATCTGGCAGTAAGCCCTCTGTAGCCATTATAGACAACAAAGCAACCTAGTACTGGTATGGTATAGGGATTTAAATACGACCTTCAGTAAAGTGACTGTGGTCGTGGTTCAGCTTCTTCCTTAAAACACACTTCTTCTAGCAAGCCTAGCAACATTACATTTTAATCCATCTAAATTGGAAACAATCTACAGTGCCCTATGATAACTTCTCAAAGGCCCTCCAAGGCTATTTGTATTGCTGTATGTGTATATGTTCCATTCTGACTGATTATTTGCATCACAAGGCTACCAAGGACCCCTCTCTTAATCAAGTTAGGGATTCCATTGTGACAGGCACTCTACAAACAGAAAAAGGTAGGGCCCTTTCCAGAAGAGCTTGTGCTGTAATAGGGCAAGGACCGTCAGTGAAATCCTGTCCCTTTTGGGGTCAATGTGACTTTTCCCATTACCTTCACTGTGGCCAGTATACCACGCTGGGTTTTAATCAGCCATGAGCACATTACTTAAACATTAAGCACCAACAATCATAATCGTTACATTCTTCATGTCTTCTACATAGCTCCCATTAAAGTCAAAAGAAAGGCTCCCATTGACTTCCATAAGCATTACATACCAAGATAGTAGTATGTTATTTTAGTACCTTAAAATAACATGGATCAGTTTAGTTTAAGACAGATAAAAATATCCACTCAGAGTACCAATTATCCGGACATTAACAGAATTATTTAATTCAGGATCATAGTTATCAATGTTGGAAGATATGTACCATTCCACAAAGAGACAAAATTTGAGGTGATCTTTGACTGTAAATTCATCAAGGCAAAAAATAAATAAATCCTTATGTCTGGACATTAGGCACTGCAGAAATAAGTTCCAATAATATAGTATTGAATATATGATTTAAGTTTTTATTAACCCATAGATAAAAAATAAGCATAGTGAAGGTCTGATGTCCACATAGCCAGCACTGTAAATTAATACTTAAGTCCTTTCTAAGAATTCATTTAGCAACATAACACTCATGAAATAGGATAGAATCACACTACACTTGTCTGAGTACATTTTGCTATCTGTATTATAATACTTGATAACAAAATGAGTAGACTATATATACACTGAAAACAGCAGTATACTTTCAAGTGGAACAAATGTATTGTTCAGAATACATTAATAACTATTTGAAATTTCTTGAAACCCACATAGATGCAACACTTTTTTATAGGAATTCCTTTAGAATTTTGTATTTATTAAGGTCTAGCCCAACAACTAAATTACAAATACATCATGGAGTTCCAGTGCTATAATCAAAGGGTTTTGGTTATGACATGACCCAAACCTGTATTTATAATTTTGCTCATGGTCTCTTGTTTTTTACTTTACTGTCACCACTGATACTATGGTTACAGATGAGCTGTTACTTTAAATTTTGAGCCTCAGTTGCCTGTCTTATAAAGTTCACCCCAAAATACTTGGAGACATGTTGGATTTAAGCTCTGATCCAGCAAACATGTTCTCACATATGTTAAGTTTTATGCATGTTAGTAGTGCCAGTTGCTTCAAGGGGTTCTATATATACTTAATTTTACACAGGTGCATAAGTGTTTGCAGGAGCAAGGCCTTATACTGCAGTACTGAAAGAAAGATAGTGACAGAGTAGCAGATGTGTGGCACAGAATTACATTTGGGTTCTTTGATTGGGGGGACAGGGTGAGAGGAGGAGGAAGACAGGTACAGTGGAAGGAGGATGCCAAATAAAAAAATTGTTAAAAATGCAATTTCTATTAATCTGTGAAGCTACTTTCTTCAGGGAGAGGGAACAGGAAGGTGAGTGTCCCAAACCCAGACTGGTGTTTATGTTTACATTATGATTTTGTAATTCTACTGGCCAGTGCACCAGTTTTACTCCCAAATGGAGAAATGATTCTATTTATGCCTGTATTATCATACTGCAGTAAGCACCATCAGGCTCAGTCCCATTAGGATAAATAGAGTTAGATGAGCTGTATCGTTGTTTCTCAGATACCTATCTTCCAAGAAACATTAAGGACGTAGCATATGTTGCATCTAGCTACTTTTTCTTAAAAGACAGCACATTAGATAAGGAATGCATGGTTAGATGGGTTTCTAGCAGCATGGCAATTGATGAAATCACATCCTTTTTCAGTATTGTTCTTGCAATTGCTGTGTGTCATTTTGATCAGTGTATTGCCCAAAGCCTGCAGCTGAAAGAGGCGACTAACCATTTCAATTTTTGGCAATACTTTAAGTGCATCATTATTTGGGATTCTTATCTCTTTCTAGCCTAATAGCATAGGTCATAAGAATGAGTTCATTTTGCTTCCATCTGGACTGTGCTCTTCGCACTTCCATAGAAAATTCTAGTGGTGCCTTCTCCTGCTCCTATTGAGTGGAAGGTTTGCCATTGACTTGAACAGGAGCAAGAGCAAGCCTTTATAGTTCAACGTGTTGAGAGCCCATATGGACTATGCACTTTAAAAAGGACACCGTCAAGAGTGAAGTTAGAATTCCTGTTAGGGTAAAGGTTGAGAGAGGCCCAAAACCATGGAGGTACTAGAGCTTAACAAGAACACTTTAAGCCCTCCTCCAGAACCTAAAGAAATATCAGAGCTCCCTAAATGAGAGTAGTAGGATCATGGAAACCCCAGCTCCTCTACTGGGTAAAGCAATGTCATAGCTATACAGGTGATCTGTGCCCTTTACGATGCCACTGCAGAGTTTATTAGTGCCAGCAGCTGAAATGCTCAGTTCAATGCATTTTCAAATCCTATCAGCACATCCTATGGTGTTTGTAAGCTGTATGAGCAGAGCCAATTCAGTGAGGCTACAAACTCCAAGAGGAGTGTTAATCAGGTCTATGCAGTAAAAGAGCATGTTTCATCAACTAAACTACATCATACAATTATATAAGGTTAGACTACTAAAAGGATATATTAGAAGTTACAATAAGTTCACATTTAAAAAAAGACCACAACATTTTCCAGATCACAAGATCTCATTAAGATACCATTGTGATTATAGGTATACCAGCAAAATTGGTGACTTAGTGATCTGTAAAAGACTGACGGAAAATGCTTTGCCAATTTCCTTCAAATGATTTTTACTACACTGAAGTGTTGATTTTTCACAAAGATTTCAAGGAACTGGAAATAACTCACCAGAAAGAATTAGAAATCTTGAAGAGCCACTTCCACACAAATATTTGCACCAGGCAAAAGGATAGCAAAAAAATAACCCCAATAAAAAGAACGAGGAGTACTTGTAGCACCTTAGAAACTAACAAATCTATTTGAGCATAAGCTTTTGTGGGCTAAAACCCACTTCATCGGATGCATGCAGTGGAAAATACAGTAGGAAGATTACACACATAGGACATGAAAAAAATGGGTGTTGCCATACTAACTATAACAAGAGTAATCAGTTAAGGTGGGCTATTATCAGCAGGAGAAAAAAAAACTTTTGTAGTGATAATCAGGATGGCCCATTTCCAACAGTTGACAAGAAGGTGTGAGTAACAGTAGGGGGAAATTATCATGGGGAAATAGGTTTTACTTTGTGTAATAACCCATCCACTCCCAGTATTTATTCAAGCCTAATTTAATGGTTTCCAGTTTGCAAATTAATTCCAATTCTGCAGTTTCTTGTTGGAGTCTGTTTTTGAAGTTTTTTTTTGTTGGACTATAGCGACTTTGAGGTCTGTAATCGAGTGACCAGAGAGGTTGAAGTGTTCTCCGACTAGTTTTTGAATGTTATAATTCTTGATATCTGATTTGTGTCCATTTAGTCTTTTGCATAGAGACTGTCCGGTTTGGCCAATGTACATGGCAGAGGGGCATTGCTGGCACATGACATATATCACATTAGTAGATTTTTTTTTCTTCTTGCTGATAGTAGCCCACCTTAACTGATTACTCTCGTTAGTTAGTATGGCAACACCCATTTTTTCATGTCCTCTGTTTATATACATCTTCCTACTGTATTTTATACTGCATGCATCCAATGAAGTGGGGTTTAGCCCACGAAAGCTTAAGCTCAAATAAATTTGTTAGTCTCTAAGATGCCACAAGTACTCCTCGTTCTTTTTGCTGATACAGACTAACATGGCTACCACTCTGAAACCAATCCAATAAAAACATTTAACACACTAAACGTGTGTCATTCACAGAATACATAAGCACTTGGCTTCTGATGGCAGCACTTTATGTGAGATCTTAACACGGTGGAATATAAAGATTTAATTGGCACTCAGCTGGGGTCACCTGCATATCTCATTCAGCACTTCACTACTTGTGAGTAACACAGCAATCCCAAACTCATGCTAACAAAAACTTTTATTCTACACCATACCACTCCCTATTAAAAGAGGCCCCAATCCTGCAAAAAGGAGCTCATGGGCAAACCTCTGTGGGGTCAAAGTCAATGATGCTCTATACAGGACCAGAAGCCCAACCCATGCACAACCAGGGCTTAATATACCCACACTGTAGGACCTAATTCTGCTACCCTTATTTCCACTGATGAGACTACTTGTGAAGTAGAGTGCTACTTAACAGGAGTAAGGGTGACAGAGTTGGGCCCTATCAGGATGTAGATTTTATTGGGGGGAGGGGGTGGGAGAGAGAAGACAAGAGAAATATTTTGACTGACACACAGTAAAACCAACAAATCCTAGTAACCTAGGAGGAGATCCCATCCATCCAGAGTACCCAAGATACCTTTACAATCCCCAAAGGGTTTAACCTTAAATATGAAAAAAAACCAAACCGATTTTAAGTAGTCAAATGTAATTCAGGAAGATTTCCAAAGCAGGGTACTTATACTACATGAACACACATCATCATCTCTAGGGCATCCCCCTGTGCCTGGGCACATCATTGCAGAGGACTTCACCTCTCACATTACCTCTGGCAGCCACTTTCTCAGCATCAGTAACCAGTCCAAGCTAGTCTCTTCCCCAGACTCCATCACCACGTCATCTGTGGCTCAGCCTTCCTAGACAAGCCACGCAATGATTCAGTCCCCTTCCAGGGTTCAGCTCTAAACAGAAGGTCCTTTTCCCCTCCTGTGCTTGATTTCAGTTCCCTTACCCTTGTAGGGCCATAACTCCGGGCTCTCCCACAGAAGCCCTCTGTAGTGCTGAGAGCCTCAAAAAAACATTAAGGCCAAAAGGGACCATCACAATTATCTACTGAAATCTGACCTGCTGCACACAACAGAACCTCACTCATCTATTCCTGCAGTAGGCCCACAACATCTGAGGAAGCTACTACAGCTCTCAAATCTTGATTGAAAGACATCAAGTTACAGAGAACCCACCATTTGTTCTACTTCAAACCAAGAAGTATCCCATGCCGTATGCTGCAGAGAGTAACCCCTTTTTTGGGGGGAGGGGGACACCACTTTCCCCTATGATACTTTGCTGACGTCCCAGTTCTATTTAAATAGTACCCTGATTCCCCCACCACATCTGGGGTCAGTCTTTCTAATTAAGCTCAATTATTCTCAGCTGGGGCTCACTAATTAGCCCTTATGCTGTCAGCTCATCAGTGAGGCTGAGGGATAGCTGCTAAGTCATAGTCAAGACTGAGTCCAGCTTGCCTCAGATGGCCAGCCAGCCCATGACACTGTAGTACAACTTTGCTCTACGTGAGGCCATTTATATGTCATGCACTTCATTTTAAACCTATTAGATGTGCAGGTTTCATTCAGCCTCTTTTCTAATTGCAAGGAAATTAAAAGTGGATTTGCTAACTTGCAATTAAAGCCCCTGGCAAGAATAAATTGAAATGGAAATAAATTAACATTTTATTTCTCTGCTAAATTTAATGTAAATTTTAGGCTATATTAGTTCTACACTGTTCACTTGTCCCACAAATTTAAAGTAAGATCAGATTGGAGCAGTTATTATCAATTTGTTCTTCACTAGTCATTGTTTTCTCCTGATTCCATAAATCAGAAACCTAGGGAGCTTCATTCCAACTTGGGGCAGATGTTTCCAGCTTTATTTGTTGACTTAGGGTCATATCAGCTACCCTATGATGCATGCTGTGCATTATGGCATTGCTTGAAGAAAAATCTTCCAGTGCTGTAAGTTAAGGTATAATTGTGTATAAAATGCTTTGAGATCCTCAGATGGAAGATACTAAGTATTATAGGAGTGGGTAGTAGGAATCAATATGGATAGGATAGGTGGTAATTTGATTTCCCCCACAACAACTCTTTATGTTTCTATTGGCGTACATACCCTGATGTATCTGAATATTCAAAAGAGAGGAATTCCTTCTTTCAACTACACAACTGTCTGAAGACATCTGTTTATTAGCAAGCATTCCTTTAATATGAGCATTCAAGACTTTGAAGAAAAAATGCCTACAGCTAGAAAGCATATTTTGAAAAAGCCGTGGTAAGGGATCCAGTGGTTTTTGAACACAAAAGAACACAGAGGGGAGAAATGAGCTTGGGAGGGATTTTTATTTTATAGCAGGGGCGGCTCTATGTTTTTTGCCGCCCCAAGCACAGCAGCCAGGTGGCCTTCGGGTGGTCACGTGGATTCGGCAGCGTTTCTGTGGGTGATCTGCCAGTCCCGCGCCTTCGGCACCCGCCGCCGAGTTGCCACCAAAGTATCGGGACCAGTGGGCCTCCCACAGGCAAGCTACCGAAGGCTGCCTGACTGCCACCCTCACAGCAACCAGCACACTGCCCCCCGTGGCTTTCCGCCCCAGGCATGCGCTTGCTGCACTGGTGCCTGGAGCCACCCCTGGTTAATAGGACTAATGTGCTTCAGCCTGTCAACTGCATTGTTTCTCACTAGCTTTTCAATGCAAGACTTTAAGATCTCTCTCACTCTCTTTTTGAATTCTAGCATGTTACTGTTCACAAAACAGCAATCATGCAAACAGCCCCAGACAGTACAGGGGAAACGAAGCATCTCATTAAGACGCTACTGTAAACATTAGCATAGCCAGGCTATTGTGCCTATAAGCTGAACTAAGCTCAATAACTTTCATATTATGAACAGAAGCCTGGCCTGTTTTCTGTTGATGGGTGAACAGAAAAATTGCAAGCACCCTGAGCAGCAAGTGGATCTGCAGGTATGTGGTTCTCTCACATATAACTAATGTCACCATCACAACCACAACAAAGGAGATGTGGAAAGAGAAGAAATATGTAAATAAGGGTATGTCTACACTGCAATAAAACGCCTGTGGCTGGCTCAGGCTGCCAGGCTATAAAATTGCAGTGTAGACATTCAGTCTGGGGCTGGACTGCAGGCTCTGGGACACTCATTGAGGTGTGGAGGGTCCCAGAGGGTGGGCTCCAGCCTGAGCATTTATACACAATTTTACAACCCCATAGCCTGAGTCAGATGACACAGGCCAGCCGTAGGTGTTTTACTGCAGTTTAGACATAGCCTAAGGGTCTGATACTGAACAGTGCTGGGCATCTTCAGGACCCATTGACTTCAAGGGAGTTGAACACCCATTGACTCTTCAGGATTAGAGAACAGGAATACAAGAGTGAAGATGATTAGAAGGAAATAAGTGAGGGGGAAAGGTAACAAGTAGCAGATTCAGGAGAGAGAGAGATGATGGGAGAAGAGATGGGGGCAGAAAAAGAGTAAGGTGGGTAATATATGGGCTCCAGTAACTTGCTCCTAATCCCAGCTCTACTCGCAACAATTTCTGTAATGCTTGTGCCAATGCCAAAAAGTATTACCATTTCCCAGATGCAGGCCTGTTTGTCCCTTGATTCATTTCAGTAATTGCATGCAATTCTGTAATCAAGCTTACAGAAAGGTACATTGTATTTAAGAGTATATAGGCCTTAACTCCCTGTCTGATTCTGATTTTTTAAGGTGGATGGCAAGGGGTAGGGGATAGTAGGAGAAAATTTCTCAGTTCTAAGGCACCAGCCCCCACATATATACACCATTCAGGGGCCAGATAATGGCCATTGGCAAATATGCCAAAGAAAAGTTAGAGCACTCCATCCAAGGTGTGCCAGCGGGAATATAAAAATGGTCAGTGAGTGTTCCGGATTCAGCTATAGCATACAGTATATCTCAACTCATTGGACCATGAAGATAAAGATTCTGCAGTATACACCTCTACCCCGATATAACGCCACTCGATATAACACTAATTTGGATATAACGCGGTAAAGCAGTGCTCCGGGGCGTGGGGCTGCGCACTCCGGTGGATCAAAGCAAGTTCGATATAACACGGTTTCACCTATAACACAGTAAGATTTTTTAGCTCCCGAGGACAGCGTTATATCAAGGTAGAGGTGTAGTTGTTTGTCCATTTGCCACCTGCAATTAGTGGTGTAACAAAGATTGTGCTACTACGCCTTGATAACAAAATACTTCATTAATCAGACAACACTAATTAATTCCAACCCTGATATTTGGAAAGTAGTGGCAGCTGGTGAAGAGGGCTACACTTAAGAGAACAGTCCATTAGAAATTAAATGTGTCTACAATGTATATGTTAGACATAGATGAACTTGCCCTTCAAACTGTTAGGTTTTAAGGGGTCGCATCATTCATTGTGAAGGAATTGTCTGACAAATGTGATTCTTTTTTGTGAATCGTGAGTTTCAACCAGGAGTACGCATACCCCTAGGGGCATGCAGCGGTGTTCCAGGGGGTACATCAACTCATCTAGATATATGCCTAGTTTTACAACAGGCGACATAAAAAGTGCTAGCAAAGTCAGTACAAACTACATTTTCATACAGACAATGACGTGTTCATACTGCTCTATATACTATACACTGAAATGTAAGTACAATATTTATATTCCAATTGGTTTATTTTAGAATTATATGGTAAGAATGAGAACATAAGCAATTTTTCAGTAATACTGTAGTGTGCTGTGACACTCCATATTTTTATGTCTGATTTTGTAAGCAAGTCATTTTTAAGTGAGGTGAAACGTGAGGTATGCAAGACAAAGCAGACTCTTGAAAGGGGTACAATTGTCTAGAAAGGTTGAGAGTCACTGCTCTAAATCACACAATAATATACTTGCATAGGCACGGGAACTAAGGGTGAGGGGGTGCTGCAGCACCCCCAAGCTTTACGAGGGACTCCTGGCCTCACACCCAGGGTCAATCATTTCTACCCCTTGAAGCTCAATGGCTGTCTGATCATATGGCCATTTTTATTATTCTCAGATAGTGCTTTCTGCAGTGACCTTTTCAGACCTAAGGTGGATCCACTACCTGCAGCCTGTGTTTGCTGGGTCCTAGTGCTTTTCATTGCGTTACTTCTGTTAGCACAGGAACATTTCAGTTTCCCTGAGGAAAGAGTGAGCTGTCTGTGTTTAGCTGTCTTTTATTCCTCATGCACAAATAAACTTTGACTTTGATGTAGATGACTGGCTAACTTTTACAATCAGCATGAACAAAAAGGCACTCAGGTAAATGTCCATCAACAGCAAAGAGAAAGAGGTGCAAACATTGTCAAACTGAGCAGCCACTCTGAATCCAGAAACATTTGCAAATACTATTTTGCAGTCTTCAGCCAGCTTCAGCATTCAGCAAGATGCTGCAATATTTGCACAACAAGATAGGGCTGGTTAATGCTATACACAATCTTGACTGTACATCAGAAACAGGTGAAGTCTTTTCCTATAGACTAAAGAATGTGTTAAAAAGAGCACCATATGAGAAACAGTGTGATGGGGAAAGGGTGGTTTTTCTTTTATTTGTCACTATAATGGGACAGGAGACACTTGGACTGATGAAAGAAATCTCTTGTCAGTTGACCTACTTAAGGAGAGAAACACATGAAACAGAATTTCAACCAGCCAACCCTCTCCAATTCCACTGGTTTGTCACATCAAATGAAAAACTCCTGGCAGCAGGAAAGTCACATTAAAAAGTACACATTTAAACTGAAGCTTTTTATAAAGCCATGGAGTGATTGCTCTTTCACACTCCACTCTGAAACAAAGTATTGAGCAATAGCAGACTACTCTTAAACATTTTAATGTAAAAAATGTGCAAGAAGCTGGCAGAAAATAGTTTCTTTCATAGTGGATGTACAAAATAATGCAACATAAAAAAGCACACACTTCACATATAAGGTATAGCACCCATGACTCTTGTTTACTGAATGCCCAAAAAAACTTCATTAACACGGAGTTCAGGCTGCCCAGGGATGCCTCATGCTCTTCCAGAATGTGGAGAGTAATGAAATTAAACCTCTGAAAACGAAGAAATGAAGGTCAAAGTACACCCACTCACTATGCATCAACTCTGCTATCCTTGAGCAATGTCCCAGCATGCCAAACACACACTGATGAGTGGTCAATCACTGACTATAACAAATACATTGCTATAGCAATAATTGGGTGTTCTGGCATGGATCATGACAATAGAAAGCAAAGTACAATAAATTAAAAGCAGTATACATGAAACAACACAAAATGCTATACCCCAGCTATGCTTAGTTTGTACAGCAATATACTAGACAGAGAATGTGTGTTTTGCAATCTCCCTCTCTCTCTCTCTCTCCAATACTATTTTAAAGAGGAACCTGATTCTCAGTTATAGTGTTTTTCTAAGAAGCATTTCTCTGGAATCCAGAGGCAAAGTGATTGAGAAATTGCTTTTGAGAGTTAGACAATATGACTGTCACAGTTCCACTCCAAGGATTTCAGAAGGGTTTTGACAAAGTTCCATTTTTCCTGACTCTTCAAGTGCCTCGGGAAGAAAATAATACTTCGGTTTTAATGTTGACTTTCGGTTATTCCTGTAAATTTTGTTATACCATTGGTGACTCTAAATGTGACTCTACAACTTGCATCGGCTCTCAAGGGAATGTGAGGGGATTATGAGTGAATTAAATTAGTTTAAAAAGAATGATATGTATTTTTGGAATGGGGGAGTGAGGAGGGATGGAGAAAAAAGGGGATGAAAGAATCACAGGGGGAAGCAGGACCCCAGCATGCTGCATCCCCTCGGCACAGCTGGGGCTCCCCCATTAAGCAGGCCCATCGAACCCTTACCCTGACAAGCCCTACCCCCTACACCTGGACACCTTTGACGAGCCCCCCACACCCAGACCCCCACCCCATTGATCCCTAACCAGCTGCACCTGGACCCCCACCCCATCAAGCCCTACTCCCCCAGCACCCAGACTCCCCCCCACTGAGCCCCAACTACCTTCACCTGGATCCTCTGCAGAGTTCCATTGCCCCACACCCAGAACCCCCAACAATCCCGTGCATCCAGATCTCCCACTGAGCTGCCTGCACCTAGATTGCCCCACACAGAAACCTCTCACCCCACACCTGGATCCCCCCACACTATGCCCCTCCACACTTGGATCCTGCTGGGCTGAGCCTGCCCACCCACACCTGGTGCAGAGGGGCAGAGCCCCGGGGTGTTTCTGGGGCAGGCCCAGCCCTTGCACTGTATCAGGGTCAGGTGCAGCCTCACTGCTGAGTCCCTGTACTGGGGGAGGTGGGGGCTTCAGGGTGATCTCCCACCTCAATGTAGTCAGTGGCCTGTGCTCCCCACTGCCATGCTGGAGCCACATTTATTTGACAAATAAAATTTGCAGAATTTTAAAATATTGTGCACATAATTTTTAGGCACAGAATTCCCTTTGAAGTAGTATTCATTGAATACACCTATGTCTAAAAGTGACCACACAACACTTTCCAATAGAAATGAGATTTGTCAGACCATTGTCTTGGCACTTGCATCTATAAATCAGGACACCAGATCATGGAATGCTAGCTTCAAAGAGATGTATGGAGAGCTTGTTAGGTAATGGAATTTTATAAACCAGAGACCTGCTGCAATGATCTTTTCTGATTATTTTTAATAGCCAATTTCATCCTACTTTTGTTTGTGGTTATTTTTTCCCCTTCTTGTGTTTCCAGGTGGCTGTTCAGCATGAAGAAAGAGACAGAAAGAGAGAGCAGAAGAGCCGCCAACAGACTTTTTTTTAAGGCAAAGGCCAGAAGCAAAGCCCTCTAAAGTAATTGAACAAGGAATGTCTCAGTATGTCTACACTTGAATTTCTTGAACATCTGTTTCTAGTTATGCTTAACCCTAGGGAACAGTAACGGTAGGTAGTTTAACCCTCGTGTTAAATGTGACTAGGAACAGATGTGTGTCCTGGAACAAATGTTTGTTTCCTGTCTATATTAGCATTTATAATTGTGATTATTAAACAACATACATTCAAAGATTACTAGAACTTCAAATTAAATGTATCCTCAGACTCTTACAAAAGAGCAGTACAGTTCATCAGCATATTATTTTGAGTGTAATGTATTTAAATAAATAATGAACACAAAAAATACAAAAATTAAAGAGGGATAACTGATATTTGTGTACATTGAAAACAAGAAAAAATTGTACAGAGATTTAAAGTTCAGAGTTAAACTTTCCAAGGCTTATCCTTTATCACAGTCTACTAAAGCTCTTACGTGACCATTTCCTTTACCTGTAATACGGTTACCAGAGATTCATAGATTCTAGGACTGGAAGGGACTCTGAGAGGTCATCGAGTTCAGTCCCCTGCCCTCATGGCAGGACCAAATACTGTCTAGACCATCCCTGATAGACATTTATCTAACCTACTCTTAAATATCTCCAGAGATGGAGATTCCACAACCTCCCTAGGCAATTTATTCCAGTGTTTAACCATCCTGACAGTTAGGAACTTTTTCCTAATGTCCAACCTAAACTTGCCTTGCTGCAGCTTAAGCCCATTGCTTCTTGTTCTATCCTTAGAGGCTAAGGTGAACAAGTTTTCTCCCTCCTCCTTATGACACCCTTTTAGATACCTGAAAACTGCTATCATGTCCCCTCTCAGTCTTCTCTTTTCCAAACTAAACAAACCCAATTCTTTCAGCCTTCCTTCATAGATCATGTTCTCAAGACCTTTAATCATTCTTGTTGCTCTTCTCTGGATCCTCTCCAATTTCTCCACATCTTTTTTGAAATGCGGTGCCCAGAACTGGACACAATACTCCAGTTGAGGCCTAACCAGCACAGAGTAGAGCGGAAGAATGACCTCTCGTGTCTTGCTCACAACACACCTGTTAATGCATCCCAGAATCACATTTGCTTTTTTTGCAACAGCATCACACTGTTGGCTCATATTTAGCTTGTGGTCCACTATAACCCCTAGATCCCTTTCTGCTGTACTCCTTCCTAGACAGTCTCGTCCCATTCCGTATGTGTGAAACTGATTGTTCCTTCCTAAGTGGAGCACTTTGCATTTGTCTTTGTTAAACTTCATCCTGTTTACCTCAGACCATTTCTCCAATTTGTCCAGATCATTTTGAATTATGACCCTATCCTCCAAAGCCATTGCAATCCCTCCCAGTTTGGTATCATCTGCAAACTTAATAAGCGTACTTTCTATGCCAATATCTAAGTCATTGATGAAGATATTGAACAGAGCCGGTCCCAAAACAGACCGCTGCAGAACCCCACTTGTTATACCCTTTCCAGTAGGATTGGGAACCATTAATAACTACTCTCCGAGTATGGTTATCCAGCCAGTTATGCACCCACCTTATAGTAGCCCCATCTAAGTTGTATTTGCCTAGTTTATTGATAAGAATATCATGCGAGACTGTATCAAATGCCTTACTAAAGTCTAGGTATACCACATCCACCACTTCTCCCTTATCCACAAGACTCATTATCCTATCAAAGAAAGCTCTCAGATTCCATGGTTCTTTCTGTCCCCAGTCTGCTATTACAGTAGTAATCACAGTGCAAAGGAAGTTGATTATGCCCTATGATTTGATACAGGTTTCCCTTAAAAACTTTCCATCTGCTTATCATACATCAGGAGTGCATTCAAACAGCAATAGTCTCCAATGTGCCTATTAAGGAGAAGGCAATTTGGGTGTGTCATATTTCCCCCTCCAAGTGACTGATAATTCTCCAATCCAGCCCCAAGAACCATCCCACCCTGGTGCCACCCATCCTGATCGTGCATGGAGAACTGTGCATCCCAATTGTGTTGTTGCCCCTTTTGTTAATTTTGTTTTGAATTCTTGCTAAATTGATTGAGGATAGTTCAGACAGGGAATGATGCCTGCAAGCTCTGCAAGGAGCTGGCCAGCCACAGGACAGCGCAGGAGGAGGAGGATGGAGTTGCTAGTGTATGTAGAAAACATACACATCAAGTTTCAGGGGTTCATGTGCCCCCAGAGAACCTTTCAATTGTGCCTCCCTTCCCCCACATCCACAGTTATGTGTTGCCTGTGCACTTCCCCATGCCAGAGGATATGGGTATAGTGATGTAATAGTTCCTGCTAAAACTTTTCCACAGCTTCAGTCTCTTTCATGGAGAGTACTATAAAAAGACAGCCAGATATGGAACTAGACATACCAAGAGAACTTCACCATCTGGGTAGGGTATAGGAGTGGGGATGGGTCTCTTTCTTGTTCTGCTACAGATTTGCTTTCGGACCTTGGATACCACATTTAATCTGATCGTGCCCAGTTTATATATCTGTAAAAAAGGGATAGTTCTAAGCACTTCACGGGTGTATAGTCAGGCTAAATCATTTACTATTTGTAAAAGACTTTGAGCAGGTTAGCTGGAAGGTGCTAGAGAAGTGCAAAGTCTGTATTATGTGAACGAGTGCAATAGTGCTCCAGTAATTCTCTCTTGTTAAAAGCAATTTCTGGGCTGGAGCAATGCTGCTAGCAATTTATGATTCTCCGCACCATGATTTTTCTCTTTTTTGATACTGAGCCCTGCACTACATCATGGCCAAAGCCTGCTGCAAAAACAAATTAACTGAACATTATTACAACAAGTACGTGTTAAAATCTTAGCAACCGGAACAATGGATATGTACAAACAATAAGTTGTTAATAATTGCAGTATAAATTTCCTTTTACTGGAGAAGCTAGAGTCACATAAACTTGAATCTATATTAGTGCACAGCAACATAACTGGGTTTGATAATCAGATGTAAGCATTTGTGTTCTGTGCAACTACACATTTCAAAATACATTTCACATGTGCTTCAGTTTTATCTGGTAGAATGCTCACCTGGGAAAGACAGAAATTTGGGTTCTGACCCCAATATCCTTGGACAACTGGAAGGGAGTGACTTGGAGGAGAAAGAGGGTCTTGAGGACAGAGATTACAGAGTGAGACCTCACAGAAAAAGGGCAATATTTGCTCACACAAATGTGAGAAAGTTACATTTTTCACAGTATTTCACACAGGTCCAGTCCTTTTCCCATGCAGAAATGTCATTATTCACCAAGTGTGGCCATTTTCCCCAATCAAAACATGTGAAAATTCAAAATTTCCCACATTGTCAACAAGATTTAATTTTCATCTTAAATTGAGAAATTCAAATATTTTGTGGGTAGTGCATCAAATTAACATGGGTTTTGAGTCAAATGAATAATGTTTAAAATAATCTTATTTTTGAGCAAAGTGGCCATATTACACTCAGAGTTCTGGAAAATGATTTTATGGAAACAAATTCCTATGGAATTTATTTCCATAAAATCATTTTCCAGAACTCTGAGTGTAATATGGCCACTTTGGATTTTCAAGTTGTTCTGATTTTGTTGCAAATTTTCACATTTAATTCAGTTCTTTCAACAATCTGATGGTGTTTCTTCTTCTCCTGTGCTTCCTCAACTCTCTTTCTTCTCCAAGCCCAACCTGTCTCCCACCTAACCTTCATTTACAAATGAGATTTTCCCATGATGGCCACTAAACCCCCTTTTTTCTAATCAAAAGTTAAACAAACCCATCAGTTCCAATTCTCTGCTGTGCCTGAGGTGCATAAGGAAAGGCAAGGAGACATATAAAGATGTCACCTTTGAAGCCTCCAGTTCTGCGTCTTCTGGGCACTGGACTACTCTGCCAGTCAACACCTCTGCAAACCAAACCTGGCAAACTGTACACAGCTCCAATAAAAAAGGGATATCTAGCACATCAGCTCCTTTAACACTGAAACCTATAGGAACGAAGTAATCATGGCACTCAGACCCTGTTTCTCTTATTCTGAGCTGGGCAGGGGGCAGGACAGCCAAATCTGCTCTCTTTGCATAACCTGAGGGAAGGACCTCACACAAACCTTTTTTATCCCAGCTGGATTCCATGTTAAAAAGAAAAGATCAAAATACCGATTTCTTTTTTCTAAGGAGATAGTGTCAAGAATGAACCTTTTGTTTAAAATATGAGCAGGAGGCCAGGGATCTCCCCAGTCAGCAGCGCGTGTCTTCCAGGCAAGAGGAAAACTCCCTGCAAGGCAGACAGGGAGTCTGAATTATTAAAGCTGAAGGAATCATCTACTCAGACTGATCAGAATGGAACTCTCCTGAGGATTGGTGGGGTTTTTCCACTGGCAGGCAGACTAAGTAATATGTGAGCGGCATTTAAAGCAGCTAGAGTCATATTTCCATACTGCTTTTTCAAGCAGAATTTTTAACACCTCAAGTATTGTTTTTTAAACCTGCTCTTTGAAATTAGTAAAAATTAAATGAGAAAATACTATTAGCTCTTGCTGGAAATGAAGTATAATTTCCCCACCAACACCACCTCACTGTTACTAGGGGACACATTTTGAATTAAAAATAATTGCACCTAGAAATACACGATGCAGCAAAATGAAAATCTATGAGCATGGGTGTTTCCCAGGCAACCCCATTTCAATTGCTTGTTTCTAGGTGATGGAGGCTTTCTACCCTTTAATGTATTGAGTGTACTTATCTGACAGCAAGAAAAAAAAAAGAGGAAGGAAAGAGGGATTCCCTTGTTATGGGCTTAATTCATTTGAATATATTATCTATAATTATTTTGACTCCGACATTTGATTTCTGAAAGGTATGCTTAGAAACACCTATTGTGACGCAAGGAATTTACTTATAAAAAGGAATTCATTAGCATCTCTTAAATGAATCTATATTTTGCACCCCTCAGAAGATTTACCTTCAATGAAAAATAAAAAAAAAAGGAGCAGCAGTTTCCAGGCATCCCCCAGCCCATTTCTGACTGATTTTGTAATTCTGTAGTGTCATTCATATTTAGTCTGACTTTCACCTCCTGAGGCTTTGCCAGAGGAAATGCCAATCATGCTGCGGACTCATATATAAATAATCACTTGAATTGAAAATCACCATGAAAAGCTGTGCATCCCAAAAACTATTGCTGACATATTGCAAACTCTCTCCCTGTATTTGTTGCTTTGTTTTTAACTTCTGCAGGAAGAATAGGACAGAAAAATGCCTGGGGCAGGGCCCTCACGCACCAACATTTTGTACTGCTGTTAGATTGGACTGGAAACCCTCCAGGAATAGGAATTGCATGTTTTAGAAAAGTATTTATAGCTCATTGAATATTTCAATGCAAATTATATGAAAAGCCCTAAGTTACTGAAAAACAAGGATTTTCAATATAAAAAAAATCCATGTGACGTGCTCTCTCACATCATGATCAAATTATCTACATTTTATAAGAGGAATTCTCCTGCCAATCTCTTGGGGCTCCATTTCTTCCTCATGTTCCCTTCCTGTTTGATTCCCTTTTTCTTATATTTTCTCACCCCTTTCCTGTTATCCACAGTCTGCTGATCTCTGTGCAGACTCCCTCATTGACTTCAGTGAGAGTTGGATCAGGCTCTAACAGAATCATTTGCAGAGTCCTTTTTGGGGGTGGGGAGATGGGCTATAATCAGATAGCAAGCAAAAATAAATTCAATAGTACATTAACAGAAAGAACATAGAGGATATTTCAGGAGCCATCTTGGAACTTCCTTCTCATTGTACTACCCACTGTGTAGTGCAGAAAGAGCGTCCAATCAGAATTGGCATTACTGATAACTGTAAATAAATCATGGGATACCCCACAGAGCAACTCCACTTAACGAGTTCAGCACAGCATCACCTCACTAGTAGGGGACTATTGGCACTCCTGCAGCTACAACAGTGAGGGGGTTTTGAGATGGTGACAGGTTCATTTGTAATGAGAAACAAAACCAACGTTCTCCTACTAAAAGAATGAATTGTGTTGCTTTCTGTCTCTTCCTTTGAGTTCTGGTCCCTAGCTGATGATGTTCGTCCAGCGTTGTCGATGAAGACCTCAACAACTCATTCGTTCAATGACCGGACTCTGTGTCTCCGAAGATGACTGATCAGTCCGATTCGGGCGTGGAACGTCCTGTCACACGTCGGACAGACATGTGATGGCACTGTCGATGATGTGCGGGCAGCTCTGGACTTGCGAAGCTCACGGTTTCTTTCAGCCTCAGCAGTACGCCTCACCTCAGAGGTATTACTGCCTGTGTGAATGAGGCTGCGCCATGCTGGACGGTTCAGTGCGAGAGTTTCCCATGTGGCGGTGTTGATCTCGAGGGACTTCAGAGAGGTCTTCAGCATGTCCTTGAACCGCTTCTTTTGTCCTCCATGGGAGCGCTTTCCCTGAGTGAGTTCTCCGTAGAAGAGCTGTTTAGGAATGCGCTCGTCTGACATTCTCACGACATGTCCGGCCCATCTGGTCTGGGCTCTCATCAGCAGTGTGTGAACTGATGGCAGACTGGCTCTGATAAGGACTTCAGTATCGGGCACTTTGTCCTGCCATCTGATTTTTAGAAGCTTTTGCAGACAGGAAATGTGGAAGTGATTGAGCCTTCGTGCATGACTCTGATACACAGTCCACATCTCAGAGGCGTACAGCAGAGTTGGAAGCACCACTGCTCGGTAGACCTTCAGCTTCACTGGTAGGCTGATCCCTCGACATTCCCAGATGTTGGAGCGCAATCGGCCAAATGCAGAGCTGGCTTTAGCAATTCTGCAGTTTACTTCGTCATCGACTGACACTGCTCGGGAAAGGGTACTGCCCAGGTACGTGAAGTGGTCCACTGCCTGAAGTCTCTGTCCATTTACAATGATGGACGGTTCTTAGTACGGAGCATGGGGAGCTGGCTGGTGCATGACCTCAGTCTTCTTGATGTTAATGGTAAGACCAAAGTTGTTGCATGCAGATGAAAACTTGTCCATACTGGCTTGCATTTCTGGCTCTGTACTAGCATTCAGAGCACAATCATCGGCAAAGAGAAAGTCTTGAAGTACAGTTTCCTTCACCTTGGTGATGGCACGCAGTCGCCTCAGATTGAATAGTTTCCCGTCAGTTCTGTACTTCAGGCCTACTCCTTCAGTGCAGTGTTGAAAGGCATCAGTCAGAGTGGCAGAGAATATCATGCTGAACAAAGTGGGTGCTAAAACACACCCTTGCTTGACACCGTTGGTGACTGGGAAGGCCCCAGATGTTTCACCATCATCCAGGACACGAGCCATCATACCGTGATGAAATTGACATACCATTCGTATGAATCTGTCTGGACAGCCAATTTTGACATGATCCTCCACAGGCCCTGGCAACTGACAGAGTCTAACGCTTTCGTGAGGTCCACAAAAGTTGTGTAGAGTTCACGATTCTGCTCTTGACATTTCTCCTGTAGCTGACGCGCAGCGAAGATCATGTCAAAATTGACATGGTCCCTAGCTACTAACAGCAAGAAATCGCACAAAGGTTCTGGGCACGCTCTCCCAAAGAAACAGCTCTTTGATCTGGGTCTTTGTCTAGCACAGCAATCCCACATATAGTCTTCCATTTCAGACATACTAGCTCTTAGGCTCCTTCTAATGTAATTTAAGTGGTTGTTATATGAAAATGTACAGGCAAGAGCCTAGAAATTATCCGTAAATGGCAAAAAGGTGGAGAATGAAATGGATCCCAAAAAGAAAGAAACCCAAACACTAGTCTCCCAGTGCATATGTTACATGGCTAAAAACATTCCAGAAGCTCCTTTCTGGACACATTCAAACTATTATTTTCCACATTTTCACCACAGCTGAAATGAATGTAATGCAGCAAGTTCAGAAAGCCAAAGTACTAGACAGAGGGAGCAAATCATCATCAGAGTTAGCAGGTCACTGAGATGGGCAGTGACAGGTAAGCAGCATAGAGAAACTGTTTCCAAATGATTTATTGAGACTTCGTTTTCTAAAAGTATACAAAAATAGTTACACAAAAGGATGGATTTTAATTTCACACAGATTAAACTTGGCTGTTTTATGTCAACCACACTATGTAACTTGGCCCGAATGTTTATTCTTTGCCAGATGTAATTCCAAATCAAAACACATCTGGATAATGGGAAGTCTCAAATTTTCAGGTTGAATTGAAGCACAAGACAAAAAACTGCTAGGCCTTGCTACCTGGGGGGAATTAATGGGTATACTATTTCAGAATAACTATTTGGGAATAGCTATTCTGGTACAAGTTAGCTATGCCAGAGTGTCTCCCTCACCTGGACACTGTATTCCAAAATAAAACTGAATAAAATTTAGAATAATTACTCTAATTTGTGAGCAGAGAAATTATTCCAGAATAAAGTCACTTTTGTTCCAAAATACAGTGTTCACATGGGAAGCTACTCCAAAATACCTACTGCAGAATAATTTACTCCAGAATAGCTATTCCAGTCAATTTCCCTGTATAGACAAGGCCCTAGATAAGAATGTACAGTGAGCATTGTTTAATCACTGATTTACCACAGTTTAATGCTAATTTATTATTGCATCAAAACTTTCTATCAAACATTATTTATCATTACTAGATGCACCACTGACCAGAACTATTTTCAACAGCAAAAAAAAGTCTGCTCTGGAGTAATTAACTGGCAAAAAAAAACTTCACCAAAATCAATGTGGTTGTCCAAGGGTGGCACTGGCCCTTTAAGACGGAAGAGGCAAGTGTACCTGTGGCTCATCAGCTGCCTCCTAATTGGGTTTGAAAGAAAACACTTGGGCACTGAAGGGGAGCAAGAACTGGTGATGAGTCGGAGCTGCTTGAAAGCACTTACTGAGGGCAGATCTACACTTGAAGTGCTGCCTGAGCGCAACTGCACCGCTTTAATGAAGATGCTCTAAGCCGACAGGAGAAAACTCACCTGTCAGCATAGTTAATCCACCTCCCCAAGAGAGGGTCACTGTGTTGACCGGAGAAGCTCTCCCACAGACATAGCTCTGTCTACACAGTAGGTTAGGTATAACTACATCACTCAGGGGTGTGGATTTTTTCATACCCCTGAGCAATGTCGTTATACGGCTATAGGTCTGTAGTGTAAACCAGACCTGAGAGAGATAGAAAAGGGCAAATAAGAGCTGCCTGGTGTGGAAAGGAGAGGAGGGACCCAAGGAGACAGCAGCAGAAGAGCGCTGGTACAGAGTCTTTGGGAAAAATAAAAGGTTGATGGTGAGGATTGGCTAGAGCTGGGGAATCTCTGCCAAATTAAAGAAGAGCTCAAGGAGAAGACTCTTATGAAGAAGGGGAGGACCAGCCTCACTAGCAGAAGCTAAGCCCAAAACAAAAGGTTGATGCTGAAGGGTGGGTCCCAGGAGCAGAGATAGGACTTGCAGACAGAGAGACCTGAGTGAATGAAACACTGTGTGGGAATCCTCCTTGAAGCAGGCCTGAGTAGAGAACTGCAGGAAGCTGAGTCCTGAACAAGGAAGGGTTGGTGCTGGACAGACATTCTCTGAGCAGGGGTAGGACTGAGCTGGGAGACCTGGCTGAATGGAACACTGCAGGGATTTCTATTGCTGGACACCTGCTTTGGGGCTATGGAAGAAGACTTGTGAGAGAGAAGCACATCTTGGAACTTTCAGGGAGAAGTCCTGAAGAGTGGAGCCCTGGAACAGGGGCTAAAGGAACTAGGACAGAGTGGGTTATGAGTCTTGGATGGGTAATGTGGGGATGGTGACCTTTCAATTGGATTGAAGAGCTGCTGAGTGATAACCTTGTTTTTACTCTGGGGTTTTGAGAAGAACTGTTTTTATCATGAAGGGAGCATGGCACTTTATGTGAATAAAAGTCTGAATTTGAAGATGGGTGTGATGATCCCTAGAGGCAGCCATCTTGTGTTCCAAAATCTAAGCAATATTAAACTGAAGTCTCTAGCCCTGCTAGTTGTGACACACCGTATCAAAGATTCAGGTGCAGAGGTTCCTCACACAATTTTTCAAAGACAGTTCCATCAGGATTTTAATTATTTTTATTTAATCTCTCTATCACTCTTATTGTTTACATTAAAGGGACTCCAAAGACAAACAACCCTAGAAGTACAGGAATATTAGGAGTCAGAGAAATTTATCACACCAAAGAAGGACCAGGCTTCAATTAGAGGAGACAAGAACAGCTTGCCTTAGTCTCTGTATTCTTGGGTTCCAGTAGAGGCTCTGCTGGGTAAGCTATTAAAAATGGTATGTCAGGGAAAGAGAATGGATTTTTTTGTTTCTTTATGATATATAAACAAAGCCTGCTTGTTTTATGCATTAGAAATTCAAATCTTGCCTACCCCAAAGACTCTATATGGGGACAAATGGAGGACTAGTGAAATTATGGCATAAAACAAAAGGGATTCTTAGTTTGATTTCATTAACTATTTAATTTCAACTTCCATGCCCAGTGAACGCCTTGGAGAAATTAGGCTTTTGTTAAGGAGTCAGGTCCTATGCTTTTTTAGTTAAGAAGTGAGAGCTCATATTAAATAGCCTTAGACTCCAAGAAGTCCCGAGAAAACTTGACATTCTTGATATTTCCAAGGTTTAAAAACAGCAGAATGTTTTTAAACTTTCAAATCCTCTTTCAGTTATAAGCAGACAAATGGAGCACAAACATACATTTAAAAATAATACTTTGCATGGTCACCTTATGTCAGAGATTCAGTCTTTTCTTTACCCACTACTGTAAATTGGCTCTGAGCACATTCTTAAACATTAACTTTTCTTACCCAGTTTCAGATGTCATTGCTTCTATTGGTTCTACACACAATGATATTAAGCCTAAATTATGTTGGTGGGTATATTTATTCAAACACTCCAAAGTAAAACAATGGCATGAAAGATAAGAATTACTCAGATCCAAATGAAATCCAAGAATAGAAAATTAACTTTTTCAAAATAATATACTCAGGATTGTCCTTCTGAAAAATTTCACATTTGTCTCATCAAACATTAAGAGGAAAGCTGCAGTACTTTAAAAACCATTTGTGCTTATATAATATAGGGCCCTACTTAAAATGTACTCATGATTCTATATTTCAGATGTTTTTCCTTGGCAGAATACCACCACCTACTGACAATGAGTGTTCATGGGAGTTTCCATAAAAAGATTAGTAGACATGGAAAAAAAAGTGCTGACATTATTTTTGTTTTTGTTTTTGAATACCCTAAATGCTGTAATTTATTAAGTGCATGTGGGGAGGAGTATACTAAGATTAAGTTGCATTTTTAACAACTATGACTGAGAGGCAATATTAATTTTGTTAGGAAGATAAGAAGCTCTCTCTATCTAAGATCAGTTTAGGATAGTAACAATGGGAAATAATGAGATTTTTTTTTAAAGGAAACGTTCAATATGAGGAAAACCTTCCTGAGAGTGACATCTGTTTGGCAGTGGAATAGTCACCAAGGGAAAGGGTTGGAACTACATTGCTTGTGAATATTTAAAAACTAGACCAGAAAATGCACCAGTCCTGTATCAACAAGAGGATAGACTTCTGTATATGATCCAATAGGTATTTTCTTTCTCTAATATCTATGATTCATTAAGATATTTAAGAGTCAAGATAGAAATCAGGCCTAAGGGTAAGGATCTCCCAGAGAAAGTATTTATCATCATCAAAATGGTCCACATGTGCTGGACCATATTGCTTCTCTAATTTCACTCTGTTGGCATCTAGTGCATCTCTGCAGAGCAAAATATGCCTATATCTTTCCAAAGGCTGCCTTTGGGAAATCCTTTCAGAAAAAAGGCATACATCACTGTGGTTGAACCTGATAGCAAAATGTCAGGTTATCTAGAGCAGTGGATCTCAACATTTCCCAACTACTGTACCCCTTTCAGGAGTCTGGCTGGTCTTGTGTACCTCCAAGTTTCACCTCACTTAAAAACTACTTGCTTACAAAATCAGACATAAAAATACAAAAGTGTCACAGCACACTGTTACTGAAAAATTGCTGATTCTCATTTTTACCATATAATTATAAAATAAATCAACTGGAATATACTTATTGTGCTTACATTTCAGTGTACAGTATATAGAGCAGTCTTAACAAGTCATTGTCTGTTTGAAATTTATAAGAACATAAGAACATAAGAATGGCTGTACCGGGTCAGACCAAAGGTCCATCTAGCCCAGTATCTGTCTACCGACAGTGGCCAATGCCAGGTGCCCCAGAGGGAGTGAACCTAACAGGCAATGATCAAGTGATCTCTCTCCTGCCATCCATCTCCATCCTCTGACGAACAGAGGCTAGGGACACCATTCTTACCCATCCTGGCTAATAGCCATTTATGGACTTACCCACCATGAATTTATCCAGTCCCCTTTTAAACATTGTTATAGTCCTAGCCTTCACAACCTCCTCAGGCAAGGAGTTCCACAAGTTGACTGTGCGCTGCGTGAAGAAGAACTTCCTTTTATTTGTTTTAAACCTGCTGCCTATTAATTTCATTTGGTGACCCCTAGTTCTTGTATTATGGGAATAAGTAAATAACTTTTCCTTATCCACTTTCTCAACATCACTCATGATTTTATATACCTCTATCATGTCCCCCCTTAGTCTTCTCTTTTCCAAGCTGAAGAGTCCTAGCCTCTTTAATCTTTCCTCGTATGGGACCCTCTCTAAACCCCTAATCATTTTAGTTGCCCTTTTCTGAACCTTTTCTAGTGCTAGAATATCTTTTTTGAGGTGAGGAGACCACATCTGTACACAGTACTCGAGATGTGGGCGTACCATGGATTTATATAAGGGCAATAATATATTCTCAGTCTTATTCTCTATCCCCTTTTTAATGATTCCTAACATCCTGTTTGCTTTTTTGACCGCCTCTGCACACTGCATGGACATCTTCAGAGAACTATCCACGATGACGCAAAGATCTTTTTCCTGACTCGTTGTAGCTAAATTAGCCCCCATCATGTTGTATGTATAGTTGGGGTTATTTTTTCCAATGTGCATTACTTTACATTTATCCACATTAAATTTCATTTGCCATTTTGTTGCCCAATCGCTTAGTTTTGTGAGATCTTTTTGAAGTTCTTCACAATCTGCTTTGGTCTTAACTATCTTGAGCAGTTTAGTATCATCTGCAAACTTTGCCACCTCACTGTTTACCCCTTTCTCCAGATCATTTATGAATAAATTGAATAGGATTGGTCCAAGGACCGACCCTTGGGGAACACCACTAGTTACCCCTCTCCATTCTGAGAATTTACCATTAATTCCTACCCTTTGTTCCCTGTCCTTTAACCAGTTCTCAATCCATGAAAGGACCTTCCCTTTTATCCCATGACAGCTTAATTTACATAAGAGCCTTTGGTGAGGGACCTTGTCAAAGGCTTTCTGGAAATCTAAGTACACTATGTCCACCGGATCCCCCTTGTCCACATGTTTGTTGACCCCTTCAAAGAACTCTAATAGATTAGTAAGACACAATTTCCCTTTACAGAAACCATGTTGACTATTGCTCAAGAGTTTATGTTTTTCTATGTGTCTGACAATTTTATTCTTTACTGTTGTTTCAACTAATTTGCCCGGTACCGACGTTAGACTTACCGGTCTGTAATTGCCGGGATCACCCCTAGAGCCCTTTTTAAATATTGGCGTTACATTAGCTAACTTCCAGTCATTGGGTACCGAAGCCGATTTAAAGGACAGGTTACAAACCTTAGTTAATAGTTCCGCAACTTCACATTTGAGTTCTTTCAGAACTCTTGGGTGAATGCCATCTGGTCCCGGTGACTTGTTAATGTTGAGTTTATCAATTAATTCCAAAACCTCCTCTAGTGACACTTCAATCTGTGACAGTTCCTCAGATTTGTCACCTACAAAAGCCAGCTCAGGTTTGGGAATCTCCCTAACATCCTCAGCTGTGAAGACTGAAGCAAAGAATCCATTTAGTTTCTCCGCAATGACTTTATCGTCTTTAAGTGCTCCTTTTATATTTTGATCATCAAGGGGCCCCACTGGTTGTTTAGCAGGCTTCCTGCTTCTGATGTACTTAAAAACATTTTGTTATTACCTTTGGAGTTTTTGGCTAGCTGTTCTTCAAACTCCTCTTTGGCTTTTCTTATTACACTCTTGCACTTAAGTTGGCAGTGTTTGTGCTCCTTTCTATTTGCCTCACTAGGATTTGACTTCCACTTTTTAAAGGAAGTCTTTTTATCTCTCACTGCTTCTTTTACATGGTTGTTAAGCCACGGTGGCTCTTTTTTAGTTCTTTTACTGTTTTTCTTAATTTGGGGTATACATTGAAGTTGGGCCTCTATTATGGTGTCTTTAAAAAGGGCCCATGCAACTTGCAGGGATTTCACTTTAGTCACTGTACCTTTTAATTTTTATATAGTTCCCCCTTTTGAAATTAAATGCCACAGTGTTGGGCAGTTGAGGTGTTCTTCCCACCACAGGGATGTTGAATGCTATTGTATTATGGTCACTATTTCCAAGCGGTCCTGCTATAGTTACCTCTTGGACCAGCTCCTGCGCTCCACTCAGGATTAAATCTAGAGTTGCCTCTCCCCTTGTGGGTTCCCGTACCAGCTGCTCCATGAAGCAGTCATTTAAAGTATCGAGAAATTTTATCTCTGCATTTCGTCCTGAAGTGAAATGTTCCCAGTCAATATGGGGATAATTGAAATCCCCCACTATTATTGTGTTCTTAATTTTGATAGCCTCTCAAATTTCCCTTAGCATTTCATCATCACTATTACTGTCCTGGTCAGGTGGTCGATAATAGATCCCTAATGTTATATTTTTACTAGAGCATGAAATTTCTATCCATAGAGACTCTATGGAACATGTGGATTCGCTTAAGATTTTTACTTCATTTGAATCTACTTTCTTTCACATATAGTGCCACTCCTCCCCCTGCACGACCTGTTCTGTCCTTCCGATATATTTTGTACCCCGGAATGATTGTGTCCCATTGATTGCTCTCAGTCCACCAGGTTTCTGTGATGCCTATTATATCTATATCCTCCTTTATCACAAGGCACTCTAGTTCACCCATCTTTTAGTTTGTACTGACTTTGCTAGTGTTTTTATGTAGCCTGTTGTAAAACTAGGCAACTATCTAGATGAGTTGATGTACCCCCTGTAAGACCTGATGTATTCCCTAGCTGAGAACCACTAATCTAGAGACATGGCAAGATCAGAGATAAAGGTGACATGAGGCCCTTCTTTGAGAGTCAAATTCTAAGGCCCAAATACAATCCCACTGAAGTCATTAGAAGTTTTGCCATTAACCTCAATGAGAGCAAGGTAGAGTTCAAATTAGGATGCCTAGTTTTTCTTAGTTTAACAGAGCAAATTAATTCAGTCAGGTGGTTTTTCTAATAGTCTTGTGACAAGGATACCAACTCACTGGATCTTCACTGAGATCTCCAATCTATCTTGTATGCAAAACAGTGATCAAATTATAACTTTAAGGCACTCACTGCCAACACTGGCTAGTTATGAACCTAGGTACACAGGAGTGAAGGATTTTGTACCCAACATTTAATTTTTAAAAAACAGCCAATCCCCCAAATTAGCACTTTTTCCATGATGGCTATTAACAATATTCTCAAAACTAATGGGCACCAAATCTTTAAATACATCATCTATATGAAGATTTTCCCCAGTGTTTATTATCTACATATCTGCCAAATTATAGTACTCAGGAAAGTAAATTGGAGTCAAAGGCTCTATGCTAGTTTCTCCATAAAATCTAATGAATGCATTTCAATCTTGACCTGAAACATTCCTGTTGTATTTGAGTGGACATTTGTGAGGACTGTCCATTTACACTGAATTGTCTGGCAAGGGTCAGTCTGTTATTACTAAATTAGATTAGCACAATATTTAATATGTACCCTAACGCTACTATTAAAGCCAGGTTCCCAGAAGCTAAATAACCAGCAAATTAATCTAAGAGCAGTGTGAACTGTGTTTCTAAAAGCTATCCCTATTGACCAACAACTCACTTTAAATTAGCCTGTATCATTTCTCTGCCGTTTTTGTTTTGTTCACCATCAGAATTTTCCTCCTATTTATCTCTAGCCCACAATAGGAAGTGAATCAATATAACCTGACTCCACTTTATGCTTTTAAAGTTAGTGGTGTTATTCTTTTGTTCTCTCTAGAAAAGTGATTCAAGTTTGACAAATGGAGCATGTTTCCTTAGCAGCAACTTTATTTTTGCTTTGTGTGTTATTTTTAGAAACTCATTCAAGTAATGGAAGTCAGTTGAAAGACAGACGTGTCTTCTGACAAACTGGACCAAAGTAACAAATATTGACATAACCCGCTGTAGGAGTGCATGACACCATTACTCGCACTGAATTATGTCTTACTCCACGTCAGTGGGACTAGGTGCTACTAAACTAGAAGTTTCAGAATCTGGTCCTCTGGTTATCTTGTGGTTTATAGCATTTTGTGCCTTGTGTTATAGATTTGGAGAATTTGCATACCAGATATGTAAATTCCATTACATGTGTGTGACCTTCTAAATGCCCCATAAAAACGTCTTTACATTTGTAACCCTTCTACCTGTCTGAGTTCGCAGCAACAAGGGCCGGGTTCAGTGTCTAGGGGTTCTGTTTCAATAACACAATGCAAAACCAGCTCGGGCCCCCACCCAGTGACCTGGGACAATTACATACCACCCCCCAGGCACCTCTAAGAGGCAATACTTCCCCTCTTGCAAGCACGGAGTCTGAGTGTAGCAAAATCCTTTTAATAAAGGAGGGAAACAATGCAGCATGATGTTGGGGAAATACCACAAACAGGATCCATAACACAAACCATGAGCAAAAGGCCCACCTCCAAGTAAGTTTGGCAGTATCCTTTTCCTCTCAGGGTCTTAAGTCCAGCAACCCCCCAAAAAAATCACTGAAAGTCCCAAAAGTCCAACACCCCAAAAGTCTCTTGATTCCAGCAACCCAAAAATCACCCAAAAGTCCAACAACCCAAAAGTCTCTGTCCCTGGTCAGTGCAGCCCCAGAGTTCAAAAGTTATTTGCAGAGTTTACCTCCCAGTCTGGGGGGGGTGGGGGTGCAGTGGTACTAAGGGGCACCTTACGTGGTCTGAGGCCGACTACCCCGCCTCTCCATGGGGTTCTGCTGCAGCCTTCACAACGAGCCACTCCACCAGCCGCTCTGCTCCACCAGCCGTCCCGTGAGCCGCTCCAGCTGTTTCACAAAGTGCTCTGGTCTGCCAGCCGCTCCACGAGCTGTCCCACGAGGCACTCCAGTCATCCTGCAAACTGTTCTGCTCCACCAGCTGCTCAGCAACATATCTTCAGGGCCCCCCACAGCACTCAGGTGATTTCAGCTTTTAGTAATTTTAGTTCGTTGATGATTTCAACTTGTAGTAGGGGAGCTCAGTGCTGGTGCTCCATTGGCCCAAAGTGAATTCAGTTCAGCAGCCTGTAACTAGACTCCTAATGGTATTAAAACTAGCTCTGATATTCCACAGTAGAGAGAGACAAGGAGGAGAGGAGAAGGACGAGCAATTGGTATTTCAGGCCTGCTAAAGCAGCCCATAACATCAGGTACAAATACCTGTCCCCAGCAACTCTCAATTCACTGGGTTTTGGAACCCATGTCCCTTGTCTAGCAAGTGCTACTTAGCTGATAGCGAGTCCCTCTGTCATAAAACAGTTCCACTGGCCTTGATTCACAATCGGGTAACAACACTTTATTCTTCCTACCCCAATAATAGAGAAACTGGGGATCCGACAGCAGCCAAAGTGACCATTTGAGCTGCTGTGGGCTCATGCTAAGTGGGATGGGTATGTCTATGCAAACAAGATCAGCTCCTGAACTTCTTTTCCACAACTCACAACGATTCACCACCAGATGTCAGGGCAGAGCTCATCCTGACTCTGCTTACACATTGTTAGAGGTCATCCTGTTCGACATGTCTATTAGCATGTGGGAACATCAAAGCACAAAGGCCTTCAGTCTATTCCATTCCATTATAGTCTAACAGATGGACCTCCAGGGACATTAGGCAGGGGGCTTTGCTAACATTTCTTCTTATACTTTACAAATGACAACAAAGACCAAGAGTGAAATAAACATAACTAAGCTCAAAGAAGAAATTGAATTAACTATTAACTTTGGGATTGTCGGTCACATACAGACATAGAGAGACAGGGAAACAACTGTGCCACATTCTGTCCCTGCAAGGAGGCACAATGCATGGCTCCCACTGAGGGCCCTTAAAAAAAACAATCCCCTAACATGTAATATCAATTACCATTAATATCATAATGACATAGGAAGGCCCCATCCAAATACCATCTTGAAACACCTCAGAGAAAATAGAAAAATCAGGAAAAACCTGCCAACATTAAAGAAGAAGAATTATAGTAGAGATTGAGGTTTAAAGTGTGCACAGTTCCATGTTCAAATATCAGGATGTTTGTCAACATAATTACAGAGCTTTCTCCTTATCTAAAGGTATACACAGATGGCAGACAATTTCCAAGTTAGCTCACAAAGAGATGTGCAGAAAGATATAACATATTATGATGTTGTGTAGGCATCAGTCAGGATCCGGGCCCCATTATGCTAGATACTGTACAAACAAAAGACAATCAAGAGTTTACAATATAAATTAAGACAAGATGCAACAACGGAGTGAACAGATAGCTGGAGGAGATGGGAGAGGAAGAATGAGGGTAACAGTGACAGAAACAGTCACCTATACTAGCTATGTGACAATTAGCAGGTTCCAAGGCAAAATATATTTTTAATATAAATTAGTCATGGATAGTAATGATGGCTACCTGTCTATAATTTCATCAGCAGTATCAGATATTATGAGACACATTGTCTCATATATCCTAAGACAACTGAAATGTTAATTCATACAGTACCACTTCATGGTGCAGAATGAATTCTGCTTCAATGTTAATGGCTAATATGGATTATAAAATGATTACTCACCTTTCATTGCATCTATACCTGTAAATGCCCTAAAATACAGTTACCTAAACTACTAAATTAAGGGTGTTGTTCTTGATAATGCAGGCTAGCTACTGCATGTACTTAGAAAGAGCAACAAATAAATCTTTAATAATATATTCCTAAAGAGCGATAACTTAAGTCAGGAGAGTAATGTAAAGTGACAGAAGCAAGTGATGCATCATTTGCCATGGAGGACATCCTGCAATCTTGAACCATATCCACCTTTTCTTCCCCTTTTAACCAGAAGGTCCCAAGTTGCAGCCTGTTTCAGAGCAGTCTGAATGATTATCCTACCAGTGGAGTATACCTTGCAGAAACATGCATGTGTCCTCCATGTTGTTCATGTTCATTAGATTGCAGGTCACATTTTCTTTTTTCCACTGTGGTGATTGCTGTTCTGCATTATCTCCTGTCCAGTGCTAGTCAAATCTGAAAATTCACTGTGACTTCCAGTATAGGAATATCACCGAAAAAGAGCAGATTGCATTTGCTGTACATCAACTGTACCCTGGAGAGTGAAACCACTAGTACTAAGTGTGCCTAGCTTTCCTTAGGGTATTTGTGGTAAAATGATAAGCAGTCATGTATCAGCCTGTTCTACACACTGTTTTTGTACTAATATAGCTATCAGTTAGCGGCATTACTTTTTAACCAAGAAGAGTTATACTAGTACAATCCCAGGAAACCTACCTGGAGATCACGCAAAAAATCCAAAACTACTAAAAGAACCTGATGACAATCATCCAGCACAATAACGAAAAGCAAAACCAACTACAACAATTCCACAACCCAGAACACAACCTCTGGGAGAAACCATGACATCAGGACCCACTACATGACACCCCAACATCATCAATTTATTAGTACTACCCTTAACCAGAGCTGAATTATCTGTACTCCCTCAAGGGACTAAACTTCTGCCTCACCACAGACAGTGATACCATACTAACTAACCTGTGGAGAACTAAAAAAGTTCTTCCACTGACTCCCCCTCAGAGAATTCCACACCAACAGTCATAAGAAAAAAGAATAATCACACTGGACACCCCACAGCATACAAAACCACACACTTGATCATTACATTGATTGCTTCAGGACAAAAACTGACTGTGAAATCTTTAATAAACATCACATCCACCACTCACTCTCTTTCTTCACTGGTGAGTGGACATTTATACAGTCCCTGAAATCCAACCACCAGATAGTGATCAAACCAGCAGGCAAAGGGGGAAACGTCGTAGTCCTCAACCATGACTACATTAATGAGGCCAATTGACAACTCTCCAACACCACGTACTATAAAAAATTAATAGAAGACCCAAAGATCCTGCACCCAGGAATTTAAGGATATAATCAAATCCTTCCCCAAACAGCTCCAAGAGAAACACCCTCTCTCTCTCACAAACCCACCCCAGGAACTTTCTACATGCTGCTCAATATACATAGACAAGGGAACCAAGGCAGAACAATCTCATCTGACCAGGACAAAAACTGACTTCCTCCACAAACTCCCGCAACATTAACAGCCTCCTTCAGAACACCATCCTTGCTTCCATAGATGTCACTTTCCTATATACTAACATCCTTCACAATGACAGCATAGCTGCCTGCCTCAAATATTTAGAGGACAATGGACAACCTTCAGATATCCCCCCCAAACACATCACCAAACTTATCCATTTAACCCTCACCCATAACAATTTTACATTCAACAAGCACGCATTTTGTCCAAATTATGGGAACAGCCAGAGGTACTAGGATGGCTCCCCAGTATGCCAACTTCTTCATGGCCCCACTGATGAAGAATTTCTGGATAAATGCATCATGAAGTCAAAGGTATATTTGAGATACTACGCTGGAATTAGGTCAATATTACTACGTCATTCAAGGGTGTGGATTTTCTACACCCCTGAGCGACATAGTTATACCAACATAATTTTGTAGTGTGGACCAAGCCTCAGTACTTTTCACAGACACAGAGCTCTTCTTCAAGTAAGCTCAAAAGCTTGTGTCTTTCACCAACAGAAGTTGGCCCAATAAAAAGATATTACTTCATGCACCTTCTCTCTCTTCTACTGAGAGAAAGAGTCTCTGCTTAAAAATTATAGGACAATACCAGAAGCTAGTCACTTTGATGGCCTATATCAGAACTCCTAGGACACTAGTTTAGATGAGGGAAAACATATGGTATATCAGTGGATATGCTAAAAAGGTTTGCACTTGACTGGGGTGGGATCAGAATGGGTCCCTCTTCTTAAGGGCACTGTAAAATATGAACAGAGAGAGATGAGAAAGACAGAGATGCACTCTAGACAGTCTGAGAAGCCGAAGGCAGAATAAATAGTTTGTCTGGGTAGCAACGGGGCATTGCTTACCTCAGCTAGAAGAAGATGTTTGCTTGTTTTCTCTATGTTTTGTTTAAACTTCTAAATAAATAGCTTGTCTTTGAGCAAACTGTTGTGTGTCTGGAAATCCACACCAGTCAGTCTTCACAGGGACAGAGAGCATGTCTCACAGGTACCCACAGCACAAGGGGCCTGCAAGATAAGGAAGTCTGTGTACTGTGCACTTATGCTTGTTTCAGACTAGAAAGCCCAGGATCCGTGGAATTGACCACCAAGGAAGGGCAGTTACAAAAGGCAACATGGATCAGTTCAGATACCAAAGTGAAAATGGGTGCAAAAGCGCTTTAAACTTCCACAAGAACTATGGGTATATATTTGCAAATAGACTACACCAAGAATATTCCCTGCCTTTGGGAAACCAACTTCTCGTCCAAATGCAAACCACCCTGCAAAGCCCCAAATGTTCGCAACATTTTCATTTAACATTTATATTGCAGTGGCACCTACAGACCACAAGCAGCACTGGGGCCTGAGAGGAGGAGATTAAAGTCGTCAAGACATAGCCAAGGCATGAACAAGAGTTTTGGCAGTATGGGCAGATAGGAATGGTCAGATCTGTGCAGGAAGAAGGAGAACGACGTGGTATGGATGTCAGGGTCAAAGAGAAGGAGTCAGGAGCAATCCAATCTGGAGATGACAAACACGGGATCACTGTAGCCAAAAGTTAAGTTGAGAAGAAGCATCAAAATCTCCTAGCTAGATGAAGAATGGTATTGTCACTACATGGTCATCCAAAATAAGTTAAGAGTGTCACAAGACCTCCAAGCTTCATACCACTTTGACCAATGGGGAATCGATGCTTTCAGCAAAAGGAGGGTCAGCAACCTTGGCTAGCCCTTCAAAGATATTTTCCATTTCTGAGCATCATCATTTCAACCTTATGCAGGCTGAGTTTGAGCCAGCTGTTCTTCATCCAGGTCCTGACCATCTGAAGGCATTGCAACATCTCATGATGGCATAGCCATTATCTGTAGAAAATGAAATGAACAGCTGAAGGATATCAATGTATTGTTGGCAACAGAGCCCAGGGCACCTCAACACCTTTTTAAGATGATGGCTTGAATATTTCTTCTCAGCTTCATCACGTGGGTGCATTGAGAGGATTTTGTTTCTGGGGTGAGGAGTGTTCTGCACTGGAGGTCTATGACTCTACAGATAACCAGAGTTCTTAAATGTAAAGGTGCAGTACACAGCAAACAATGGCATAGCAGTTTCATGCTAGACACAGGACAGATGGAAGAGCCAGGAAGTGAAAATGCAAGAGACAGTACTAGGGAAGAATGGAATTTTATTGCTTTAGTAGCAAGCTGCCACTACAGTTGGATAGATCTATGGACAAGGAATTGGGGATGGTTAGTTCATCTCAATAAATGTATCCCATGGACTTAAGAGTAAGGCCTTTTCTGTTTACCTCAAACCCCATCACAAAATTGCCACATAATTAGGCATAACTGCCAGCCACTGCCTAGAGCAAGCCCAAGTAGAGTGCTGCAAGCCAGAACTCAAACACATCAGGAGAGCTGACAGAGGGAAGCCCCCCCATCACCTGTGCCCAATGATTTCTTGTTTCCAGACAGTAACAACAGGCTCTACCAGATAAATTCAGCATCAGCACTTTACAATCTTAATCATAACTGGGATCGTTATTTTAATGATAATTTTCAAAGCTTAGTTTAAAAAAAAAAAACAATTAATTCCTACCTGCAAAATACTGAGATCCATACTGGAGATCTAAAAGGAAACACAGCTCAGAGGAGAAGATTATTTGAACTATAAAAAAAAAAGAAAGTTTGCAGCACTCCTATTCTAGTGTAAAGTATTAAAGATAATTTTCTATTTCTGACATTTAAGCATGGGACAACCCATAGCACAGAAATTGTTTTCTGGCTGGTTTAATTAAAAGAAACATCAGATAGAACGTTCAACAGGGCTCATTCTATATATTCTATTATTATTACAGACAGTCTAGTTTGCAAAATTGTTTCCCCTTTTATCCTTTCACATTTTCTTATCTCTCTTTGACTTTAGCTGGTCTCATCGCTCATGCACCTTACTCTGCTAGAGAAGTATATCTTGGTGAGCTATAAGCAGAAAGGTAGGTCCTTGCAGCTGGGATAAAAAACACAATAAATAATTGCTTCTAAAAGGCAATGAGTTTTTTTGCTCTCTTAAAAACTCTTTTTTTTTTTTTTTGGCTTATCTGCTCTGTTCATTATCTGAATTAGTTAGATAGTTTTATTTGCTGAAAGGTATTTTTTCTAGGGTCCTGAACTGTCAATGTTTAAAGTTATATTCTATGCAGTTTCTTAGCCTCTGATAAGAAAGTTTCATATATGATGCTCTTCAAAATAAACAACAGTACATGGTTGTCAAAGGCACTGGATTGTCTGTCTAAAAACATTGACACAAATGGGACCATGCTTAACCAAAGAAAAGATAGAGACATCAGTTATGCTGAACACGGTAAAGCAGAAAGTGAACAGAGAAACCTTCTAGCTGTTTATGGCTTACATTTCATGCTGTGTGTGTTTTCTGCTGGCAGCAAGATACATTTAGGTGGATGGATGGGTAACTAGGAGCAATTTTCATGACAACTGTGACTTCGGGCCTGTAATATTCTTAGGCTCTCCAGTATTTGGAAGAAACCTACATCTTGCCACTTAAAATGTACCAAAGCTTTAGCAAGATTCTTAGATCTCTATAAAAACAGTGCTACAATATTCTAATGGTCCAAAATGCTGCACTACTGTAAGTTGAGTCATTACTGTAGGACAGTAATACATTTTATAAGGATTATCGCAGGCAAATGAATACAGAAGTTCCATTTATTGTTTCATTACATAGATGCTCCATTATTACAGCTCTCACTTCAACAACATAAAGGCAAAAAACAAACAAGAACATCAGGGCTTCCACTAGTAAAATAAACCTGTGGCTTGCAGGCCAGAGAAAAGGACACAAACCCAGGGAATACAGAACTAGTTAAGGTCATGCACAATACATTTATGCAAGGCTGCACGCTGACAGGCTGCAAACGCTTCCAATGTCCTGGCCAAGTCCCAACCTATGTGTGAACCTCTCTCATGTTTCACTCCTGTTAAGATAGGAATAATTTGTGTACAGGGTTGTGTGTAGCATCCATGTTTGCTCAGGTTGATTATATTAGTGAGCGTGCACAATAACTATTTTGGCCATGTCCCACAATGCTCCTCTGGAGTGTAAGTCATGTAGAACTGTTATCGCTCCTTCACTTCCTGCAGCAGAATCATGTGGCCAGCTTCCATCCTCTGCTTCCACTGCAGTTTCTGGTGTACACAGGACCTTAGTTTAGATTGTATGTGGTGGGATCTAAGTAGGCTCCTGAGACTTCATCAGCAGACATATTGTGTTTCACCAGTTTTCCAATATACCAGGAACACAAAAATGGACAAAAACAGTTCTTCTCCCTCTTCCCCCAGTAAGGAGCTTCCCCACTTCACTGCCGCCAAACCCAGACAAAAAATTATATAGGAAAAAATTTTAAAAACCAATTCTTAAATACTAGCACCAAAAGGCCCTCATTCTCAGAAATAAATGAGGCAAACCTCAGTACAATATGCTTCTGTTTCCCCTCCTATTCCAGCCTAGGGCACAGGAGGGCTTCTGGGATGCCAGCTTGAAACAGCACTGCTGCTTTCCTTCAGTTATAGTACGTCTTACGGTTTCTCTTTTATTTACTATTCTGCAAATGTCACTTTGTGGTATTCCCCAGTGGAAGCAATCACTACTCACTTTCTTTTAAAAGGAAGCTGAACTTTTAGGAGAGTCAGGAGGCTTCTGCCCCCTGAGAAGACAAGGTGACAGATGGTGGCATTTTGAATATTCATCAAAAGCCAAAAATGAGTTCATTTCTAGTGAAGTGATATGGGAACGAGGAAAGACTGATAAAGGTCAAGACCTTTGAGCCTTCAGAAGCAGCTGGGGAAGAGAGCAGGTCAAAAGTCACCAAATGAGACAATCATCATACAGTATCTTTTTCCTTCACCTGCATCACACAGAGGGCCTTGAATCCCAACAACTGTCCACTTTCTCTGAGCACGAAAAAACCCAAAGCCACTGTAGTTTCAGCAATAAGACAACAGGCAGTGCCTTTCTGAATGACTCTAGTACATCCAGGGGTGAAAGCAACTTAAAAGACTTACCGGTACGCCAGAGTCCTGAGCAGGGGCGTGGCCTCAACCAGAAGAGGTGTGGCCTCAACTGGAAGAGGTGGGGCATTTCAAGAGTTAAAGACCCTGGGGCTCTGGCTGTGGCTGCAGAGGTGACTGGGAACCCAAGGGCTCAGGGGCAAATTAAAGAGCCCGGTGCTCCGGCCGCCACGGAGCTCTGGGCCCTTTAAATCACTGTGGGAGCCCTGCCACTACTACCCCGTGGGGATTTAAAGGGTTACTATAAGATGGGCACACAACTGGATGAAAGACCATACTCAAGGACTAGTTATTGACAGGTCACTGCCAAACTGGGAAGATGTATCTAACGGGGTTCCACAGGGGTCAGTCCTGGTCCAGTAGTGTTCAACTATTTTAATTAATGACTTGGATGAATGCGTGGAGCTTTTATTAGGAAAAGCTTTTAACTATTAGTGTAGTTATGCTGTGGAATAGGCTTCCAAGGAAGGCTGGAGAATCCCCATCACTGGATGTTTTTAGGAACAGGTTAATCAAACACCTCTCAGGGATGGTCTAGGTATACTTAGTCCTGCCTCAGGACAGGGGCTGGACTAGATGACTTCTCCAGTCCCTTCCAGCCCTACATTTCCATAAGAATAAGGCAGGAGACCAAGATGTGAAATAATCCCCTAGAGTTGCACACTGCCTGGGGTACCTTAGTACTACCATTAAACAGAATGTATATACAAAGCAGTAAAATTGGTCAGATGCACACAGTTCCTGGGCATTTCTGCCACATGCATGACATCACTGAGAGTCAATAACAAAGTCTCACTTCTGTGTAAAGTTCCAAAGCCATTTTATACAACACAGGGTTCAATTTATTTCCTTTCATAAAACCTACCTCAGATTCCATTTTTACCCTCTCTCTCAATAAAAACTAACAACATTTCTGTATAATGAGCATTTAATGCTATTTTTTGCAGACAGTGTAATAGATCAAATATCTGACATGGTCTGTTCTTTTTTATGTTCTAGTCAGAAATGTACAAAGTGTCCATAGAACCAGGGCCGGCTCTAGGCACCAGTGCTCCATGCATGTGCTTGGGGCAGCACTTTCCAAGGGGCAGCACTCCAGCTCCTTTTTTTTTTTGCGCTTGGGGCGCAACAAACTTGGAGCTGGCTCTGCATAGAACACATTTTCAACTTCCTATTAAATGAACACACTATGTTGTTGTGTTTTGCTAGTTTTATTGATTATTGGGTCCCATTTCTACTTTCAATTTCTAAAAAAAAAAAAAAAAAACACACCAAAACCATAAATAACTCTTTCTCCAAGTAATTGACAGAAGATTGCCCCACTGAAATAGTCAGTTTTCACACTGCTGATTGCAAGAGATAACTGTTGTTGTGAAGCCAAGGAGCCGCCTTTGACTTTCAGTCTATCTGCTGCCTCAGCTGAACTGTAAATCAGAGGTGAATTTGCAAAGCAGAGCTGCTTTACTGATAAGAGCCTATTTTTGTAAGAATTAAATCTTGATTGACAGAGAAAAGCAGTAACATGCGAGAGTTTGAATGCTTTTCCAAATATTACCTGGTTTATTGGGGGCTATCTTTATCATGTGTGCCAAACAATTAAATAGGCTGCTAAACAGTCGCACCCTCTCTTTCCACTCCTAAAACTCCTCTCTTTTTAAAATGTGGTTTAGCCATTTTATTTTAAAAAACAATTTTTCCTCACCTATGGCCTGATCCAACAAGCCTTCAAGACTTTGCGAGTCTTTCCACTGACTGCAACATGTACTGGATTGGACCCTTACTCTTTCACTGAATCATAAATTAAACTGTTTGGGATTTTATTTCATTTTTAAATTCTGCTGCACCAGATTAGACTGCCATTTAATAGCCCTTGTTTATTTGTAAAGCCCCCAAATGACATATCCAGTGACATTTATCTGTACCCTTTAGTCTTGGGTTTTAATTTTTAGCTATAACAAATAGTACTGAGTGCATCGTGCGCTCCAGAACAATTAAGAGGAGAGGGAGTCCCTTACCTTTAAGAACAGGACTTCTGCACTTCCTCTTTCTAGTAGTAATAGAAAACTGATCAGTGAAAGAAATAGGAGGTATTTATTGAAAAATCTAGTCACCCAGCTCTGAAATCCAGTAAAACACACTCTCTTTCTCTCTCACATATACACAGACACAACCATTTTCCAAGGTTACAGACATGAGTGGGATCAGCAAAGACACTGTGAAACTTCTGTTGCTAGCTATTTAGGGCAACAGAAACAGTAAGTAAATAGAGAGCACATGTTTATTTGTATAAAGGAACCTACTGACCCTTCCTCTGACTGGCATAGGGCATATTCAGTGTGCTGACAGACTTGGAGCTGTATACAGTATACAACTGTATACAGTAAATAAAACATGAACAGCATTTACATAGCATAGTTCATATTCAAATCACTTTAGAAACATTAACTATTCCTTACAAAAGGCCTGCTAGGCATTTAATTAGTATCCCCTTATTGCAGGTAGGGAGACACAAATTATCCAAGGTCATGGAGAGAGCCTGTGTAAGAGTTGAGATGAGAACTGATGATTTCCTGATTCCTAGCTTTGTGCTTTGACCTGGCTTCCCTCTCTCAGCCAGTATCATCTGGACTGATTAACACCAGCTTCTCAGGGAGCTTGCTGTTTCCTGATGCTTCCCTGAATCCACTTGAGGAGAACAGTCAGCTGAAGTAGTAGGAGCCAGTTAGGCCCTTAAGATGCTGATATCTTCCCTCACTCAGGCCCTGCTACCAGTCTGCTTATTTGTCCCCTTCAGTTGAGTGTTGAGAGCCACTATAACTGGCACAGAACAACAGTCATGAGTGAAAGAAGAAAACACCCCTCTGAGGCAGCATTCAGAAAAAGAAAGCAAGCAAAGGAAGCTTTTCTATCTAAGCAGTCTAATGTTCCAGGCACAATGGGTTCTACAGGAACAAAGGACTGGAAAAATCTGGCTAGAAATCTGGCATGCCATGAGAAGGCAGCAAATCACCAGAGAGCATTCCATAGGTGGAAAAAACTTGAGATGAGACTAAGGTTAAAGGCCACCATAGAGGATCAGCATCAAGAGAAGATTGCATCAGAGTCTCTTTACTGGCAAAATGTTCTGAAAAGGCTCATTGCCATTGTGAGAATGTTTGCTACCCAAAACCTAGCACTGTGTGGCACTTCAGATCAGCTGTATGTGCCAAACAATGGAAACTCCCTTGAAATTGTGGAGCTGATGGCTGAGTTTGATGCTGTACTCCAGGAGCATCTAAGAAGAGTCACCACCCAAGAAATGGTTCCATTCTATGCATCTGAAGAAGTGAGCTGCAGCTCACGAAAGCTCATGCTAAAATAAATTTGTTAGTCTTTAAGGTGCCACAAGTACTCCTGTTCTTTTTGCAGATACAGACTAACACGGCTGCTACTCTGAAACCACCCAAGAAATGTACACAAACCACTACCTTGGAAAAACAATTCAAAATGAGATCATACAGTTACTGGAAGATACGGGAATTGTGATAGCTGACATGAGAGGTCAGGGCTACGATAATGGTGCCAACATAAGAGGAAAGAACAGAGGAGTGCAGATACGGATCCAAGAGTTAAACCCTAGAGCTTTTTTTGTCTCATGCAATTCTCATTCATTGAACTTGGTGGTCAGTGATGCAGCATCAGCTTCCAGTGAGGCTGCTGAATTTTTTAATGTAATTCAAAGCATCTATGTATTTTTTCTCTGCATCAACTCATTGGTGGCAAATTTTGAAGCAACATTTGGGAACATCCTCTCTGACACTGAAACCACTGAGTTCCACATGATAGGGGAGGCGATAAAGCCTATCAACCACCAAATTGGGAAGATAGATGATGCCATAGTTGCCATTATGGAGGATATGCTATGACAGCAACTGTTCGTGAGAGAACAGTGGCAGAGGGAAATGGAATCACCAGAAACATACATAACTTCAAATTTCTGTGTGGCTTAGGGTTGTGGCATGACATACTGTTTGAAATAAATGTTGTAAGCAAGAGACTCCAAGGTATTGACCTTGATATATCTGGAGCAATGGAACAACTGGACAAAGCAAAGTCATACCTACAGTCTTACTGGTCAGATGAGGGGTTTCAAAACATTCTGAAGAGTGCACAGAAGTTGGCAGAGGAACTTCACACTGAAGCTATTTTCCCATCCATTCAAAAATACAAGAGTACCGAAGAAGAAGACATTTTGATTACGAGGCATGGGATAATCCCATAAAAGACCCCAAACAATAATTCAAAGTTGAATTCTTTAACCAGGTGCTAGATTGTGCAATACAGTCAGCTGAAGAATGTTTCATGCAGCTCAAGGAACACAGCAGTATATTTGGGATGTTGTGTGATATTCCAAAACTCCTCACTATACCCGAAGAAGACCTACACCAGCAATGCAGGGCACTAGAGACAGTGTTGACGCAGGATGACGTGCGATATTGATGCGAGTGATTTAGGTGATGAACTGAAAGCCCTTTCAAGATACATTTCAGCAGGATCAACTCCAAAGGCTGTTCTTGAATATATGTGCACAGATAAGATGACCATCCTCTTTCCAAACACTTTTGTTGCTCTGTGCATACTTCTAACACTTCCTGTAACAGTTGCCAGTGGAGAACACAGCTTCTCCAAGCTGAAGTTAATAAAAACACACCTACACTCCACAATGACACAGGAGAGGCTGGTCGGCCTTGCAACTATCTCAATAGAGCATGAGCTGGCCCAGACTGTGGACCTTCAGCAGGAAGCAGTTCAAATCTTTGCAACCAAGAAGGCATAAAGGCACCACTTTGATTATTCAAACAGATAAAAATGCCAGCATTTACTATGCAGATAACAAAAGTCACATTTGCCGTTCAGGCGTTTGAAAGTTAAGTGTTACTTTAAATTTTTGAACAAGGCATTTAAAGTTGTTAGTTCTCCTTTATTGGGGTAGGTAGCAGAGCAGTACCGTGAGAAGAGTAGAACAGGAAGAAGGCAGAACTGAAACCTTTCAATGTTTTGGCCCAAGTGAGGGGATACGAGGGAGTCATTTGAGCTCATCCCTCAGGTGCCAAAATGTTGTGGGCCGGCACCTGAAGAGTGAAGAGTTATAAAGGGATCTCAAAACTGGGTGACTGGGCAACAAAATGGCAGACAAAATTTAATGTTGATAAATTCAAAGTAACGCACATTGGAAAATATAAAGCCAACTATACATATATAATGATGGGGTCTAAATTGGCTGTTACCACTCAAGAAAGTGATCTTGGAGTCATTGTGGATAGTTCTCGAAAAGGTCCACTCAATGTGCAGTGGCTTTCAAAAAAGCTAACAATGTTAGGAACCATTACGAAAAGGGATAGATAATAAGACAGAAAATATCATAATGTCTCTAAGTCCATGGTACACTACATCTTGAATACTGCGTGCAGTTCTGGTTACTCCCATCTCAAAAAAAGATATATTAGAATTGGAAAAGGTAGAGAAAAGGGCAACAAAAAGGGTATGGAACAGTTTCTGTTGGAGGAGAAATTTAAAAGACTGGGATTTTTCATCATGGAAAAGAGATGACTAAGAAGGAATACAATAGAGGTCTATAAAATTGTGAATGGTGTGAAGAAAGTGAATAAGGAAGTATTATTTACTTCTTCCCATAACACAAGAACCAGGGGTCACCCAATGAAATTAAGGTGGTTTAAAACAGGTTTAAAACAAACAAAAGGAAGTACTACTTAATACAATGCACAGTCAACCTGTGGAACTCTTTGCCAGGGGATGCTGTGAAGGCCAAATCTATGACGGGCTTCAACAGAGAATTAGGCAAGTTCACAGAGGATAGATTGATGGAAGAATTTGTCCATTGACCTAGCTATCACCTCTTGAGGAAGTGGATTAACAGCAACAAGAGAACCCTTCCCATAGCTGTAGCGAGTGTCTACAACAAAGTGCTATGGCGCTGTAGCTGCATCACTGTAGCATTTTAAGTGTAGACATAGTCCAAGTTAACAGAGGTAGCAATATGTTTCAGCAGCAGAGGGAAGAGCTAGCAGCGGGAGCACCTGAAACAGCAACAGCTTATCATGGCAATTGTTATTAAATATATATAATAGCAATATTAAAGAAAATAGAACAAAAATATTCCTCATGGATGTTGTGTTGTCATAACAAGGAAGTAATGAAAGGAAGGAACAAGGAACTCAGCAACAGACAGGTGTCTGCATAAATAGATATTAATACTAAATTGTTATGGGCTGTGCTGAGTGCAATTAAATGATTGAAAAAGTTAACTTTTATAGTTAAGAAAATCAATTTGATAAATATTGTCATGAACTTTTTGTTTACCTCTTCAAAAATCAGTAATAGAGAAGTCTAGAATGTTTCTAATCAGATCACAAATTCTTCCTGTTTGGAGCAGAAGTTTTCTGGACCTTTAAGTTAGTCTCCTGTTTTAAACATTATCAGTAAGGAAAAATAATTACTAAAGACACTGGAGATCAGAATGGAGGAAGTGTCATATTTCAATGAAAATGTTCTTAATGTATATAATGTTATATACATTGGTTTCTAGGGATGGCGTATATTTTGATAGTTCTGAACAGTCATTGTTTATTTTAAAGCTGTTTGTGTTTGTAACTAATAGTGTTTCAAATTAAAAAAACAAAAACAAAAAAAACACACTATGGTGACCATCAATTGCATTGCTGGCATAAGTAAAACCATGGGAAACAATCCAGCAGGATCAGCTTGTATTCCAATTATATGTTTTAGAGAGAAACAGCTACCACATAAGTGGGTCAACCATTTACCTGTGTTGTCCTATCATGGAAAGATCTCCTCTATGTTGCTACTGTAGACAGCTCCTTTCACCCCAGGATCTCAAGCACTTTACAACAAGGGAGGGTATTAAATATCTCTATTTTACATGTCATATTAAAACTTCTCTTCCACTTTCTGCCAGCATCCAGGACATCCTCAGATATGAGCTGTTTTGACAATTGCCTGTCCAAACCTTCCTTTGCAGGTAACAATCAGTGAACCCCAATTCCTGAGTTCCCTGTAGCCATCTCTCTGCATTATCCAGTCCCTCTCACTGGACACTCACAGAAGTTTGCTTGCTCCAAAGAGTACACACCAGTCTGCTTGGGCAGCTGAGGAGTCACCCTCCAGTTTAATGCACAGCACTGAGATGGTGGCATAATAAACCAAGAATGAGTTTAACAACAAAGAACAGAGATTTAAGTGATTCTAAGTATGAATAGAAGACAGGTCCATTTATAAATAAAATAAGATACTTTCTAATGTCTAAAACTTAATCTTAGCAAGTTACAATCTTTGCCTAAGCATTTCTCTTACTTACATCAAGTTGCCAACATCATAGGCGCTGACTTCCCCTCTGCCCAGTGGGTGCTTGACCCCCCCCTCCGCCACTTCCCACCCCTGCACTACCCTCGCCCCACCCCCATTCTACCCCTTCCAAAGTCCCCACCCTGCTCCCTTCCCCTCATTCCACCCCCTTCCCCCAAGTCCCCACTCCTGCCCTACCTCTTTGCCTCCTCCCCTGAGCACGCCGCATCCCCGCTCCTTCCCCTCCCTCCTGGAAAGTCCTAAGCACCTCCAAACAGCTGTTAGGCAGCGGAGGGCAAGTAGCACAGGGAGGAAGAGTGGGGATAAGGCCCTCTCAGGTGGGGGGAGGAGGCTGCCAGTGGGTGCAGAGCACCTGCTAGTTTTTCCCCATGGGTGCTCCAGCCCCAGAGCACCCACAGAGTCAGTGCCTATGGCCAACATCCCTAGCCCGCCAGACTAAGGAACCCAATGTTTTCAGAATCAAAGAGTGCTGTTCCCTTTCTTCCCTAAGTGATGGATAACTAAAATGACTCTTTGACCCCCTTATATTACTCTATTGTCTCTGTTTCAAGAACCAGAAAAGCTTCCTGGGGTGCAGATTCTGTCCCTCCATGTGATTGCTGAACAGTCCTCTCCCCCTCTTATTTAGCTTGATGGCTTTGTTTAGCTTTAGCATATATGTAAATGCACTTCTATTGCCTCTGCCTGTTACCAAGCCAGTCAAACAGGTCTAGGGCAGGGTGGGTGCATGCTCTGTCCCCAAAAAAACACATTTTAAGAACGTATTTCTAGTACACATCTGTAACTCATTGTGCACAATCCACACAGTGATTTTTGGGACCAATGTGTCACCAGTTTACAAATGATACTGCCCCAACACACTGTTGTCATAATATATAAAGGTGTCATGTAAGGTGAGTGTGTCAGGCTTGATATGAGTTACAGTATGAGGGGGACCTTTGCCAGTTGACATTGATGGGCACCTGGGGTCACAATTTAGCTCTTTCTTTATTCAGAATGCTATTTATAGGGGGCCAAACATGATAAACATATAAACCAAACATTTTTCATTTTAAAATCTATACAACTTTATACCTCTAATAGACACTGGAACTGTGAAAAGACTAGAGTAAGATTTTTTTGCAATACACCGCTAAGCATAATTTAATTAGAAGAGCACAATGAATGGAACATCCTAATAGCACCATTTTAATTAAATGAAGATGGTGATGCAAGTGGAAAGCAGTATTATGCATACAGCCACCTTCCCCTACCTCACACGTCTACTGCACATCATCAACTTATATGTATGTGGAAGTTTCCATGAGCAAGCTGGTTCATGATATACACCTACTCGGTTTAACAATAAAGTTGACAAAAATGTCTTAGTTGACCACAGATAAATATAAATAAAAAAAATAAATTAACATCTTAAAGCAAGGATATTTACAGGTAATGGGTGTAATTTTATATATGAGGTTTCAAAGTTTAACCATGTGACTAAAATTCAGATAGATAGTCAATTTTAGCTCTGAAAAGTCAAAATGAAAAGATGGCGTGGTCAATCCAAACAAACAACTTACAGGCCTCCGTCCAGGTCCATGTTTCATTGTTACTGCCTTGTGATGCAATTCTGCTAGCTCTCAAACTGAGCTGGGTCAATCCTTGCACAGGAGACCTGTAAGAACCCTTGATATGCTGCAGAAAGTGGTATTAGTGATTCAGCAGGTGTCAGTCTGCTTGTTAGTAAGCACCTTTATTTACCACTCAGATCAAAACCTCCTTTAGATTTGTCACCATGTCCATAGTTTGTAGGGGTATTCAGTCCAGGGGTTTGGCTACACTGAAATTAAATTCTGCTTCTATGGATTTCCCCTTCAGTTTCAACAGGATACTGTATTTTTCACAGTCAGCTTATGCTACTACGCAGTGCTACCATGCACTGTTAAAAGTCACCACATTTCAGCCCAGAGGTGACCTTTATTTCAGGCTTTGAAAGAAGAGTGAACTGTTTGCAGTGCAACATACAGATTTTGGCTCCCCATTTGTAATTTTAGTGTTCTATACCAACCTCAAAAACCCAGCACAGGAGAACCATTTTCCTCTCATTGCAATTGGTTACGGATTACCTGAAACAACTTACTCTAACAAAAAACCTGAAAGGAAAACACAAGCAGAGATTTTCACTCTCTACTTGAGACTTAACAATTTCACTTTCAATATCACAATTTCAAGAATTTATCTCCAAAATTAATCTCAATAACCTTATCTTACAGCAAAATTGTATCTCATGGCTATTTTCCAGGTCAAATTGTCAAGGACATTAATGAGCAAGTGCAATGGAAGGGAATTTTTACTTCCTTCTACTGTCAGCCTTCAACTGCATACCTTTGAGGGATTAACATCAGCCCCAAGGAGAAGAAGAAATTGTGCCATGTCACATTCTTCCCTGGCCTTAGTGAGCACTGCCTTTTAATAGAGCTCTTCCCAAATAAATATATGAGCTTGCATTTTAATTTGCATGGATGTTGTATCAGTCACGGGTATTCTTTATGAAAAGAATATTTCCTTTATAATGTGTAAACTCTTCCCAGTTCCCATAGTTCAGTTTTCCCAACCTGGACCATGAAGATTAGCTCACTAAGATTATCTGGATTCGGCTAAATTCTCAATGCAGGTCTTTCAAACATATTATAGTTTTTGTGGTAGTGTTCAAAAGACCCCCTATTAGATGGATGTCCCTTTGTGCAACCATAGCGTCTACCTATGAGCTTGTACCATGTCCTAAAGATTTCGCAATTTAAGGTAAGACAAGTGGAAAGAAGAGGGTAAAATAGGGGTGAAATAAGATTGACACAGGCTAATGTGCATATTTTATTGATTGACACTTTACAATTGTCTTGAAACATGAATTTCAAATTGAGATGACATTGACCTCCTTCGTGGCTACAAGATTTCAGTCTATTGCTTGTACAGGAGGTCTTACAGCCACTTCAAGCTGTTCTTTCCAGCATAGCTGACCCTCTACAGATTTTCAGGCCCATATATGCAGATAAAGTCCCTAAGGCTGTCAAGTATATGAAGGTCACATGACACTAAGGGCCAGCACACACTATACCAGTGTTATATTATACAGACTTCCAACTTGTATCATGCACTGGCCAGCGAGACCAACCCTGTCCCAAAGAACTGCTATTTGATAGTATTTGCGTTATACTACTCCAGTGTCCAACACAATTCAATGAGACCATATGGTGCACAGAAGGGAGGGAAGGGCAGTGATTTGAGATGGAAGGGGAGGAGTCAACTAAGCCAAAACAGTAGACAGCAGGTAGCGTGACCAGACAATAAGTGTGAAAAATTAGGACAGGGAGTGGGGGGTAGTGGGCATCTATATAGGAAGCAACCCTAAATATCAGGACTGTCCCTTTAAAATCAGGACATCTGGTCATCCTAGCAGCCGGTGAGTGGCCCATCTGCCACTAGTGAGGAGGGGAAACGGTGGAGGTGGTAGAGCAGCAATGAAGGAGAACCAGGAATGGACACAAACATAAAGGCAGAACTGTATTTGCCTTTTTACAATCTGTAATGGTGGTAGCCATGCAAATTCAGAAGTAAGTCCCTCACAGACATCCTAGCTGGATCAAATCCCCCTAACTGGTTCAAAAGGGCCACAATAAAAACTTGCTCACTGGATGAGGACCTCTGGTCTCAAACTCCACTGTCTCTGGCAAGGCCACTATATGCCCCTGGGTCTAAGTCTGCACCAGAACAGATCCTGGTCGACAGCCTCCAAACCAGGGTTCTGGCTACCACATGGGAAGAGGTTGGAGATAACCTCATCCTCAAGAAGAATCTCTCCTTCTCCCACCTCCAGTGGGCTAGACCCACAAAGGGGACTTAGACTTAATGTTGCAACACTTAATTTTTAGGTACCCTTCCACCAAGTGGAATCCTCAGCCCCAAGTTAGGCATGCAGGGTCCCTATATAATGCATGGGAAGAGTTAAGCACCCTAGATGCCATTCAAAGCAGCCAGCAAGCTGAGCAGGGGACTGCCTAAGTTAGCCAATAAAGAATGCCGAGGAGAGGAGCAGGGCATAAACCCCACCACCAAAGGGAGTTAGGTGCCTAACAGGAAGCACCTACCTCTACTTCAGATTTACCATGAACCCTCCTGGAGTTGGGCACTAAGCCAGATCAGTCCTTTCTTGCAAAACACTGAGGTGATGTTGCCCCTTTATATCCAATAGTTCAGTGGTTAGTGCACTCACCCAGCATGTAGGAGACACAGGCTCAAATCCACACACTGTCTGTTGTAGAGAATGTTCTTGAACCCAGGTTTCCCTTCTCCCAGGCGAGTGTCCTAACCACTGAGCTATAGGGTATTCTGGGGTGGGTCTCAATCTTTCTTGTTGAGGCTGTTTCACTTTGCATAAAATACTTAAATAAGCATTAGGCCAGAGAAAGAATGACTACAGACCAGCAGTTAGGACAATCTCCTAGGAAACCAAGGTTCCAGTCTCTACTCCAATTAATATTTAAATATTTTATACAAATTAGAACATCTGGGAGTAGGGAGACCTGGGCTGAAGCCCCTGCATCACATCAGTATCTGGAACAAGATGTGGTTCTTGCCCCACAAAGCAATGAAGATTACTTTGCATATCTTCCTGGATCTATTAAAAGGTTTAGTGATCAAAAACATCAGTACACAGACTCTGAAAAGCAGAATGCTCCCCACCAAAAATGCCTCTAGTGCTCATGTTTGAGCCAGTAGGATCTGAGGAGGTGGTTGATATACAGCTGACATGACCCCAAAGCAGTGGAATATACAAAAATGACCAGACAGATCACTTCCTGCTACTGTCCCATGTTGCAGAAGATTGTTTGCAGCAATTCAGTTACCTTAGATGTGGGGGTAAAGGGGGGAGGAATGTCCAGGCTGGCACTACATCAATGAACTCCCTAGGGTAACTTAAAATGGACAAATGTGCGGAGAACCATCAATAAGAGAATTTGGGTATAGGGGCATGGCACTTCCCACCAATAGGACAGTTCCACCAGTGGAACATTCTAATGCAGACAAGCCTTTAGGTCCCAAAGTAAGTCTTATGGAGGAGTCTAAGCAAAGGCCAGGCTAAAATTCAGGCCCCTGGTCTAAACATCAAGAATTGTTTGTGTGAATGTATTGGAAACTAATTTCCATCATGCAATTTAACATCCTATATTTAAATATTTGTGCTATCAAACTAGGTTACTTTGACTTGAAATAGTTATCTAATTTAGGTGAGAAAATGATTTCAAAGAGAAACTGCTGAGCTTCAGTTCATCTGCAAATTTGACACCATCAGCTCAGGATTAAACAAAGACTGTGAATGGCTAGCCAACTACAAAACCAGTTTCTCCTCTCTTGGTTTTCACACCTCAGCTGCTAGAAGAGGGCCTCATCCTCCCTGATTGAACTAACCTCGTTATCTCTAGCCTGCTTCTTGCTTACTTATATATACCTGCCCCTGGAAATTTCCACTACATGCATCTGACGAAGTGGGTATTCACCCACGAAAGCTCATGCTCCAAAACGTCTGTTAGTCTATAAGGTGCCACAAGACTCTTTGCTGCTTTTACAGATCCAGACTAACACGGCTACCCCTCTGATACTTGAGAAAATGACTGACAGTCGGGATTAATAAACCTTCCTCCTGTATTTTTATTTAGAAATACACAAATGCCTGCAAGTGACTTTGAACAGCAAAAGGAGAACACCACAAATCATGATGTTCAGTCTTCCAAAATTCCATCTCTCAATAACTTAGCTTCTTCAGTGGTAAAGACTGAAGACACTTGGATCTAGTAGAGGACTCTGCTGGAAGTTTTTGCCTGTATCAACTTGTATTGTTATTTATTGTAGAGGTATTTACCATCCTCTCCACAGACCATACCACAATTACTTTTGCTGCATGTCAAAAACCTTCAGGTTGAGCATTAACTAATCTCTAACTATTCACTATTACTTGATTTTTTTATATCTCATGTTAAAGTGGCCTCATAAACCATTGGGAAGCATTTTATTATTATTACTGATATACTGTAACACTGACCTTACAGGATGTATGAATTAGAGGTTTTAACTCCTTTGCATCCTCATGTCACAACAGCTATTGTAGTACCCATCAGGTTGCTCAAGACCCTCCCATACCTATACTCATAGCTTCTTTATGGCACAACCCCTATTTACCTATGATCTTGGTACTCAAGCCATTACTCATTTTTTATTTTGTCCTCCCTGAGGCTCGAGTTCAGTTTTCCCTCTGAGACACAAACAGTGAATGCCCGGAACTAATATCCGTAAAGAGAGACAACAAGAAAGGAAGCGGTCTTGCTACTTCCATGGAAAAATGAAAAAATGAAAAAAAAAATATTTATAAAAAATAATCCAGAAAACAATAAAAGAAAGACCACTGGACCAGTAAATTGTCTTCTCACTAGAGGCAGAATTTCTAGAATTTCTTCTTCTCACAAGATAAACAGAATTTAGCTTCCAGTGTCCTTTCTCTATCAGCACTGAATTACCCTGGTTTTGTAGGGATTAGCAGAGATGGCATGGTCAAACAAACAATGGAAAACTCATCCTGATATCCAAAGCTGGCTCCAAACTCCATTTGCAGCATTGTCCCATAAATTGAGATGAAAGATGTAGACAACTGCAGGAAGTGTGGTCATTCTGGAAATTACTACCCATTCCTGATTCAAAATATTTTACACTGTGCTTTAAAACAATCATAGTTCATAATTCACTTAACTTTTCCTACACTTAACTAAGAAGGATTCAATACATTTACTAAATTAGTTTTACTTTCTATATAATACACTGCATTTTTAAAATGTGTTTTTCTACTCACTGTACTATTTACATTGAATTTGGTCAAATATTATTTTTACTAAGATCATCTACTCCATATACACACGGACTAATGATTTGAAGACATCACAAAGCTAAAACTGAAACAACTTTATTCCAGAAATTCCTTATTTCTAATTTCAAAACACTAAACAGTTAAATGCATAATATGAAACTAAGGTCATCATTAGTAAAATTTTAAAAAGGAAAAACGTAATTACAATGATGTACAGTAGCATCTAATTGCAGGTGATCTCAAACCAAGTGTGTCAAATCTACACACAAAAAATTTAAGTTAAAGAATAAAAATCCATGTAGAAGTCAGTAGGCATCCAGAATATTTTAGCTGATGTAATGTATCAATGTTCCCACAGATAAAACAGAAGGATTTTCTTATATTCTCTTTTCCCTGCTGTTAAAGCCACTCATGATTTTTTTCTCTTGTGAGTGTTTTAAAGTATAGAACTCCAGTCCTTTCCAAAGTTTTAAGATTACATATCTTCTCTAAACAATAATGAGTGTTAAAAGGGAAAGTATGCTATCTATTCTACTTAAAGTTCAGTGAAAGATATCGCTGAACTGCTAGCCTTCCATCTTCCCCATCAAAGCAGTGCAGGAACTTCATGTATATCCTTAAAAGTCAAGTAACACAGTATGGGACCCTATGTACATGTACAACAATACAAAAGCATATGTGCAGGTCAGAAAAGAGAGCAATTAGAAGATTAGGTCTTCAACAAAAGATGCTACTTGCTAGAACCCAAGGTTTTTGCCTTTGTCTTCAGCCTTTGAAAAAGCTTATTGACTTTGCTTATTGCTGTACAGATGAGAAATAATAGCAATGAGGGAAGAATCCACTTTATGAAGAGGGAATTACGGGGTACACAGATTAAAAATATAGTGGGGACTGGAAACTTACTCTTGAACAACCTTCAGGCAAGGGAGAACCTTCCTTCTCTTTCCATTCATGCTGCAAATTTAAATGCAATTTGTCTTTAGCTAGGAGGTGCACCGTCTGCCCCATCAGTTGTCAGCATATATCCTGCTCTATCCCAATAATAAAAGTAGCCTTGAGCATCTACGTTGACAAATCTTCAACAACTACATCTAGAAAATACTGTTCTCAAGAATTAAACAATAAAATGTGAAATTCTAAGACTAATTAATATTACACTAGTTGCTCCCAAACCTTCTGCTGCATTGGGCAGTTCTGAAAGGAAAGGATCTATTTAATGCCTACTGTACTATTTAAAACCCACCAGCAACTTCATCCTGCTCCATTGTTGTAAACTTAATATTTAAAGTTTCAAAATTGTTCAGACATAAATTGCACACTGAACGTCACACAAATAAAACATACATCATTTTTCATTCAGTCAAAACCACAATAGCAAAATGCTGTTATCACACTTACTACTATGAGCTTACTGAAAACCTGCTCCGTTTTATTTTTATGATGCTAACTTTAGAGAAATGGTATCAATTCCAACAGCCCATTTCACTACATGGCTTTTCCCCTCTTCTATTTGTGTAGGTGCTGAGCAGTGCTGGTTCTAGTGGTTATAAAATGGATGTATCTCAGCGTCCAGAACTGTAAAATTAAAGGCGGAAAAAAGATTAAGAAAATTAAAATAATCTATCCTTTCTTCAACAAAATTAAGTAGCAGCTTTTTTCTCTGATAGTTACCATTAACTATGGTGAAAACACATAGTATAAAGACCAGGAAAAGTTTACTGATGATCTACCGCAAGAAAAATATGATTTTGCATGTCACTATAATACCTCAAGTGCGTTACTGTATATTGTCAATCAATCAGTTGTGTTTTTCTCTCCTAAAGGAATACGATCCCAAAGCTGTAGCAGCTGTTCTCCAACCTGTGGTTCCAATTCCTGCAGACCAGAAGAAAAAAAGCATTAAATGTGTCACTTAACTTAAGAGGCATGTTACAGGATGACCACAACACAAAGAAGCCAATTACAGAAATGGAAGTAAAGACAAAATTAGCAGTGTTTGGTTTTTGTTTTGTTTGAAAGAGCGAATCCCATTTGCTATTAAGACATACTAAGTACAATCAGATACAGGTGTTCAACAAATATATTACAGAAATCATTACGTTAGATACTCAAATACTATGGTGATAAGTGTGGTATAAGAACTTTTATAATACAATAGAAAAGTTGAGAATACAACCTAGCCTGGCTCAGCCAAAAAAGCAAAGGTAAAATGGTAAGGTGTCCATGTGGCTGTATTCTCAGAATTTTGAGATAAAACTGGATTCAGACTGTTTATATGTTTTCTCCATGACTTTTCCTAGAATAGTGGTCAGGGCTCTTTCCTGGTAGACCTGCTATAGAACTCTAACACTTTCACATAGCATTAGAGTATACAAAAAAACACCCTAAGCACAACTGAAAAAAAGAACACAGATGTAAAGAGTTAGAGTCTGTATGCTCCACTCCGTTCAAGAACAGTTCAGATGAATGGACAAGTGAGGCATAAGGAACTGGTTACAGTTCACTAATTTGTGCTACCAAGCTCCAGTGTGACTCAGGGTTGCACAGAAGCAACCCTAACTTAGGACATTGGCATAAGGATTCGTAGAGGATTGGGCACAGTAGAGCTCCATTCTGCCACACTCCTTCCCCTCCCATCCCATCCTGATGACATAATTCACCCTCAGAACTAGGGGATTGGGGGTAGCTGGGCACAGGAGGTAGCAAAGCTGCCTCCACAGGTTCTCTGTCAGTGGCGAGTTTCCCTGCACAGGGGAAATTCTCCACAAGTTATCTCAAGTCCATGTCGCACTTATGGACACAAAAACATCTTTGGGCTGAGAAAGTTCAGCATCTCTCAAACCCGTGTACTGCCTGTATTGCTATGTGGACCCTAGAAGCATCCCATATGTGCTGTAAAAACCTGAGCATAAAGTGATTTGACTTTGCATCAAATGTGACAGACTTGCAAAGATCTGGCTTTCCTTCAATTGCTCATTATATTCAAAAGCAGCATTGCCTGCTATTTGGCCACGTTGTCAGGATGGACAAAAACACCCCAGCACACTATGCTCTCAAATCCTCCATCAACTCGTGAAGGGGTGCATGCCTTGATACTGCCCATGGGACCATCCCAGATATTCATGGGTTCACAGGATTGAGCCAGATCTGGGAACTTCACTACATGATGCCTGGGGCAACACCATCAACTACTGTCACTCTGGCTGGTGCAATGGTCCCCAGCAAACTACATGTTTGATAACTCTAGTCACTTGTGGCCTCAGTCTGGAGAATTGGGGCCAGAGAGAATCAAACCCCACCCACCAACTATCTCTCAAGATAGTGATACAGTCTCCTAAAACTATACAAAAAACTCAAGGTCTCAGCTTTGAATTTTCTTTGGGTGAGAGGGACTTTAACCATCATTGATGACAAATCTCAGTATGGCTGGAAATGTATCTCAAGTTGTGGTCCTCTTAAACACTGTGAAAAGCAAGTTAGTTTCCAATAAACTGAGGTTCTCTTGGACATGGGAAAACCGACTGTGTTGTTTTAAAATTAAACTAAAAGCTGGCTGGCTTTTACGAGCCTATTTACTCTGTATAAAAACAAACAACCCCAATTCAGAACAAGCTTCAACCAAGCAGCACATAAAGGCAAGGCAAAACAGTGCAGGAGAAGGAGTAATTCCAGAGGATTTCCGACTACCATCTTAGCAATAGAATGTGGATGAGTAACACAACCACTCTCTCTTTAGGACAGCTGAGCTGCTAGAGCATAAGGACCTAATTTTTTTTTTTAAATAAATTGCCATGTAGATACCACAACTGGCACAAGTTTACAGGCTTTCAGAGGGCAGCATTAGATGACAATTTTAATGTACTATATATCTGGATAAAATCACAGCTAGTCAATTTCTAACAAAATCAGATGTGCTAAAAATCCTCTCCAAGTCCATTCCCTCAGTTCATGAAGTAATCAAACTACGTGCCATTTCCTTTCTGACATTATCATTGTTTAAAATATTACAGTCAAGCATGTAGCAGAAAGTGTTCCAAAGACCTATATTTTATGATTTCCTTCCCTTTCATAAATACTCAGTAAAAAGTACATTTATATTCCCATTTCATGCAAGACGATACCCTGACTTGATTGCTTTAGAGACATTTCTTTTAACAAAAAAAAACAGAGGCTTTAGAGCATGTATAATTCATTGTGAAATGGTGTTCTCTACAGTTTTTAAATACATGGGTTAAACACATTGGGAATGATAAATTAGTATTGCTTCTGCAATACCACGTATTCTGCTCTATATTGAAGATTTCAAACTTCTTTTGAAGAGAGGCTCCTCCTTCTTACCTAGCAAACCTTACAGCCAAGCCTTTAGTAAGTTACTGGTAACACAATCCAGTGTGCCAATAACCTAATTGAAGTTTACCAGATAGGAAAGGTAAGAGTGGGCAAAAGTTTAAAAATCATAGAAGAAAAAAAACATGCATTATTATATAAAATGGAGAGTAATGAAACCACAAAAACCACCCTAGCAATATCCTTTTAAATACAGAATATATTCAACACTGAGCAGTGTAAACATATTTCAAATGAGAATAAATGCTACCTGGCCATCTCTGCTTATTTGTACTTTCTTATTATCATTCCAAGGGTTGAGTAAGTGGTGTGCAAACTGAAAGGGAAGACTTTCTTTCCGGATCCACTCCACCTTAAACACTCCTCCCAAGCCTGTAGAGCCCCAGTCTTGACTTTTCTCACGTCCTATCTCTGAAGACATTCTAGCAAAACCCTGTGGGAAAATATAAAATAAAAAGGGAAACAACATATATTTAACTGAAAGATGAAGCTAATCAGATTGTATATAATCAAATAATAGCCTTCCATCTTGGAATAAAATATTCATTTGTATTTACATTGACATTCTTGGATTAAAGGTACAAAGTACTTCACTCAAACATCAATCCTTCACCTCACCCCCATGAGGCACACAAATATATTTTACTCCTTTTCCAGATGAGGGAAAAAAAAAAAAAAAAAAAAAAAGAAGAGGTATAGAACAGTTAAGTAGAGGAATCAATCAAATTTTTCCATATGCAATTCATGTCCCTTGGTGCATATGAGTGGGATTTTTTGATCAGAATCGTCGATTTGTATACTGGGGTATTAGAATTTTCATATTTAATGAAGCTGAACAACTCAACATACTTAAACACCTCATCCAGCACTATTTTTCTTTCCTTATTCAAAGACAGAAATAATCAACAAGATGTATAGTTACGTGGAAAGTATTTAATGATCTTCAAATATATATATTAAAAAAAATCTAGTTACAAAAATCTGTTCCATGTACTGGAATGTAATTAGGCCAAAACATGCAAAACAGCAAATTTAAGATTAGAAGGAATATCTGTTCAGCAGAAACTAGTTTTTGTAATCCATCTTGAAAATTTCAATGGTGACAACTGAAACTAATTGCAACTTCGCATCATTTTTTTCACCTAAATGTAATATATTAAACAGGGAGTCTAACACTGATGCAGTATTCCCCCCCCCCCCACACACACACACCAAGGTCTTGATAATTTAAACAAGAAAAATACTGACTACAATTATCTTGTATATTGAAATGCAAACAAAGTTAAAAGTATAGTAAAGCAATAAAGTACATGACAATAATATTTTAATTTTCCAGTCGATTTATATTTATATCTAGAACATCTGATCGCTGAACTAAAAAAAAAAAAAAATCAGTTGTCAACGTGCAAGTGACCACGACCTAATTACACTTGTAATTTACAAACAAAACACAGTCTCGCCCAAGAAGCTCAATCTATATAGTTTATCCAAGAGAAGATTAAAATGTTACTTGATCATGGTCCACAAATACCTGCATACAGAGATTTCTGACCACAAGAGGCTCTAATCTAGCAAAGACATAACAAGATCCAATAGCTAGAAGGTGAAGCTAGACAACTTCAGACTAGAAATAAGGCACAAGCTTTTAAGATCCATGTTAATTAATTACTGGAACAACTAGAGATGTGGTGGATTCGCCATCACGTGAAGTCTTTAAAACACGTTTGGATGTATTTTAGGAAGACAGGTTCTAGCTCAATCAGAAGTTGTAGGCTTCATGCAGAAGTTACTGGATGAAATTATATGGCCTGTGTTATGTCGGAGACCAGACTAGATGATCATAATGGTCCTACCTTCTGGCCTCAAGAGCTATGTATCTAGGACAAATATTTGGTGGGAGCTGTCTGTGTATTGGCATCTCTCCCAGTCTAGGGAGCCCCATGACTGTTAGAGGAAGTTGCCATAATAAGATCACAAATGTACATTATTACGTATATTTTTAGCAGTCAGAGAAAGAAAAGAATGAGGATACACTTAATTATTTCCCCCCCCTTGGTTTTTAATTCAAGAGAACTCATGGAGGACATAAACATTATTCTAAGACTGAACTGCATCCAGAGCTACTTGGCTTTTCAGTGACTTTCCTGTGTTAGTTAGGGGAGACCCCAGAGGGATATGAAATGCTCTTTCTCCATCACTACTTTTTAAAACAGTTGTAAAGATTTAAAATCATAAGCAAAACTCCCATTCTATGCGTGGTAATTTGTTGCACTGCTATGAGACCACCAGACTGACCTAATTTTAAATGCTAATTTAAGACTCACCTGAAAATGTCCTGATCCTTGAACTGAAAATATCAAGTAAACCATGCTGCTTTCCCAAAAGGCTCTATTTAGTTTTCTCTCATTACTTGGAGTTGTAGACCAGATACCTTTTTGTTGAGAAATATCAAGGTTTCTCAAGTTGCTGCTCTTCATAATGAAGTACCGAATTGGCATATTTGGTCTGGGTGAAGGAGACTTGGATCCCTGCAAAAGCGAAGCAAATTGTGTTTCTAGTATTTGAACAAAGCAAAAATCCCTTGCTTAGTCATCTTTTCACTAAGTTCTAGAAGAACTATAGCCTTGCAGAAAGGCTTACACCACCAGTGAAAACAGGATAGGTTTGTTTCCCATCATGTAAAAATCAAGGAGGCCACCAAGCACAATGAGTAATACCTGTAACTCCTTCATCCACAGACTCTGCTCCAGTTGACAGCCTCCAAAGCAGAAATTTCAAGTGTTAATTCATTAACTTTCCATTTTAACAAGCAAGTGACAAGAAACGCCAACTGAAACTAGCTATCTGACTAATGACAACTGAAGGACAGATGTTGGTACAAGTCTGCAGACAGGCACTGCCATGTAAGAACTTCCCATTTTTGAGGATGAATTGCCACCAACACAGAGTATGAGAAATGTGTAACATTATCCAAAACAACAAGGAGAAGAAGAAAATGGTAATAGCTGAACATCCCCATCTGAGATGGGCAAATTAATTTTTGGCATATCTTCCAAAGCTATTAACTTAGGGAACAATATAACTAGGAGAACAGTTCATAGAAGGATAGCCCTAAGCACTCTACAGCAATTAGAAGTTGACAGCCCTTTTGGTAAAGCAGATGATCAGACAGGCTACAGTCTATGATAGGATTGAGGTAAATTATTAATGTCCTTCTCACATCCAGGAAATGAAAAATTTTTCCCCCTCTGTATTTTAGTGTTAGGACAACAAAAAAAACCACCTCCCAGAAATCAAGAGTCAAAGAATTAAATAAAGGAATCAATTAAATCTGTTAGAGACAGAAGAAGTGTTGAGGGTGGGTAGACAGATTGCTTTAAAAAAGGAACAAACAGAGCAGATCCAGACATAGCAGCCTCCTGCACTAACCTACTTATTGAAATGCAAGAAGCAGACTGGATCAGTATCTATGGAAATACTGTGAGAAAGGGGAAGAGAGATGGTGATTGAAGGCATACTCCCTACGTATGTGAGGGGAACTGAACTCAACCAGTCCACTGAAATATTTCTTCTTATGGAGTGCACATAGCTATCACAGTGAAGCTACAAGACATAATGCAAGTGCCACAAAATTCAAATGAGAATCAGAGTGTGGCCCTGATGCACACTATTAAAGGAAGTGGTGAGGAACAGACTCTCAAACAAAAGCCACAATAGCAGGAGAGGTCCAGGTGCTAAATCTCAGTCTATTAAGAAATTTCACACCAACTTTATTGGCAATCATGGCAATCTGATAACTTTTCTATATTTTTAGAAAAAGTATGAAAAAATATTTTCACCTGACAAACAAAAGGTTTGAGTGGACTTATGAAATAGTGGCTAAATTCTGATTTACGAAAATTTTTGTAATTAAGAAATTTGCATTTTTCAGATACATTAAACAGATAACCAAAGAATACAGTGTAATTGTAGGTGGAAAGCCCTATCTCCTAGAACAGTAAGCCACAAAAAAGGGAGACGAACATGAAGGAAGACAAAATGGAAGAGACCCAAAGAAAAGGGAAGAATGAGTAAGAGGTATTCAATGTAGCAAAAGAAAATTTCAGTTAAGATGTACAGTTGTACAATTGCTGATCAATTTACAATCCAAAAATGTTAATGCTCAGCTGTGAATTAGAATGCAAGATTAGTCCTTATGAAAATGGTAGTTGAAGTCTCCTAATGTATTATATGGCTTTCAAATTGTGGCAAGCACTGTATTAGTCTGGGGATATTATACCCATCATCCCAATTTGAGAGATTAGACACAGCTTTCTAGCTCCCTGCCCATCTATGTATGCTTGGTACCTAAATGTAATCTCAGAATCAGACAATTTACTATCAAGGCAGATTATGGATTCATGTTGGTATACCTGCATACTAAGGCTGTACCAAAATTTTCCCATTAAAAGGGACCTTTTTACATTAGAGAGATGAAAAGGCCTATTAGGTCATGCTACTAATTAATTTGATAATCTGATTGCTAAATAATTAAGCACATGGCATTTATGATTTTTGTACATTATTCTAAAACCATTAGGATAAAGCAAGGTGAATTTAATTCAGTAGTAATGTATACATGTAAATAAGGAAGATACATATTCTTGCACACATATGTAGCAACATGCTCTGTATGCTGCATGTCAAAAACTTTCCAATTTGCTCTAATTCATCACTCTATGAAGAATTCCTCTGATAATAAATTTTGTTGTTTCAAACTATAGTACTAAGGGTATTATTGTAGAGTGTAAGCTCTTTGGGGTATGAACTCCTTTACATTTATATAGCACTTTATACATTGGGACCAGGATCCTTGATTAGGGTCCACAGGTACCCTTGTAATATAAATAATAGGCTGCTCCTTTTACCTCTGAAGAACGTCAGCAAGATTACATCAGATACTATAGTTTAACACTTACGAATAAGATGATACTTTACCTTTCCAGATGATGGAGGAGAAGGACTGGCACACGGGCTGGGATAGCTACTACTGTCTGTGGATTTCACAGATGACTGATCTGACCTGTCATCTGAACTTCGTTTAGAATGCAAGATACCTCTTTCTTTGTATTTCTGTGGTGGGTGAAATGCTGGAGATGTAGATTTCATTAGGACTCTGAGGGAGGATAGGTGAAGATATAAAACTATTCAACATAACAAAATGGTTGGTACAAACAGCAATCATAGCAAAAAAAAATTTTTAAGCTTCAGCTAAATCTCCAAGAATCTGCAGAATGACTACATGCATTACATTACTTACACAGGTTAAACAATTTTCAGTTAACTTTACATACCAGTTATTATTTGTTTTTGGAGGATGGGGCTTCTGCTCCTTCTTTCCAGAGACAAATTTGGTGGAGAGGGTGCACACGCACCCACACTTCTTAGGACAGCAAGATCTTTCAGTTGATCTTCTTTCCTAATGATGTATGAGACAGATTGCTCCCTTCCCTGCCTCTCAATCAATCTGGTTCTGAATTTAAGTGTAACGCTATTTTACAATTAAGAAATGATTTTAGTGGATTTTTTTTTTGTGTGTAAAAAGTTAGAACATTTTACTTTTGAAGGGACTTGACATTACGGACACATACAAACATGGTGGGAGACCACTGCAAGAAGCAATTTTTAATGCTATCACAATATACCATATGTACAGCTCTGCTAGGTGCCTAATGAAAACTGTTGTATCACACAGCAGAGTTAGGTGTTTTATTATTAAAAAGTTTACATGTCTCTTAGTATTAGACTTGCATTTAATAGACACTAAACCTCAGACCAACTATTTTAAAAAGGCCTTTGAAAAGAAAAGTGCTTGTTTTTGCACAACAGACCTATGCCTAGCATCATGATCCATACACCTTGCAAGGTTTAAACAACTGTATGACAAATTTGAAATTGACCCTGACATAATTAAAAACATCTGTTTCTATCCATGTCTTTGTAGAAGAATCCTTTACAGGATTGGAACCTATAGCAAAGCCATAAACCTACCAACACCACAATAAGAATTTATTTCACATCTAGTTCAGGCATGACTTTGATTTCAATCTGGTCACCTTTGTAGAATCTACTGTAAAAATAGTTAGTCTATTTTCTCCACCTTGCCCCCTGAAATATAACCTGAAAGAATTCAAAGTACCTTGGAAACACAAATAAAATTAAGCAACATTTTCTTCAAACTATAAAAATGATTACGCCAGTAAATTTCATAACTTGTTCCTGTCTCAACAGAGCACAGCTTTTCATAGTGCCATTTATGAGTAGATGTGGAGGAAAGAGATAAATGAAAACAAAGTGGGAACTGAAGAATTAAAATGGAATAGCAAAAGTGTGAGGAGAGAAAGGTGAATAGGCACAGGTGGAATAAGAAAGCGAGACCCACACAGAATGACCAATTTTCACTTTGTGAGTAGTCGCCTGTGAAAAGTGAAATTTTCTGTTGAATACACACATTTGAACCAGACTTGCTTTCCACAGTTTGTCCCATTGAAAACTACTATTTCACACTACTCCACAATCACTGTTGTGATTTTGCCACAAGCAGAAATACAGGTAACACTTTTCCACCTACAAAAACTACCACTCATTGTCTCTGGAAGGTTTCTACCTACTTACTTTTCAGCATTAGAAGAGTCATCAGAGAATTCTGTTTCTGCTGAGCTTTTCCTACTGCTATTTGATCTCCAAGAAGATGCTAAGGGAAGTTCTTCAGAAGACATAGGTCTTGGTCTTTGCCCAATTCCTGATGGTTGCTGTAAGCCTGCAGACTGCTCTTCAGTACTTAAAACAGCTATGATTGCTCTTATAGTTGCTTCATCAACTTGAGACCAAGGTTTAGAAGGAGCTCGCATGCGGCGCAGAAATAAACTATGCCATTTCTGTCTGAGTTGCAGCAGCAGACTGGCAGCCTGTAATGAATTTCACTTCTGTTAAAAAACAGATTGCAGATAGAGGGCCCCCCGCCCCCTCAATATACTAAGCAGGCAATATGTAACATTCTAGAGAGAAAAATGTCCAAAATGTGGCATACATAATTTCTGAGTAAAACTGAAAATCAGCTTTAAAACTACTATCCTATCACATTGTCTCGTTTTCTGCATATTCTTCTCCACCCTTTTTCTGAAATAATTTTAAAACCACTTTTACGTTGCTTCTCCGTCTAATCTTTCCCATGACTTTTTGCTTGTGAAATTCCATTTCCTGACTTTTCTTTTTATTTTAAAAATAATGTTTATTGTTTTTATATAAAATATAAATACAACAAAACAGAATGTTTCCTGAGTTTTCCTCTAATTTTTTATTTAGAACCTAGTTTTCATTTGATTTGTTCACCTGTTTTTCTTTTACCTTATGCCTTTTCTCGGTTAAATCTCTTTCCAAATACATGCACTCTTCTGTCACAGCTGGATTAAAAAAAAAAGTCTTAACTGAATGCCTTCCTTTAAAATAGATTTCAGCTAAAATGGATGGTTTAAGAGTTCAGTGTGGACATCACGTGAACTAGTCAAACCCTTCCAAGCTCACTTTAAAAAAGCATTCTGCAGATCTCTACATTTGTCTGCATTGGGTCTGACAGTCTTTTGCCTAGTAGCCCATGCTCCTCATCCCATTTTAGGCTGAATACAATTTTAAGAGGGGGCATTAAGCTAAAATGCCTGTCTCATTCGTGTATTTTCACCCGCTACTTAAACAATCTCTTCCCTTTTGCTTCCCCCCAAACTCTGTATCTCACCATTTCCTATTTTTCCTTCCACCCATCTCCCTTTCCTTCTCCTGCCAACTCCAGATTGCACCCCAACATCTCCTTCCTACAGAGCTAGTGCCCAGTCAGATTCTTTCCCAACCCAGATTCACTCAAGATTGGCCACTTCCCAATTACTATCATTATCACTACCACTCACTCCCCACCTCCCTCCAGATTTGCATTCTCTAGATTCACCCATGACAGTTCTCATATTTGGCTCTCTCCACTTGCCCTCTTCAACTTTAGAAGTAATCACTTTGCCCCCAGCTTGCTCTAGTCTCTGCCACGCCTTTCCTCAGGCTACCTAACCAGGTTCTGCTGTGCAGTACCACATAGAGGAAGCGGAAGCAGCACAGAACTGATGAGTGTCTGGTGCTCAGCAGGATTCACTTAATGGCTGCGTGCAGTTAAAACAGGAAAATATGAAAGGCAGCTTCCCCTATGGAAATGTAGGAGCTGACAGAAGAAAACAGTTAAGACCTGCACATCTTGATAATGTTTGATGACCCCCACACACAGACACTGCATAAGGACAGACATTTATTTACTGAACAAGCTTAAGGGAATTCTCCAAATGGAAGACTCACTGGCTTGTTCCTTATTTGGTCCCCAAGCAAACTCTGATGTGTACATCTAACAGTGGCGTTATTTTTGCAATGGTTTCTGGTATAAAGGACATGGTGAACAGATTTAGAAAAGTGACACAGACTGGAAGCAAATATAACCCCCCCATCACAAAATCCCAGATTTAAAAAAAATAATAATAATACTTTCCAGTGTTTCTGTATTCCATTTATAACAGTGGTCCCCAACCTTTTCGTCTGGCGAGTGCCAGACGAAGGACCACTGTGGCGGTGGAGCATTGGAAATTCAGGAGCGATGCCTCTCGATGACATCACTTGTTGTCGACAAGCGTAGTCATCGAGAGGCATCCCCGCCGAAATGCCGCTGAAATTCGGCGGCATTTCAGTGGGTGCTATCCTGGGGGACAGGACGCAGGCGCATTAAGATGCCCCCGTGGGTGCCATGGCACCCACGGGCACCGCGTTGAGGACCACTGATTTATAATATATTCTCCCTTACCATCTTACTTTTCTGTGATCTGTATAGTTATAAGCCGGTTTACAACATCAGGTTCTGATCCTATATTTGATAATGCACATCCCTGTACCTATTAGATTCCAAGAGATTTAGACTTCAAATGGGACTCATATATACAGGTATCTGCATTAATGGATCTCAGTGCAGCATAAGGACATTAATTTGTTGCAAAAGGAGAAGTGGATTACATTACATTTATTACTTCAGTTCTTGATTAATTCAGGAGAAGTCAGGTTGTGAAAAAACTCTTCTGTCTTGTATAAATATCTCTGATAATTTGCAAAGACATTAAGAAAAGTTGTGGGCAAGTAAGCATATTTATGTCAATATATATGTTGTACCCAGGTCTTGACCACAGTCAGTCTGAATTCTTAAAAAACAAAAAAAACAAACAAAAAACCTTGTTGCTTATTTAAACCAAGAGTTTCTATTTATGTCTCCTAAGGGTGGGGTGCATGTTTGTGTGTGTTTTAAAGAAAGATGCACAATTATTTTCAACTTCTCAATGAAATTTTGGAAGACCCAACTATTTTAAAAATCACAGTAAAGGGAAGAGATTCAGAAAGCAAACAGTATTTGCTCTTGAAAAGGGGTAGAATTATTCAGTTCATACATTACCTACCTCAGGATCCAGTTTGAAATGTAGCCATTCATCTAGCTTCAATGCAGCCAGATTAGCAGTTGTTCTGTCTTCTATCTCGCTATCACTACTATCATTAGGAACACCATCCACTAAATTAACATAATTCAAAAAATAAAAGCTAAGTCAGCATTTTTATTAAACTGTGTACTTGTATTTTAAATATGAAAATTAAATTTCTTCCCCCACTAGTTTTGAACTTTTCTGTTTAACATTTTCTCTTTTTTTCTCCTATACTTCTAATTAAGGTGAATGTTAGAATCTAACTTTTCTGTTTAATTTATGACTATAGAACTCACAAGAGAGTTTGTTAATTTGGAGTACCTACTTCTACTTCAGTATCAGCAGAAAATACTGCTTTTATTCCTCAGGTCCAATGAGGGTCCAATCCTTATGCACCAGACAAAAGGCATTCATTTTTTCTTCTATTTTCTGTTATTCTATTATTTACTCTTTAAATAGTATAGTTCATAAAAATTCCAGGATGTTTGTTATACCATTCCTGTATAAGCAGCACTGAGGTTCCAATATGTCAGAGTACTGTATATTATTTGAAAATGTCTAATTCCAAGTACACTGTACCTCTAAAGGATGAGGGCTCCTGTAAAGCATTACTTGGCAACCGAGCTGGACCACAGAAGAGGGACACAGTGACAGGCGTCACAGCTGAACAGCATCTGATGTTGGCTATCCTGTGTGCTCTAGTCATTTCATCATATATAAGCCAGTCTGTGGGGAGTGCTTGAATTGCTGCAGCTTGACCATTTGCTGGAGGAATCTGTTAGCAAAAACAAACAAGGCTCTTGTACCATTTATTTGTTAGGATAATCAAAACATTCAGGAACGACTTAAAATAAAAGGTTAGGGTTGCAGGGTTGTCACAGTGATAAACGGGTCACTGATACTGTGATTTTTTCAATTAGTCCATGACAATCTGGCACACAGGGTGACAGTACCACATCATGAGGGAAGAGTGGCCAGGTCAAACCTGAGCAGCACTGTGATGCCATACAGCAGGTTGTAATGGCCACATCAGGGAGCCAGGCCCAACACTATGGGATAGGAGTTGCTCCTGGAGGGCCACCCATTCCCCAGGGGCAGAACCCATTTCCCCCCTGCCCATAGCTCATCCACACACTCTTTAAATGGTACTGCCATGATTTTACATACCATTTCCTCTCAAACCTGTGACTTTTACTAAATTTACTGTGACTGCTCAGATTTTTTTTTTATAAAAATGCCATAACAAATCTGCAGCCCAATAAACTGTATTACAGTTCACAATTGTAAAATAAAGTACAGTAAAAATTAAAATCTATTATGCTTTATAGCCAAGTTTCTTTAGTTAAACAAAAAAATCCAAAGAAAATCTAGGTTAATGCTTCAGGGCAGAAATCCTAGTTGCTATTGTCAATCCAAACCCAGTCAACACTACATGCCAATAAATATTCAAAACAACTCCATGATAGTTTTGTTTGGTAATTGTGTCTCATTCCCCAATGTAAGAGGATTCGGGTTCTGGTCCAGGTGAAGATGACTAAACATATACTGCTTTTAAACGTAAGCTGACTCCAACCCATCCAGACAATTTACAAAAACATTTTCTTTATCTTCCCTATAGTGGTTAATTTCATGCATCCACACACTCTTTTAAAGGAATGAGAACTAAGAGCAGACATTTTTATAACTTTTCACAAACAATTAAATCTGTTCTTGCGTGTGGGTTATTTGTTTAGAAATGTTACCTTTTTATACTGAGGCTGGCTAAGAACAGAGGTAGGATGAAATCGCACTCTCTTCTCCTTCGGGCCAGTCAATACAAGGTTCTCTCTATCCACATGCACTAGATTTGGATACATCCCAGCCACTAAAGCACCTTTCACTACAGCCCAATTTTCAGAATTGGTGTTAACATCTCGAATATCACCTCCACCTCTGGCTCTAACAAAACCTAAACGGAGGAAAAAAGATTACTGGATGTTTTTATGATTTTTAAAACAACAAGGAGTCCAGTGGCACCTTAAAGACTAATAGATTTATTTGGGCATAATCTTTCGTGGGTAAAAAAAACCTCACTTCTTCAAATGCCCAACTAAATCTGTTAGTCTTTAAGGTGCCACCGGACTCGTTGTTGTTTTTGCGGATACAGACTAAAATGGCTACCCCCGATACTTAAAAATCATACAGTTTTAAATTTCCATTTGAGTGAAAACAATGTATTAATGCTTTATTTTATGAACTCCCACACTGATTCTCATAACTTTCATACTAGCTAACATAATATATACTATTTCCATATTTAATGCAACAATTTGGTTGAGACCCTTCAAGTTAGTGGGCTTTGATATACTAAAATAAAGTGGCTCTTTATTGCATACAAAATACTGAGAATAAAGACCTTGTACATGTAAGTTATTTAATGGAATAGAAATCCTAATGAAACATTAGGCCAGATCCTGGACCATTTTAGCCAAAAGAATTTAGAACAGCCTTTAGGTCGCTCCAAGTTACACCACAGAAGCCATTTCAGCCCACCAGTTGGGCCCAAGAGAGGAAAGCCATCTTAGAACCATCTTCTCCTTTTCAGGACCTGCACCATTCAAAGCTCAACTGGACTTAAGAATCTGACTAACTCACTGTGTGTTAGCCTGTTTCGAGGTTAAACAGTTTATGTGGCATAATGCGATTATCAAACTTGGCTTCTTGAGTGCCTGTATTAATATGTACTACACAAATAAGAAGTTAGGATGGCCTTGAATTTCATTCTTGTTAAAATTTGAATAATTCATTTCATAATAAATCTAGATTAAAAAAATCCAGAAGACATTTTTGAACAAATTAGTTACCTGATGCTCTGAGCTGACCAAGCAACTGTGTTCTCATTCCTATAATGATTTCCATAGTAGCTTGAGAGAGAAAATTCTTCTCACAGAAGGCTCTCTCCCAGCCATCACTTCGTGCCTTCTGCCATGCCTGCAGGAAAATATTTTTTCAAATGCCTACAAATATGTTTAAAATCAAAAACTTCCATGTGATTTTTTATTGTATTTTATTTGAGTATAGTGCAATGCACTTCAATTGAAAAGAGAAACAAAAGCCTAAAGGCATTAAGCCTTCTGGACTTTTTTTCTGTTATCATCAAGCAAAAATTCTCTCTTTATACTTCCTCAAATCAATATAATGCATCTTGAAATTATTACGTTTTGGTAATATATTAAGTGTAATTTAAAATTAGAACTATATCATCAATGAAAACATTTAGAGTTGAATTAGGTCAGCAAAATCACGCTTAATAGATTAAAAAAAAATTCCTCATAGATAAATTCACTAGTGGGACAATGCAGGAAAAGTATACTAGGAAATACTGAAATCCTTTACAAAGGACTTGCAGTCCACTTATAACTTTAAAGTATACCATTACTTTTATACATAATCTAACTATTGCCATCAATACTCCTTCTGTAGATGAAATAATAATACCTGGAATGCCCTGAGAAGCGCCATATGGTCACTAAATGTTCCTGCAGTAAAACGTTTTCTACACAGCATGGCTGCACGTTTTTGTGAGGCCTGTGTAGGTAGGACAAAAGGGTCTCGATATGCAAGAGTGCAAGCAATAGTAAGAATAGGATCCAGGCACTTCAAAACAACAGCACACAACACCATTTTACCAAGGTGTGGCTCTACAGGTAAGTCAGCCAGATGATAACCAAGTTCCGTGAGATCTTCCCAGGTATCCATGGCATCTATTGTCTGATTTAAAAAAAAAAAAAAAAGAGGGAGAGAGAAGCAAGCAAGTTTAGCATAAAAGCAGGAAGAACACACCATCCAAGTGACAAGATTAGTAAAATACCATATACTAGCAACATAATCAGACCCAAGTTTGTAATGACTTCTTTATTCCTCTTCCCCCTTCCTTCAGCCAGGAAGGTCAAGAAGAATATCATCTCTAGGAGCAAGTAGTGGCAACACAGACCAAAAAAAAAAGTGCCTGAGAACAAAAAAAAAAAAAAAAAGCTATTACAGCTGACTATTTGTTTATGTCCTTGCTTTCCTGTATAGTATGGATAAAGGCTTTGGATAAATGATGGTTAAGTTTGGTGAAGAGTAAATGAATCTCTTCCCCTACCCAGGGTATAGTGTTAGCTCAGTCAGCACAAAGTGAAAACACTTAACAAGAAGACTTCCATTACGCCACTACCCAAATGCAGGCTTCATCTGGGAACAGTGTGTGTCTTGAACGTAGGTCTCCCAACTAGATTAATGTCTATGCTACCAAGAACAGAAGCAACAAACAAAATATTAACATATAAATCTATTTCATTTACTAACCTTAAGCATCTGAACAGCATTTCTCACAATTAAGGCTGGTGGAGGATCTGGGGCTTTCATCAAAAAGTCAGCAATTGGACAGTTAATTGGTGCTAGCAGTTTTGTGTGCAAACAAAGTTCCTATAAATTAAAAATGGAAAACTATTTAGGAAAACTATTTAAGAAAACCTCCAAAAATCAGTTTCTTATACTGAATATGGACTTTACGTGCAACCTTAAATATATGTTATAGGATACATCATTCAAATCTTAACGAGAGAAAATTTGTAATCAACAAAGCAAATGGTAAAATACTATATCTTTTCCTCCCACAACACACATCATTAGGCATGGAGTGAATGCAAACTGTGCAAGACAGCAACTCTGCATCAAAGATATTAATGTAGTATTCTATATAATACATAAGCACCTACATTGTGCATGGAAAACAGGTAAAATTACACACTCAGTTTTGGCCTCATTACAAGTTTGTTGACAATGGGGCTAGTCCAAAAAATAAGAGATTTTCACAGCCACTAAAGAAATATTTAGACTAAAAGATCGTAGTACTACATATGTCTGCATGTATGCATCAAAGATCGAACACTATGTAAACACTAATATAGAGAGGCAATGGATGAAGTGAACAATAAAAAATAAGTTTTATTTTTCCTTTTTAAATTAAAGAAAAAAATTAGCTTAAGTATCACACTTTTACAGATCATTTAGCCATTACACTATCCATGACACAAATACTAAAATACTTATAAAAAGTGACTGGATATATAGCTACTTTTAAAGCTCATTTGCAGTTTGTCTTTTCTTTCAAGTAAAACTAGCACAGTATAAATACAGTGTCACTCTGAAATCTAGCTGATTTCAAAAAAGTGAGTTGAGTATCACATACTACATATGCCCTGAGTTCCCCCCCCAAAATTTGTGAGTAACAGTAATATTTTCCTTTATAGCACGATCAAATATACAAAATAAATTGGAAAAACCTGATAAATACATTGTTCTCATCTCTTATTTATGGGAATCTTCAATGTTATTTATGATTACTGGAGGTAAACATTTCAGAAAGTAACAAAGAGTCCTGTGGCACCTTATAGACTAACAGATGTATTGGAGCATAAGCTTTCGTGGGTGAATACCCACTTCGTCAGACGTCTGACGAAGTGGGTATTCACTCATAAAAGCTTATGCTCCAATACATCTGTTAGTCTATATGGTGCCACAGGACTCTTTGTTACTTTTTAAAGATCCAGACTAACTCGGCTATCCCTCTGATACTTGTCAATTTAAAAATCACACTTTCTGAAATGTGTCAATATCCTTTAACAAATTACTAAACAGTTCTTTTAAATCAAAACTAGTCCAGCTTCAGGAGTAGAGCTGCTGTGTTACTGTACACTATAATATATCAATTTAGTAAAATGAAAATTATAGTAAAATGATAAAATGGAACCTCAACTTCAAATTTTAACTATAGGCTGAGATCTTGTAATCTATTTTCTGTATTCTCTCTCTGATATTTGTATAGACATATTAAATTAAAGGTCCCTGGGAAAAAAAATAATTTAAACACTGACTGACTGAACTCTAGAACTATTCACCTAGAGCTCATCTTATTTTATTCTACACTTGTGCTTCTCCAGAGTCACTCCAACTGCCCATCTTGTTTTCTCCTCCCATCCTCCACTTCATACTTAGAAGTATGAATGACTCGCCTTCAACAGCTTCCCAATTCAGATACCAAGCACCCATCCATGGTTTTATGTTACTCCCCAGCCCCTATCTCTGATCCCATAATGCCTCTACACTTTATTGGAACCTGACCAATTATCCCATATCATATTTTTACAACCTTATAATATACCCGAGGTTATAAGTATTCAAGACAGGGACTTTTTTACCAGCATATGTTTTGTAAAGCAATGTGTAGACTTATGGTAAAACAACAGAAAAAATAATAGTTTTCAAGTGAAGATCCACCTGTAGTGGCATTCTTAGAAGTTCTGGAGTCTGAAATTCCAACATATTCTGAAATCGGAGCCTGCTGAAGAGTCGGAAACAGATTCCAGGCCGACAGCGTCCAGCCCTTAGAAACAAAATATTACTTAAAAGACAGCTGAGAATCAAATACAAAGTGTATTAAAAAAAATGCTCATAATGAAAACACGAAAGGAGATCTACAGTCAAGCACATTTAACGTAAAAATAAATATACTACTTTTTTTTTTTAAACACGCAGACTTAGATTTTCCAGGAAAATGATCTAATCTTCCCAAAACAAAAATATTTAATCACCAAACTGGACAATTATGACTCTGTTGCAGGATCAAAAAAGAGCAGGTAGAAACTCTTCAGGAAGAAACACTTGATTTAAATACAAATAGATTTGTCAATTATACTAAGAGCAACTCTAATGACTCTGGCAGCAGCGTGCGGTCGCTAGATAGTGGTGAGGGTCTGTGATATATAGAAGATCTGGTGGTCCCTTCTTGCCTTAAACTCTGTATGATTCTACGAGTGAAGAGAGGCTTTAAAGTAGGTATAAATGTAATTTTCACTCTCTAAGGACCCTTTACACTCCCACAGTAGCATGAAGTGATGCTTGTAGTATAAGTGAAAATAAGGCCCAAAAGTTATCAAAAAACAGCAAACAGCAAGGCCGGTCTACAACAAAAATTTAGGTCAACCTAGCTACATCACTCAGAGATGTGAAAAATTCACACCCCTGAGAAAAAATAGTTAAGCCGACCTAAGACCTGGTATAGACAGTGCAAGGTCAACAGAAGAATTCTTCCATCTGTAGTGTGGACAAACCCTCAGTATTGTGAATAAAAGAGCAGATAAGTGAATTTCTATATCAGACTTGTATATCATAACGATTTTCCCAATTCAAAAGTCTGGTTAGGTGAAATCTTTTAAAGTTATTTAAGCCTGATTTGAGTCTCAATGTTTTCCCTATAGTAGTAACTCCAATATTATAATAGAGACACAAAGTTTTTAAATTATTTTAATTGCATTTGGATGAAAGGAATTCATTGATAGTTGACATCATAATACTTCCTATTATAAAGGCAATGGTCTGCCTCCTTGCCATGTTTAACGTATACAAAGTTCAATGTTTGTGAAATAAGATTCAACGTGAAATGTACATTACCTGCCTTTTCTCTGGATGGCACTGGCTTTTGAAATCCACACCATTTTTAGCATGGTAACACAGTTCAGCGCATCAAAGGACTTCTACAATATTAAGGTAGAATTCATATCACAAGAGCAAGAGATAGATTTACTAGGGTACATTAAAACAAAGCAACATAAATAAATTACCTAAATTATCAAGCTAAATTCAACTACAATAATTACAGTAATTGGACCTGGGCATGTTTAAAGCTTGTTAACTATAATCAAGTGTTTATTTAGAACCTACTTCTCTTCCTTTACAAATATATAGGCCTTTTTAAAATTTAAGTCAAATCCAAAATCTGTTCAATGTAATTTTTCTGGCTACCAGGTTCTTTTCATTTATAATGCCTAGTATAGCACAGAAAGTGAGTTTTATTTCCCCTCGCTTTATCATAGGGCTAAGCATAAACATCTCGTTATTGTACTTGATTACATTTTATTTCTTCTTTGCCACATTTGTAAATTATTACCATATTTTCCTAAATTTGGTATTTGAGTGCAAAATACAATCATACTAAACATTTATAACATTATTTTAGTTGTCAAAAGATTTGCATTCAAGAATCCTCAATAAGTTCAGTTACATGTGCCAGTAATAATCCTGCTAATAAAGTTTTCCTACCGGTACTGTTAACATCTTTACTTAAAATATGTACCATTTCACACTTCTCTGCACTATTTCTTTCAGCAATATTAACCCAAAGTTTACACAACCATACCTCTTTCATCTTGCCAGAGTCAATAACAAAGACAACATCATTGACTGTGATGCTGGTTTCTGCAATATTAGTAGAAAGAATCTGCAACAATAAAGTTATTTTATAGTAACTGTAGAACTGAAGACAGCATAAATCAAAGTGAACAGCTGAAAAATGTAATTTGATACTTGCTATTTTGCGAATGCCCGGAGGTGGAGTTTTTAGCACCTTCTTCTGATCTGATGTTTGCATATTTGAATGCAGCATAAAAACTTGATATCTAATGGCAAAATAGAAGTGAAATTTAAATATATATTTTTGACGCTAAGAAGCATTAAAATCAGCAACAGAAACTAAAGAATTTACCTGTGAGCATTATCAGCAAACCTCTTGTCATCAAACAGAATGCGATCCCTTAAGCCAACTATCTCATCATATCCAGGAAGAAAAATTAAAACTGCTCCTTTAAAAAAAAAAAAAAGTAACATACAGACGTTACATAGGAAACTCATTTTAAATCACAGAAAAACATGCTCCAGTAATATGTATTTGTAAATACACAAAGGATTTACATGCAGTACTTCAGTGTATGTAGTTATTACTATTCCACAAAAGACAAGTGCAATCACTGATACATCTGAAATAAGCTGTATCCACAGTACAGTGGAGTCGCATCATAGATGCATTTAACTTGTGTGATTTTAACTATACACGCTCGGCAAAACAAAACAAAAGAGAAAAACAACAATTTAAATACTGTACCTGTGGTGCGGGCGATTCCGCCCGCCATTTCACTCAACGACCGTTTGACTATACGTGATTTTCACCTTACGCGCTGACTTCAGAACCTAACCCCTGCGTAAGATGCGACTCCCCTGTAACTTACTAAATAAACATTTTTAATACATGCTTACCAGCATCACAGCTATGACAGATGTTGTAAAGTAGGTGCATTATCAGATCCAGATCCACTTTTTCATCATCAAAACTGTGATGATAAGCTTTCAATAGTTCTCTGTCTTCTGCACTAAGATCACCACCATTTGCCTGCACTAGAGAACTTTCATCCAGATTTCCAAACTCTAATGAAGCACTGAAATATAAATACACACACACACAGAGTCACTAAGTGATTGGGCAACAAAATGGCAAATGAAATTTAATGTGGATAAATTTAAAGTAATGCACATTGGGAAAAATAACCCCAACTTCACATACAATATGATGGGGGATAATTTAGCTACAACTAATCAGGAAAAATATCTTGGCAGTCATCCACAGTGTGCAGTAGCAGTCAAAAAAGCAAACAGGATGTTAGGAATCATAAAAAAGGGGATAGAGAATAAGACGGAAAATATCTTATTGCCCTTATATAAATCCATGGTACGCCCACATCTTGAATACTGCGTACAGATGTGGTCTCCTCATCTCAAAAAAGATATACTGCCATTAGAAAAGGTTCAGAGAAGGGCAACTAAAATGATTAGGGATTTGGAACGTGTCCCATATGAGGAGAAATTCAAGAGGCTAGGACTTTTCAGCTTGGAAAAAAGAGGAGACTGGGGGGGGATATGATAGAGGTATATAAAAATCATGAATGATGTGGAGAAAGTGAAAAAGGAAAAGTAATTTGCTTGTTCCCATAATATAAGAACATGGGGCCACCAAATGAAATTAATGGGTAGCAGGTTTAAAACAAATGAAAGGAAGTTCTTTTTCACACAGCGCACAGTCAACTTGTGGAACTCCTTGCCTGAGGAGGTTGTGAAGACTAGGACTATAACAGGGTTTAAAAGAGAACTGGATAAATTCATGGAGGTTAAGTCCATTAATGGCTATTAGCCAGGATGGGTAAGGAATGGTGTCCCTAGCCTCTGTTTGTCAGAGGGTGGTGATGGACGGCAGGAGAGAGATCACTTGATCATTACCTGTTAGGTTCACTCCCTCTGGGACACCTGGCATTGGCCACTGTCAGTAGACAGGATACTGGGCTGGATGGACCTTTAGTCTGACCCAGTACGGCCGTTCTTATGTTACATAAAATAAGCTTATGCCTCAAGAAACAAGAGTGGAAGTGTGCATCAGACAACTAGGCTTCCCTGTAGCCATGAATTCAAAATAAGATCAGAACTACCAAGATATCCAGTTCTTATTTCATACTGAAATATTTGAGATGGTGTAGGTAATAACAGAATATTCACAACAGCAAATTACTATTCACTGACTTCAGTGATTTAAGTGCCAGTGCCATTCAGTACTTAACATGCTTAATGAGCTGAAATGCTTTGTTTAATCAGGGCTTTAAATGGTTATACTTTCACTTGTTTTTAATGCCAGTCACCCAATTTACCTTTTAAAAGGGAAACAGTAGCTGGAAAATGCATTTTTTCCCCACCAGCATATAGCTCTACCCAGTTAAAGAAACACACAGCTGCAGTTTTTTGAGTAGGTGGTAAATCAGTTTAACAGTTACGTTTTAGCAGTAGTAAAATGATCTAAAACCAATAAGTCTTTTATCATAACCAGAGAGCTTCTATGATCCAAACTATTATTTTTGAATGTTCCAGTGTATATATTATATATGCATACATTACTTGTCAATACATAATATCATGCTAAGACAGTACAGTGAAAACCACATTTTGAATAAAATATTCCAAAAACAGAAATGTAGTTTACATTATGTTGCATGTTAGTTTCAAAATGGCTAAATCCCATTTCAACTAGAGGACTTTTACTCTGGAAGAGCTAAACTGATTTAACTTGGACTCTAAAGCCTTGTCTGCACATAAAAATTGTAGCATTTTAACTATACTTGTACAGTTAAAGCAAAACTACTTTAGTGTGAACATACTTGTATCAGTATAAAGATGCCTTATACTGGGATAGCTATGCCCATAGAGAAGGGGAATAAGCTATAATGGCTCTTTTATATTGATATAAGTGTGCCCACTCTAGGATTATACCAATTAAACAATTTTGACAGAAAAAAAATAACACCCTTATAAAAAACTATGAGGACAAAGCCTTAGAAATTTCCTCCTACTCTCAAGTCTGATATATTTATTTTTCTTTGATACCAAGGCTAAATCACATTCAAACAAAAATATTTATAGAAAACATTTATGCATGAAAAAACAACATACATAGTCAAATTGTCTGTGTAATAGACTATCTTGTGCAATATAGGAATAGTTTACATTTGTTCAACTTGGCTATGCCAGCAGTGATATTGCCAAAGTGCAAAGTGAAATGCACTGAATAGATATCTCTAAGTGTCTTTTCTCCCTTCATTTTGGTCAAGTTGATTTGTTTTATAGCTCATCTAAGGGTATGTCTTCACTACCAGCTGGATTGGCAGCGGGGATTGATTTATCATGTCTAGTCTAGCTCCTAGCCAGTATGTCCCTCGGCCCGCGCCGCTTCCAACAGCTCCCATTGGCCTGGAGCCATGATCGGCCAAACCTGCGGACGCGGCAGGTAAACAAACCGGCCCGGACCGCCAGGGGCTTTCCCTGCACAAGCAGCGGAACAAGTTTGGGAACCACTGCTATAATGTATTTGATATATATTTTTAAACCACCTAGTCTTATTACAGGAGGTTTACTTTTTAAAAAGCAAGAATATCTTCTGGATTTATTATACCTAATTTTGCAAATTGGCTTTTTTGTGCCAGATTTTAGAACCCAGAGAACGAAACATTGTTGTACCCATTAAAGTTATGTATGAATATTCATTTACATGTTTAATTCATTTACATGTTAAATAACTGTTTCAGCAAAGCAGGAATACCTTACCTGTAAGATTCCAGAAGATCTACAATCTCAGTCTGTCCAAAATGTTTAGCCCAATCCAAAGCCATCCTGCAACAGTTACAAAGTGTTCTTTACTGCTTCATTCAGAACTACAAATACCTTATATCAGTCAACTACAGATTCTATGTATCCTTTTTTTAAACACTTGTGCACTTCTTGTGCTCTCATCACTGTAGTATCCACTAGATGTTTTCACACCTGAAAGCACATGATATCCAAATAATACAGTATACAGAAATCCCCACAAAGTAAGTTTGCCAGCTCTGTGCAAGAACAAGTACAAGCAAGTTATAGTGAAAAATAATTTTTCACTTCTTCTGTTGGAAAACATAAGCCTATGTGCAATACTGAGTCACACTTTGTATTTTTCCTTCACTACTGCCTATACTCCACATGCAAGTGTTCTGAATGGCACACCTAATATTCTCTGAAGACTAAGAGATTCATATGCTCAAAGATTTGGTTTTTAAAATTAAAATTCCTGTTCATTATCTCCTTATAAAGCCAATTTTACCCTTCTCTCCCTAAATCAAATCTGTTTTGCATGCATCTGGTATCAGTATCTGCCTGATATAAATCCAATGCTAGACCAATTCCTACTTCATTTTGTATTACAACGATCTACCATGATCCTAAGTTATCTTTTTTAATAACTAGAACAACGAATTAATGGTTACAGATGTGTGAAAGTCAAGGGATATTATATTTATAGACAGTACCACAAGTCATTCCTGAAGAGAAAGAAGGTCCGAATAATACCATGTACTCTCTTTTCAGTCTTGCATATATAGCTCCCAATTAATACAAAAGGCAAAGCATTTTGACCCAGGTCCACTGCCTATTGGAGTAAATGGAAAAACTCTTGTTTACTTCAATGGATTCTGGATTAGGCCCATTGGAAGGGGAACTATATGCCAGTACACTTAAAAACAATTCCAAAGCAAAGATTTTACAAGTAAATATTTTGAAAAGCTTTTGAAATTGAGAAATGACATTAGGCAGAAAGAGTAAAGAAAACGGGGTAGAATTTAAAAAAAATTAGTTTTTCAAGACTATAAGGTAACATTATCAAAATATGCAATTATTCCTGGTTGTAAACTGAAAACTTGCCTATTTAGAAAACATAAACAAATCAGATTTTGAAAGAATTCAATTGGTTTTTACCAGCCATTGGATGATTTGCTGTGGACATTTGCTCCCATTCCAATCAGCTGTTCTACCTGACTTAAGAAACCTCGCCCTGAAGCAATCATTAGTGCAGTTGCACTGGTTTCACTGTGTCTGTAATCAACTAATGAGGAAAAATTGAAACATTAGTGTTTTGGGCAAAAAGGAAATTCTTCAAACAGTGTTACTGATTCCTCCAAACATTATATTTAGCAGCACTGCTAAATTCCACCCACCTACAGAAAGATTAGTTTCTGGATGAAGGACCAAAAGAGTCATTTTTTCCCATTGTCAGTCCTCATGAACTTAACATTGTATTACCCAAAATGATTCTATAAAAATATGTACGCTTCAAGAATACTGTGGTAATAATCAATAATCAAGGACACAATCCAATAATCATACAAATCTTAAGTCAATTCTCAAAGAGGTATTTTAATGTAAAATTAAACAAAAATTGAGAAACTAAAAGTGATGTAGAATTCATAGCACTTTTAACTCATTGCATTATTTTTTTATTTTGTAAAGTCTCTATAGGAAGCTGCACAGCCCAGTAAGAAAAACAAGTTTGCTTAGAGAAATAAGAAAAACCTACCACTGACATTTTCAGTTAAGATAAGGTGAAACACCTGAGCAAAGGCATCAACATCTTTATGCAACCATATATCGGAGAGACAAGAATCCATTTCTTTTATTAACCATGGTTCAAGGCAATTCACATCTTTTTCAGTCTGAAAAAGATAACAGACTTGAAAAACAAAAAATATTTGAATCTTCTCTAAAGCAGTTGCTAATCTAATGTTTTACATTCTTCACACACCCACTCTCACCCACCCTCCGACTCACCCACCCCTCACTATTTTAATAATGTGATACTATGCCAATCCACTACATTATGACAGGAAAACAAGTTTCCAGCTTTCATAATGATGGAATTGTGGCATACAAAAGTCATGTCCTCAAACTAAATTATTATTAAAAGGACGAGAATGGTAGGGCACTTTATCTAAATAAAGACAAAATACGTTTTTAAAATAGGATAAGATCTAATGCTTTATAAAGATTTAACAAACAAACAGTTAAGTCATTTTCACTTATCTGTAAAAGAGTGGAAGAAAATATTCTAAACAGCAACTGAAATAAAAACTCATTTAAAAGCATTTGTGTCCCTCTAAAAAACCTCCGTATCAACAATTTCACTATAAACCCATTTTCTACATTTATTAAACACAAAACTGTAAACGTCACTGTCTCTAAACATGCAGATCTATAAAATTTATAATCTTATATGTACACTTGTACTTGTAGCCTATGCTTGATTCAGCCCTTTACTATATCAATTTTGTGACAAACACTTTCAAGGAGCTGAAAGTTTCTCAGATGAATATCCATATAATACTGGAGACCAGGACTCATTTTCACATCGTCACTCAAGACCGAGACACACAACAGTTAAGAATAGACTACAAACAATGCCATCTAAATTAACTAATTTGGAACTGCGAAGAGGATTGTAAAGAAAGAAGTGACTTCAGGCAATTACTGCAAGTGAACGTGTCATTTATTCCCTTCCTAATACTGTTTACAAAGGAACAGTCCCTTATTTTTAAATGTACACAAGTGTAAGACTTCTATAACATGGTTTAACTAATAAAATGCTATGGTTAAAGGACATACCATTATAAGCAGTCCCATCTTTCTACATAACAAACACTATATATTAAGCAAAGATGATAATTGGGTGGCAGGTACAAAGTTTTAATGAAAAATACCTTTAATCTGTACTTGAATAAATTTGTCAGCATGGCCTTAAGTCTGAACTTTTTATTGCATTTTTCCATCAAGTATATTCTGTCAGACATTTAGATAAATAGCCAATGTTATTTAAGAGTGTGATGCATTAAAGATTAACTGTAAATGGTCCCTACAGATCCATTTATTGTCTCAATGACTTCCCGATTAACTTAGCTTAGTTTACAACAAAAAAGATGATTTTTCCAGTACTGCCAGTTCAACTTGAACTCTGAAAGGGATGGGTCACTACACAAGTATACGCAATATAACTGTTTTGTCACTGAAGCAAGCAAATACGACTTAGAAGTCACAAATGAGAGGCAGGTGTGTTGAGTAAATAAGATTTTTACAGTTACTTTTGTGACCATAATATTTTAACATTCATTCATTGTTCTTAGCAATGCGACGTCGGCTGAGAGATATTCATTCACTCCTGCCACCAAGGGATTAAAAAAAAGTCTTCCCTTTTAAATACTACTGTTAACATTTCAAGCAGAGCACACTGCTTTTTCCACCGGTGTATAGGATCTATCCATAATTTGTTCGTTAAAATTAAATTGCCTTATGTAACTGTTATAGCCACATATTATATGGGGGACAAAAGATAGACTACTAATATAGATATAGCATATTTGAAAATTGAATTCTGACAAAAAGAAAACCATACCAGTTGACTGAACACTGTGTCACCACCATCATCCAACAAGTCATACTCTTCAGACACACTTGGGACAGATCTCTGTCTTTGAGATTCTGGTTTGGTAGTGTTGTCTTGAGCAGAATACCATTCTGTAAGGGTGGTTTGCTGTTTCTCTTCTAAAATATTTATAATTTTAATAAAAGCATTAATAAGCAAACATATTATTATCCACATTTTAATACCCACTTTTATTTATTAAAGATAATTAACTTTAAAATTGTATTGGAGACATTACCATGCATAAATACTTTCCAAAAAGCATACATAGTAAGAGTTGTCTATGCAACCCTTTGGTTAGAATGCTGGCTCAAATCCAGGGGCAGTGTCTAGTAACTAGCAAAGATCTTCCAAAGTTTCATTACTGCAAACCTTTGCTTTAAGAGCAAGGAATAAAGCCATAATATACAGAAGACTCAATCCTGAAATGATCAGGACAAAGTACTATAGACTGTAATAGAAGAGGAGTTCGAAGTAAGGAATTATTACAGGAATGGACACAAAATTTCTTACTTCTGTGCAAGCAGAAAACTTTTGAAATGATCAAGCAAGAGGAATTAAATAGCTCCTAGACAAACATCATAATGGAGACCATAACTGGTCATTATACATATTTCTCAGAAATATAAAAGCTTTACTAGGTCAACAGTGATTTATCATTTCTATATCAAAGTGAGCAACATGAATGATGTACACTATATAATTATGCCTCACGTTAAGTTTTAAAAGATATTTTGTTAATAGGTCATACATTGTATAAGTTGGGGTTGGGTTTTTTTTTTTTGTTTTGTTTTTTTAAATAGGGACATGTATGTCTATTTAGCCTCACCATAGTCTTCTTTAAACTGGTTAATATATGAGTTTTTCTAGATTCTACTTTTCTTAAATATCCACCAATTGGAAAGACAAACAAAACCCCTATACATCAATAGTCACTGTTTCTGTGCACTGCAGACATTGTGTTGTGCCTATATAGTACCTGTGATATTATGACGCCTGCACACAGCTAAAAGTAAACAAATGAATTATGCAGGGTTCTGCTTCATTAGAAACAGTAAAAAAAAACAAAAACAAAAAAAACAATGTTTACCAAGTGGAGAACAAAAAAAATGTAAAAAAGAAAACAGCAGGAAATTGTTATTTCGAGATTTTACAAAATGTACCACAAAAGAGTAAAACATTTAGGGCCAAAAAAATGCTTGCGTTGATCCACTGAAGTTTACTATTCAATATTTTGAACAAAAATCTATTTCTGAACAAAAATGTTGGCCATGTTTTACAACTAGAAAACAGTTGCTACCAATGTCTCTTTTCCCCACCTCGAAATAAGTATACTAACCTCGCTGTTTTTCTTTTTTGTATTTTACCATCTCTTTATTTGTATATCCTGTACTTCGTAAGGTATCTTCCAGAAACATCTCCTTAACTTCATATGGTCTTCCTTGAACTGAAAATAGAAATAATTAATATTTAGTATTTTTAGATTTTCCTTGCCTCCGTTAGTTATCCTTACATGATGGAACCAATACATCTGCCTTGGTATGGAGAAGAAAAAGATTTCAACAAATTTCTAAGGGCTATTTTAAAGATTCAACAATAATAATTCTTTCAATAAAAAGTTATAACTTTAGTAGGGGTTCATTTTATTAATAATAATGGAGTCAAGGCAGATGAGCATTTTACAAGAAGGTTGAAAATACCAGCCGGAATTACATGCTCAAAGTTATTAGCGCTTCTAATTTTCTCTGCATCAAGCTGAACTCATTCTCTTGTCTTTGTACCCCACTTTATTCCTTTAACACAAAATATATATATATATAAAAATACTCTGTAAAAATAATGTACTAATCTGGAATGGTTACAGAAATGTTTCAAAATCCAGCAAGCTCAGGAGTGTGTGTCAGCACACGATTTCAACTTTGATTTGCTTAATCATAGAAGAATCGGGTTGGAAGGGACCTCAGAAGGTCATCTAGTCCAACCCCCTGCTCAAAGCAGGATCAATCCCCAGATAGATCTTTACCCCAGTTCCCTAAATGGCCCCCTCAAGGATTGAACTCACAACCCTGGGTTTAGCAGGCCAATGCTCAAACCACTGAGCTATCCCTCCCCACAAAGTGTCATAGGTTTAACAAACCCTTATTCAAATATTCTGTTATGCTTTAATGCAATAGATAAATTCTAGTTAGGAAAAAACTGATCTTAAAATTAGTCAGATTTAGTATTTGCGCATATGCTATCACTTGACTTACTGTGTATCACTGGGCAGCTTCCAAAATATCTGATAAAGAGATTTACATCCAGGGCAGCACTAGAAAGAATCAGTTTCAAAGCTGTCTGTTTTTGCAATATGTCTCTTAACTTTGTTAGCAAGAAGTCACTGAATCGATCCCTCTCATGTACTTCATCCTGTAACAAGAAGAAAAAAGGACAAACATCCCAGATCCAGGATCAAAATATTTGAGAAAACTGTACCCTTTGCTAACCTGTATAGATGGCCAATAAACTACACAAGTATTTGTCAAAGGAAATACATCTTTATATCATGAAGTAAAAAACTGTAGAGGAGGGATTTTCACAAGTATCTCAGAGCAGAATTTCCCTGCTGTATCTTATTATTGAAGATGATGCATGATCCACAAAACACTGCTAGATTTTTAGATCCTCAGTTGGGTTTTCAGACTAACAATTGCAAAACAATCTCCTTACTCGATAACTGAACAAATCTGATCTGGAAATCACGAAGACAAACCTGGATCCCCACAATTTAATTTTTATAAAATAACTTTTCAGATTAACATTTACCATAAGAGCAAAAAAACCACACAATCCTCCATGAAGTATAATTCAGTCACAGGTAGCTGACCAGAGATTATTTACATCTTGAACTTTTTCTAAAAAGTCAAAAAACTCAGAACCATTAAATTGTGAAGGTATTTTGCTCTATGTACCCATGTGTTCCTACGATTGTTACCTTTGATATTCTGTTACAATCTAAAGCAACACACATTAAATTGGTTTAAGCTCTTTGGAGCAGGACCTCTCTGTATGTTTGTACAGTGCTTAACACAATAGGGTCATGATCCAGACTGTGGCCAGAATGCTCAGCACTTTGCAGTACAGAATGCTTATAGAAGTGTTGCTTCAATTTAGACTGCAAACAGCAATGTGAGACACATGGAATTCTGATACATGCTCACCAGACTCCACAGTATCAACATGTACTGTCCTCAGACTACTGTATTTAGTTCCAAAGAATGTTGCAAACAATTCAGTATTCTATCCTCCCCTCAATACATCTATGTACTCTTATTAAATTTCAAATATACACTAAAAAACCTGAGCCCATTAAACTGTCAAACAGTATTTTTAATGCAGAAAAACAAACAAGCACACAAACTACTATATAGACCAGTCAAAGGCAGAAAACACAGTAATTATGATTCATATTTTGCTCAGCTGACATAAACATTTGAGACTAAGTATACTATACAGCCAATTAATGAGAAAAAATAAAGCCTGATCTCACAGTTGTCAAGGGCTCTGGAATGTCACTCTACATGAACACGCAAGGGTTCTTACCACAATAACATGCGTCACGGTCGATAGCGTGCTGTCTCCTGCCATCAGCGTACGAAGTAATACACCGTTAGTGCAAAATGTTAGCAGCGTCTTTGGAGAAACCCTAATTAAACAGTTATGGAACAGACACGTTCAGTTCTTTGCAATGTTATAAATTACATATAATTTAAAATATGCAATCTTTCATATTCTTATTAAAAATAATGGTATTCCAAAAAAAATTAATACCTGGTCACTAAGAAATGACTCCTTAATGCAAGGTAAAACATGCTCTTGAACTTTCCAGCTTATACCACTGAAAAATATTTTCAACTGTCAGTGCTTGAAAACAGCCGGATCACACCAGCCTGACTTGCAAGCCAGTCTTTTTTAGGCTATATCTACACTAAAGAGTTTACAGTGGTGGAGCTACAGCGATGAAAGTGTGTTACTGTAAGTTCTCTAATGTGACTGCTCTGATAGGAGAGAGCTCTCGGGTCTGCTTAACTATCCAGCCCTGCCGACATAGCACTGTCTGTACAGCGCTTACATCACTCTGAGCGGTGGCTTTTTCACACCCGAGTGCCATAAGTTATACTGCAGCAAATGCTAGTGTAGACATAGCCCTAGAGGCTTCCATCTTGTTCTCCAGAATCTCAGCTCTCATGTCAGTAGAGCCCAAGTGATTATATTTTGAATATCTACAAAATTGTATTGTGCTCGCATCTCATTTTGGTGCCTCCAATAGGCAACGTGAGGTGTGTGGGCATAGCTTGGGAGACTGCTACTACTTTTCCCCCACCAATTCAAGCCTCAACAAATGCTTGACTAACATCCACCTCTAGCAAGGGTTTTTTTTCTTGCAGACATCTAAAGCATAGCCGAAAAGGGAGACACACAGGATAACAGCTGGGAATCCATTCAGCCTCTCAAAAAGAAGAAACCAGCCTAAAGGTATCTTACCTCTCCATCCCTAACGTACCTCTGTTCAGACTGACATCTATGACTGCCTCTCCAGCTTCTCTTCCTGGGTACCCACCTCTCATCTAATGCTTAACAGGACTAAAAAAATGTAACTACTTTTCCTCCCAAATGCTCCCTTCTTCTTCTCCTCTTGTCAATTACTGTTGGAAATTCCACTATCCTCTCAGTCTCTCTTCTATTCCCCTCGCACATTCAAGCTCCTTCTAGAATCCTGTTAGTTCTTTTAGGAGATATTGCCTAGGAAAACACCTGCTCTTGTCCATCTCTGCCACCAAACCCTACAGAAACTACTTACTCCTATCCTCAGCTACTGCAACATCTTCTTCTCTGGCCTGCCAGACAGACACTCATCTTGCCCCGGCCCTCTTCAGACTCTCAAAACACTCTTGCAAGTCCATTTAACTGGACATTTTCATAATCTTTAGCCCCTCTTAAAAACCCTTCACCAGCTTCCTGTGACTTTCTCCATCAAATGTATGCCTCTGTATTCACCTTCAAGGCCACCTAGCTCCTTCATTCCTCTGCTTTTGTCACCTTCTGCACTCACTTTAGCACCTCCACTCCACTGAAGCTGCATAACAAGCCAAGACCTTAGTGTCCTCCTCCCACTTGTCCCCACCACCTTCTGAATGGCACCATATGCCTGGAAACCCCCAACCCCTACGTCCTCTGTCCAACCAATCTCTCCCCCCGCCCTTTAAAAAACACAGGTCTCCCAACAGTCTGATAAACCTCCTGTTGAAAGGGTTAGCTAATGAACAAATTAAAATAAAAACAAACATTAACAAAAAACAAAAAACAGGCAAGGGCTCAACTAATTTTTGTTTCCTCCTATTTTCTACACGTTTAAACAGTGTTTAGTGTGCATTACATTAAATTATTTAGGATAAGACCCTGTCTTACTAGCATATCTTCAGAGCTCCTAAGACTTTCAGAACTATACAAATAATGAATAAAAATAAACTTTTTTATTTTCACTAAAATGAATTGGGGTTTTGTGCTTGAGGAAAAACTTAGATCCACATTTCCTCAAATTAGTATTTATTTTCAGATCAAACTAAGGCTGAAGTTGTGTGTCAGCAGAGATTTCTGGTTTTTGCACTTTCATAGATGTCTGATCAGATGGAACTTCATATTTTATACTTCACACAATGTAGCCAACTATCTGTGTTTCTTTGATCATTTATTGTTCAGCATCACAGATAAGCATGTTGCTTAAATGACATGAAATGAACAGTACCTGCCCTGAGGAACTTAAAATCTAATTTTTCTTCAAAGAGTTAGATGCATTCATACAACTTTTTTTTTTTTTTTTTAAAAACACAAAAACATAATATTATTTATACCTGCTTTCTAATCGGATCTGATAGCCAATTGTCTGGCCAATCTTTTCTCTCCTTTCTGCAGCAACCCTTTCAGCCACAGCAATAGCTGCCAAACGTCTTGGCTGAGTGCAAAATATGCGACATGGAATTCCATTTTTGTAACAGTCATCAAGAAGGAATTGAGGAATCTAGAAGAAAGTGGGTTTGTTTTTTAATTTGATAGCGTTGCAACCTTTCTACCTTAGCAAACAAAATATATAACTGAGAAGCACCACTGAGTAAAGCAGTTTGCATTGACTCATTTTATAAAGAAGAGATGGAGATTCAGTCTGTAAGAGCCCATTACAACTCTTTTTTCATTATTCATTTTAGGGTATTTTGGGTGTTTAATACTGGTACTCAGCATGAAGGAGGCAGATCACCATAAATCACTACAGAAATAGACAAGAGTGAGAGGTTTAGGAGCTCATGGCTGTCTGCTCACTCTCTCTGTCATTTATTATTGAGAGGAAAGGTCAGAGCTTCTTATCCTAGATGCCAACGCCCATCACTGCAAGGCTTTGGGTGCTGAAGTGTTTGATCTTTCTTTTCTCTCCTCCTACATACTAGCCTTTCTTAGGAGGCTCTGCTGAGACTACTACTCCTGTTGTTGCCAAATGAGAAACATACAGGGATCCCTCTGGGATACATAGCAGAGGGCAGAGCTGGTTCCTGATACAGGAAGAAGGCATCCATAGCCAAAAAGAATTTTTTCTAGGAGTGTTTAATAGACCCATAATGGGCTATTACTGACAAAGTCAAGGAAATAGAACAGGCATCTTTCAATCTGATTTTAGGTAGATGACGTTATTTTGGGCTCTAGCCTGTTTAAGAGAGAATTTGAAACATTTCAGATGCTGCTTTCTCAAGTTCCTTACCCAAAACAGAGAGATAAGGAGCACTGGTACACAGGATGATCTAACAAAATTTTAACGATGTAGTGTTCTTTTATCTATTTGGTTAGAAATTTAACAATTCTCTTAAAAGGGAAATAACACCGCAATTTTGCCATGACAACTTTTAGGAAGAGTCTCCCTGTAGTCATGGTAGAGTTTAAGAGAACTCTACAGTCATTATTTAGAATAAAAAAAAAAATCAAATACAGAAAACAAATATTTACTGCCCTTTCTGCATCATGGCTGTCAATTTTACCATCCTCATCTAGTATTCAATTTATGCCATTGTAGGTTTTGTTTGTTTCCAATATATTTAAATAAATTATTTCTTATTGTCCTTACACCTACTGACCACAGATTTTTCACTGATCCCTTTCTTACCACTTGTCTGCATTTCCTAACTGTAATTTGCAGCCATTTCTATCAACTGTTCTGTATGTGTGCATATGTCAACAATTTCTTAATTGCCACTTTCACTTCCCCTCTAAATCAGGATGGGTTGGGCCATAAAGCAAAAAAAAATAAAACCAAGAATTGTTGACTTTTCTGGGATAAATCCTGCTCCCGTAACCTGGTATTGGAACTTCCCATGTGCAGTAAGTAAGCAGGATTTGGCCCTGTGTTCTTAGGCCAGTTCATTGTGTTAAAAACACAGCACATAATGCAGGGGCCATAAACTACAATAAAAAAAGTGTAGGGTTGGAACCTGCCTGGAGAGGTCAAAGTCCAGCTCCCCACCCAGGATAAAGTATACTTGAGACCATCTCTGACAGCTGTTTGTCTAACCTGTTCTTAAAAATCTTCAATGACGAGGATTCCACAGCCTCCCTTGAAAGCCTATTCCAGACCTTAACTATTCTCAGGAAGCTTTTCCTAATATCTAACCTAAACCTCCCTTGCTGCAGAGTAAGCAGATTATTTCTCGTCTTACCTTCAGTAGACCTGAATAACAATTGATCACCATTCTCTTTATAAGCAGCAAAGAATCCTGTGGCACCTTATAGACTAACAGACGTTTTGCAGCATGGGTGAATACCCACTTCGTCGGATGCAATTCTCTTTATAACAGCCCTTAACATATCTGAAGACTTCTTAGCTCCCCCCCTCAGTCTGCTTTTCTGAAGACTTAACATGCGTAGGTTTTTTTAAATCTTTCTCATAGGTGAGGTTTTCTAAACCTTTTGTCATTTTGTTGACCCCCTGTGGACCCTCACCAGTATGTCCACACCTTTCCTAAAATGTGGCACCCAAACCTGGACACAAAGAAAAGCCAACAGAGTAATACGAAGAGATCCCATTTAAATAAATAATGTTTTAGGACTTCATTCTGACACACAGATAAAACACATATGGTTAGTCCAACAGTATAAAGAATTAATTAATCCTTTTAATTTCATTAAGCGAAAAGACATACCTGAGTAGTTTTTCCTGATCCAGTTTCTCCCACAATCAGAACAACTTTATTTTCTTTAATAATTCTGACAATTTCTTCCTGTTTTTCAAAAACTGGTAGAGATTGCCTGAAGGAATCAAATTCAGATTCCCCCCTTTTCACAGGAATCTGAGGGATGCCATTGTTAAGTCGCCCACTTGTCTTACTCATTTCTCTGTTCTCTAAGAAAAGACAGAATTAATGACATGGCATCAAAGGTGTCCCCCAAAATGCTATAACTCAACGCAAAAACTGAACATTGTTAATACAGAGGTTTCTAAAATAAAATCAAAATATCACGTTTTCATGTTAGTGCAGTAAAATATTTTAAAGTGACAAAGGAACACATTCCAGAACACTAGTGGAAGTCATTCTGTTGTTTGACAAAGGTTTCTGAAAGAATAAAAAGATTAACCTTCCCAATATCTCACTGCCAAAGTGGGGAAAGGCTACAAGTGCTGTGAAAACATCAGACTCAGCCCCACAGGGAAAGAGAACAATCCATTATATTTAAAAGCAACGCATCTAGGCATCTAAGGAGAGGTGGCAACTGACTTAAAGAAGCTGACCTGTGAGGCTACCATGCTGGCCTTAAGTCTCTCCTGCAGACCCATTTCTTCTACAGTTCCTAGAGAAGTTATATATTAAAATAATAAATGACTAATGATTTTTTAAATAATCCACAATGATACACACATGCCTTCTCTGAGTTAACGTATAATCATATTGTAACCCATGTGGTTCTTATCCCACTCCTTTCCTAATGATTTGTTGGCCACATTCATTGTATCCATGTTTAAATTAGCCCCAAATCCTGCAGACAGATTATGTCTACAGTACAATTATAAACCCGCAGCGGACCCTGGCCACCTGACTTGGGTTCATGGTGTTAGGGCTGCAACGCTGTTTAACTGCAGTGTAGACTTCCAGGTTCAGGCTGCAGCCCAGACTCTAGGACCCTGAGAGGTGGGAGGATCCCAGAGCTCAGGCTGCAGTCCCAGCTGGGAATCTACACTGCAGTTAAGGACCCCAGCAAGCCCAAGTAAGTAGGCATGTACCTGCTGTGGGGTCTAATTGCAGTGTAAACATACTCTTAGACATGTGTCTAATTTGGAATACGGTAAACTGATTTTGCTGAGAGTCTATACTTCTAGATATACAGTGTACACTGCCACATATTTAACACTAGCACATACCATAAACATGCAAGGATCATAAAAATCTTTAGCATAAGAGGCTATTCTGCAAGAGTCTAATATTAAAACTACCTAAAAAAATCAAACTATTGATGTTCATCACTATTAAATAAACTAAAAATAGTTTACTGAGAATGTCAAATCTATCAAGAAACACCTTCACACATGAAAAACTCAGAAGATGCAATTTCAGTACAAACTTGAGTCCTTTATATCTACTACTTCTTCGCACAGGCTAACAGACTGAACTGGACAGGAGCAAACAACTGGCTAAGCAGGCTGGATAGGTAAATAGACTTACTGTTCGTACATTGCTATATCAAATCATACACACCCTTCTTCATAAAGCACTGCCACACAGTTAATAAACAATGGTTCCCAACCACACAAAACTCTAGTCTTGTTGTTCTTAAGGTTGTATTATAATAAGGTTAAGAGGTGTGCAGTATTTAGAACCATCATAAAATCTGTAATGTCAAATGAAGTAGAGTTTTCTGTGCACCAGACCAAACCACCTATACAGAAATACAATTAAGCCCTCATAGCTGAATACCTGTTCAAGTAATAATCCTGTTAAAAGGTCAGTGTTCTGGCATTAGATAATTTATCAAATGTATATTTGAACTAGTTCTGTCATTTAGTGGAGATTTAAGAAGTCTGAATTGTAAACTCTTTAGTTTACGGACCGGGTCTACAATTGGAATACAATTAATATAATACAAATATAAGCTTCCTTCTTACTTTAATAGGAAAAAGTCAATAATATAGCATGGCATGAGAAAATTAAAAGCAAGTTATTTTCTAACAGTATGAACTCACAAACTCTTATCAGATTATACTGCACATACCAGCTTCAACAGCAAACACATTTCCTCGTTCTGTTTTTGGTAGAAGTTCAGTGCGTTCTTTATTGGTCACAGGAAATCTCTGAATTAGGCTCCTAATAGCATGTTTTGTATTGGGGGTCAGACTACAGGCCATTACTGTATGAGCCAATTCTGATCCATCTTTCTTCTTTATGGTTAAATATCTGTTTGCTCCTTTTCTGAGAAAAGTTAAGAAAATTTTCATTTCATTAGATAGTAACTATTTTACCTATACATACAAATCTTCTGACAATTAACTCCTAAATTATATTAAGGTGATCTACAAAAAAAGTTAAGTCTAATAATATATCAAATACCACAAAAAAAACACAGAATAAGAGCAGCATCCAGCACACGATTAAGAGCTCCAACAGGATACTTAAGCAAAAGGTCAACCTGGTTTTAGGATTCTGACTCAAAGACCTGCTATCATCTCAGTGGCCATGATCAGGCTTTTGAACCTTGACAGTACCCCTTCAGAAGTTATTTCAAGAATCATAGAAGAAAAAAATGTTTTGCTCAGACTCAGTCTCTTAGGATGCTTCCCCAAACTGCTCTATCAGCAAGTCCAGATTTTTATGTCTTTTATATACACTGTGCTCCGTTTCCTCTTCTGCTGTGTGACCCTACAACTTTTGGACCTTGATCATCTTTTGTTTATCTCAGCATGGAAGGGGCCCTCTGTATGAAGATTTCCCCTTTTCTACTTAGAAGGCTGAAATGCGGAGCAACTTGGGGAGTAAACCTATCCCCGCAATACCATCCAACCCCTTTCCTCCATTATTCTGTACAGATGCTCTCACACATTTCTAGGAGTAGGGGTGGTGCTGCTCTCGATGATATGTCCCTTACCAAGCTCTCAGATTCCATGCAGAATCTTGGTCAGGAGGCAATACAGTTCAGAGTAGAATGACTCCTGGCTCTATGTGTAAAGAGAGTTTTTTCTTTGTCAATTTCATGAATCCATAAGGTAGAGAGCGGGCAAGGCTTCCCAAACTGAACAGGCCCCAGCTTCCTTCAATCAGAGAACTAGTGCTCAAAGAACCCTGCAAGGAACCTCAGTATCTCTTCCCTACTTGACCCTTCTGAATGACCTGCCCTCGGTCAAACTACAAGAAATACTGGAAATATATATATTGCCTTTTAAAGAGATATGTGGACCTTCATTTTTAGTAATTAACACAACCAATCTCACATTAACTTACCCTTTACTTTTAGAAATCAGACCAAGAGACTGACTCAGTCGGTGAATAAATGCTCTTTCAGTACTAGTCAAAGAAGAAGGAAATTCCATTTCTAGAAAATTTAAAAAAATTAGCAGATATAACACAACATAATTAGCATGTTACTTCTTCCCTATTTCAAATAAAATGAGAAATATTTGCTTATTTCCATGCCAAACCAAGCAATCTCTCCAAGAACTAGTGAGCAGAGATCTCTAACCTCCAAACAAATTAGTCTCATTTACCTTTTCCCAAGAGGGGAAGCCAACCTGTAGTTCTACTTTGTTAGTGGGAAGTATCTTCCTCCTTACACATATAAAACTCTTGCCAACACCTATTGTAGTGGTTCCTAGCTTTGTCAGCAAACTGCAGTCATTTGCCAGGCCCAGTGTAAGAGCTCAGTGGTACAAGTAACAGGGAGTCATGTCCACCATTCACCCCTGAATATTTTGGCCAATATGGCACTTGGGCAATTAGAGGACTGAGGTGGTATATGAGCTCATTATGTTGGGTTACAGCTCACATAACTGATAAGGATCCAAGATGCAATAAGCATCCATGGAACCTCAAAAGAGATTAGGGCGGCACACATGCATGAAGTACCAGCACCGAGACATGTTCTAGCCATGAATATTATAGCTCAGACGTGACATGCTGCCAGCCTCATCACCCTAAATTCACCTCAATAGCTATTCCTGTTAATGCTAGAATGATTCTACCTGCTTCCCAAACCAAGAGCCCCACAGTGCCCTCAAAGAGCTTCAGCCACCAGAATGGGGCAGCAGTATAACCTTCCACCTCCCCATGTCCTGTCCTGCCCTCCCCCACACAAACACCCCCTAAACAGATCACCCCCCACAACCCAATCCAAGCCCTCCCCTACCCCCGCCCACTTCTTTCCTAGGTCACTCCCCACCCAACCCAAGCCCTGCCCTCCTCCCCACACTCCCTGCCCAGCCCCGCCCCCAACCCAACCCCTACCTTCCCCCCCACAACCCCTGTCTAGGTGTGTCATAACTATAAAGGGAAGGGTAACAACCCTCCTGTATACAATTCTATAAAATCCCTCCTGGCCAGAGACACCAAAATCCTTTTACCTGTAAAGGGTTAAGAAGCTCAGGTAACCAGGCTGACACCTGACCCAAAGGACAAATAAGGGGACAAGATACTTTCAAATCTTGGAGGGGGGAGGCTTTTGTTTGTGCTCTTTGTTTTGGTGATGTTCGCTCTTGGGACTAAGGGGGACCAGACATCAATCCATGTTCTCCAAATCTTTCTGCATAAGTCTCTCATATTTCAAACTTGTAAGTAACAGCCAGACAAGGCCTGTTAGTTTTATCTTTGTTTTCTCAACTTGTAAATGTTCTTTTGCTAGAGGGAGGTTTATCCCTGTTTTGCTGTAACTTTGAAACTAAGGCTAGAGGGGGTTCCTCTGGACTCTTTGAATCGGATTACCCTGTAAAGTTATTTCCATCCTGATTTTACAGAAATAAACTTTACCTTTTCTTTTAATAAAATCCTTCTTTTAAGAACCTGATTGATTTTTCATTGTTTTAAGATCCAAAAGTTTTGAATCTATGAGGGTATACTCTCAAGCCTACCCAGGAAAAGGAGTGTAAGGACTTGGGGGGAGGAATTAGTCTAAAGTCTGCCCAGGAAAGGGGGGGGGGGTTAGGGACTTGAAACTCTGTCTTCCCCCAAATATTTCTCAAGTGGCTCGCCCCTAAAATTTGGAATATGATTGGTGGTGGCAACTTACTGTTAACCTAAGTTGGGAAATAAGCTTGGGGGTCTCCCTAAAGTTCAGAGTGGGGAAGGAACCCTGACAAAGGGTTCCCCCATCCCCTGCCCTCCCCCCACACCCTGTCCAGATCGCCCCCTCCCCAGACAGACAGATCTCCCTGCTCACCCAGAAGCCCCCTCGGCCCCCAGCCCCCACAGGGCCTCACGCACCGACTCCCTCCCAGGTGCCTCTACATCATCCCGGCCCGCCGTCACCTCTCTGGTCCCCGTAGCGGAACCGCTCCAGGGCGATGTTCACCGCGATCTTCACCTCCTCGTCGATGCGAATGTCCTTCAGCCCCCTGGCCCGGCCGCTGCCCGAGCCGGAGGCTGCGGCCGGGCCCCCGCCGGACAGGGCGCTGCTGGGCGGCCGGGGGGACACGCTGCTGGGCCGCGACATCTCCCTGCGGGGGCGAGACCCTCGCTCCCAGCCCGGGCCCGGGCCTGCAGGGCTCCCTCTGGCGGCCGGGGCAGGCCGCGCGCGCACCCGCCGGCGGCCGGGTCACCGAGCAGCAGTCGAGCCGGCCACCACGGCTCAGAAGGAAAGTGAAAGGGGCGTGACCAGCCGCGACGCAATGACGTCCCTTCAGGCGGGGGCGGGGCGAAGGGGGCACGCAGGAGATAGGACCGGACGCCGCGCGGGACGCATGCGCTGGGGGCGGCCGCGTCAATCCAATCCCAGCCTTAGGGGCAGCGCGCGGCCCTCTAGGTTTAGCCCGCCGTGGCTGCAGCTCTGTGTCCCGCCCCCCGAGCCTGGTGCGCGTCACCCCGCGGGCCGGGCGCTCACCGCAGCTGGCTGCCTCTCGGCCCCAGGAGCTGTCTGTGGGTGGCGCCTCCCCACGCGGGTCAGGCAGGAGCGCCTGCTGCTAGTCTGCCCCTGTTTCTGAGGCAGGGCTCCGTGCGAGTTCGTCCTCCCCAGCAAATCGGCCTAGGGCTCCAGTTTCCGAGGGGCCCCGCCTCTGATTTAAGGTCGTACCACCTGCGGCCCCTAAAGGTCAGTGGGATTTACCTTCCTAGGTTGCTCTTCTCTCCCCTTCTCGTCACGTCTGCTCGCTCTCTCTTTGTTTTAAAAGTTATAGTTTTTACAAAAACCTCCAAAAATAAAGCAATTAAAATCTGAACAAAACAACAAAGAGAAAACAACTTTACTTGAAATAAAATCAAGTGCATTCATTATTTTAACCTTTCAGAAATGCAGCAGCTGCAGCTGGAATTACTCCTAACTTTCTTCAAGATATAGTTGCCAAGCAGCAGAAATGCGGACTCTGCTGCTAATCCTAACTACTAACTAATATTTGAAACATGGTCTGTCTTTATTTCCAGATTGCAGAGTTTTAAAATAAAGTTTAATATAAGGTAATTTAAAATGCCTTAAATTACTAAAGTAACAACAAATTCAGCAAATATAAATGTTTATCAGTTTTAATAAAGTTAAATAAAAATGTTTAACCCTTTTTTATTTTTGTTTGCCTTATAAAATACTTGGTTCCTATTACATTGTAAACACATTAAATTAATCTATGGAATACATTGGGTTACTCAAAATAAAAAAATGTAAAACAAACAAAAGAGTATGTTAACTAGCTGTTTAAAATTACATCCCGCAAACCAAATACACCACAAAAACACCAAAAAATCAATATACAGGAAAAAAAAAAGCATAAAAAATTGAAGTGCTTTATAAATAAAAAATTGGTCAAAATCAATCTGCCATATATAAACAATTAAGTTGGCAATCAGCTAAAAACCACTATCAGTTAATTTAAACTTAGCTAGTATGTAAAAGCAACTGTATTATTGCTGTATTGTGTTGTCTTATTGCTGTACGTCATTTACATAACATCGCTCAACTGTTTAACCAACACACAAGTAGAAATCAACAAACAAATGGTAGCAAACAACATAAAGGCAAAAAACAACAACACAATAACTACAAATTGGATAAACAAATTCCATGTTAGCACCAGTCATAATTTGGGTAAGTGACACCACATCCGAAGTAAAACACATGTTATTCAAAACAATCTTGTCCAGTGCCTAAGTACCAACATTAAATCCTAACACAGCAGTATTTAATAAATTAGTTATTGTCCATTCAGTAGGTTATCTGGAAAACAGCATCTGTAAAAAAACAACTAAATCTACATCAGCTACTGATGTATCACAAAGCAATGCAACCAATAAAACAAAAAAGCTAGCTGTTCCTGTTTTCTACCCAGCAAAGTTTACCAAATGGTAACAACCAGCAGTAAGGGTAACCTATAATATGAATGGACAGTATTGGGTAGTAACTAATTACAAAATATATATAAAGGCCTCATTTGTAATGTCACTACTCCAAATTTCTGTTTTAATTCTCATATACATAGCACTGTGGAACACACTATAATAATGCTTATCCCAGTATTTCAAAACACTCAGCCTTCTACCAATAATAATACAAATGGCAACTGTAATTGCCCTAATAAAAATATGTTGCTATCTACAGCACCAAAATAAAAAAGCCAAACTGTCAAGGTTCCTTCCCCACTCTGAACTTTAGGGTACAGATGTGGAGATCTGCATGGACACTTCTAAGCTTAATTACCAACTTAGATCTGGTATCGCTGCCACCATTCACAAGCACTCCCTTCCTTGGGTAGCCTTGAGAAACTTCTCCAATTCCCTGGTGAACACAGATCCAAACCCCTTGGATCTTAAACAAGGAGAAATTAACCATCCCCCTTCTTTCTCCCACCAACTCCTGGTGGATCCAGATCCAACCCCCTTGAATCTAAAAAACAAGGAAAAATCAATCAGGTATTAAGGAAAAAGGCTTTTAATTAAAGAAAAGAAAGGTAAAAGAAAACTCTCTGGGAGAGATTAGCATACCAGCTACTCTCACAGACAACAGATTCAAAACATAGAGAATGTTCCCCTGGGCAAAAACTTTAGTACACACAAGAATACCCAAATTTGATAATTCCCTTAATGGTACCAAGACAAGTTACAAAGAAAACAAACATAAACCTATTTATTCCTTTCTAAAACTTACTATTCTGATAAGAGGCTGGTTCCTTGATCTTTTTCACTCCAGCTGAAACTGAAAAACTAAACAAAGGAAACTTCCCTCCTTCCTTTTGAAACATCTTGTCCCCCCATTGGTTCCTCTGGTCAGGTGTTAGCTAGGCTAGGTGAACTTCTTAACCCTTTACAGGTAAAAGAGGCATTAACCGTTAACTAATTGTTCATGACACAAACTATAACACCAAATTTGAAAAAAAAAAGTTGCATTTAAGTATAAAGTGGTATCATATGTACACATATAAACTATACATATATATATATACCCATTTACACTAAAAGTAGATACATTATATCAATATTATTCATATGTATTAATTATTTGGGAGTGCCCCCAAGCCTCAATCATAAAACTACGTTCCTTAATCAAAATTCCAGGCTTAACATTCCCAGGCCTACCATAAGGGACTAATAACAATTGGAAAATAAAATCTGTCCATCAGTCATACAAGGGAATGTGAAAACTAAGAATCAGATAGGGGGTAAATGGGAAAGTAAGGTGGCCACATAAGTGTTTAGCCCACTGGACCATCGTCAGTCCATGCATAATGCTTTCCGGGACAATGGGTAAACATCCTCCCCAGAAAAACACAAAAAGTGGGGGAATGTAGTAGGAAAAGACCCTGAGACATAAGCCCTTGTATGAGAGGCCTGGTATGAGACAGGACCTGCTCACAGAGTCTGGCAAGAACAGGGTTGATATTGCAGAAATACACATTCCTAAGAAGTGCTAGTCACAGAGTACTCAGGCAAACACATCCCAATAGCAAGTGGTACCAGAACATCCAAGGATGGTACAAAAACATTCCCAAAGGATAACAGGAACACACACACCACTCCTAAAAGATAAGGTCAGGATGACAGTACATAATAGAGGTGTTTTGATCAAACCAGCATGTACAAGGTGATGGGTGATAACTAGCCACGTCAGGGGGCAGTAACTAACTATGTCAGAGGGGTAGCACTAACTTGTTTTTATCAGGGTATAAAGATGTATCTCGGGGTATCTTTGTCTGGACTAGGAAGAAATGGAAAGCCCTGCCATTCACTGAGCTGATCCATTGTTATGGGCATACATGTATTAGTGGTCCAATAGAGTCTGCGGGATACTAGTACCATGCTTCATTGACAATAACCCTGGCTGGGTACCTTCATCCCTTAACAGATCTTGTGGTCATTGGGTGCTTCGTTTGAGGTCTGCAATGCCAGCTGTCTGCACAGGGCTGGGGCGGCACACCAAGGGAACACACACACGTAACCAAACATCTATCAACATCTAACCACAGCTGTTACTGTGTTAAACATAATTAGCCACAAGGTGGTGGTAGTACAACAAATGTATTTTTACATAGCAAGATTCTGAATCCAAATCACAGTGAGCCAGGCCTTGAAGTCCCCCTTCCAGCAAAACTAGTGAGATTTGCTGGATTAAAGCAATTGCTGGATTAAAATGGGCACATTTAGTCCTGGTGCATAAATGCAGTGTTTTTGAGACAGACCTTCAGTTGTGACAGAAGATAGACTTGATTTAACTGGAGAGGGAAGCAAAGGTAGTTTTTCCAATTCTCCCATCCTGGGGCTACTCTGCATTTTGTTATGAAAGATCAGGGTCATTAATTTCAGTGGAGTTGCATCTGTTTACACCATGGCTGAATATGGCCTATCATGTTTCTTCCAGCAGATAACCTATTAACTGTATCTATAAAGACTCATCAGTGACTATAGAATATTGAATCACCAGTTGTATGGACTTCTAACAGTTTTAATATCTGAATCCTAAGGCTTTTCTTAGTTTTTAGAGAAAAAAATACCACAAGGAATATTTTGAAAATATAGTTGTGAGTAGTAGATCATGTCTGTAAATTTACAGGAAATTCTTGTTTACCATTATGTTGTTAGAACCACTCTAATGTATACATTTAAAGTATCACACACCTCATGGTAAGTAACTAAAAGCAGCATTGACATTTGTCTGTCCATCAACTCTAGGTAGGCATAGCGGTAAGTAGGTTTTCGGTATAGGGTGGTGTTAATGTGACCATCACTTATTTGCACCGTGGAGTCTAGGAAGTGGACCTCTTCATGCCTACCTTCATGCCTCCAGCTTCCATCCCGGGCACACCACACGATCCATTGTCTACAGCCAAGCACTGAGGTACAACCGCATCTGCTCTAACCCCTCAGATAGAGACCAACACCTACAAAATCTCCACCAAGCATTCTCAAAACTACAGTACCCGCACAAGAAAATAAGGAAACAGATCAACAGAGCCAGAAGTGTACCCAGAAGCCTCCTACTGCAAGACAAACCCAAGAAAGAAACCAACAGGATTCCACTGGCCATCACATACAGTCCCCAGCTAAAACCTCTCCAACGCATCATCAGGGATCTACAACTCATCCTGGACAACGATCCCACACTTTCACAGGCTTTGGGTGGCAGGCCAGTCCTCGCCCACAGACAACCTGCCAACCTGAAGCATATTCTCACCAGTAACTGCACACTGCACCATAGTAACTCTAAGTCAGGAACCAATCCATGCAACAAACCTCGATGCCAACTCTGCCCACATATCTACACCAGAGACACCATCACGGGACCTAACCAGATCAGCCACACCATCACCAGTTCGTTCACCTGCACGTCCACCAATGTAATATACGCCATCGTATGCCAGCAATGCCCCTCTGCTATGTACATCGGCCAAACTGGACAGTCTCTACGGAAAAGGATAAATGGACACACATCAGATATTAGGAATGGCAATATACAAAAACCTGTAGGAGAACACTTGAACCTCTCTGGCCACACAATAGCAGATCTTAAAGTGGCCATCCCGCAGCAAAAAAACTTCAGGATCAGACTTCAAAGAGAAACTGCTGAGCTTCAGTTCATCTGCAAATTTGACACCATCAGCTCAGGATTAAACAAAGACTGTGAATGGCTTGCCAATTACAAAACCAGTTTCTCCTCCCTTGGTTTTCACACCTCAGCGGCTAGAAGAGGGCCTCATCCTCCCTGATTGAACTAACCTCGTTATCTCTAGCCTGCTTCTTGCTTGCATATATATACCTGCCCCTGGAAATTTCCACTACATGCATCCGATGAAGTGGGTATTCACCCACGAAAGCTCATGCTCCAAAACGTCTGTTAGTCTATAAGGTGCCACAGGACTCTTTGCTAGTTATACCTTTGCAAACCATTGTATTTAGCTAGTTCTCTTCAGTGAGTTATAACTTGTTAATTAAGAGCATAATTTGGCCCTACATTGCAACTGGATCCTATGTTACATCTATTGATGATACACAGCCTTCTTTTTCCATTGTTGTGTTGACTCTCCAGTGATATTAGATGTGAAAGTTTAAAAAGTTACTTTCAATCACTAAAGTTAGCAAATATGACTCATAATATACAAAGGGGGCAGATCTGTTGAGTAAGAAAGTATCATTTGTACATAATCCTTTGCCAGAGTAGAAATGCATTTTAAGGTTTGTGGTCCAAATCCATCCCTAGTTTATCCTCATCGATACATTTATACCAGGGATTAATCCTTCTGGGAGTTTAAGACAGGAACTTATAAAATATCAAAGAAAGAGTGAGAAGTTTGACTTACTTGAAGGACAGTATTTAAATATCACATTATAAAGAAGGGACAGTGTTAGGGCACTGAACAGAAGTCACACCATAGATTTTTAGACTTTTTATAGATATGCTTGAAAATAAACATCTTGCAGCTAATAAATCATTCCCAAATAAGACATTGATCTGAAGTAGAGGAAACAGCTTTAAGATTACTCAAAAGAGGTCTTCTTAGGTCTAATTTGGACACAAGCCCACCCAACCTGGCTCTTCCAAGCTGAAACTGAGCCAACAGTGCCATCTGTACCTCCTACCCCTACGTTTGCTGCAGTGGTGGCCACCTGCTGCGCTGTGTGAACTGCAAAGTGGGGTGCTTCAACTCATCAGCACACAGTACAGCAAGGTGGCAGTGGCTGGCAGGACGCAGTGGGGCATGTATCTGCTACTGCACCAACCCCATTGGCCGAAGAAGGAGAGCTGACCTGAGCAGATGGGATTGTTTTCCCACCCAACCTGAATCCAATGCTTGTAGTCGGGTCCTGTCAGGTTCGGTGAGGTTGCAAGGCTCTAACACAAAAAGCCACTAAATACAGTATAATTCTGTGCTGCAAACTGCAATAAAGCCTGAATTATGGTTTTCATATGAAACTGTACAAGCAGCAAAGAGTCCTGTGGCACCTTATAGACTAACAGACGTATTGGAGCATGAGCTTTCGTGGGTGAATACCCACTTTGTCGGATGCATGTCATGCATGCATATGAAACTGGTTGCTTTTCCAGGTGGAGTGCAGTTAACTAGTTGGTTCAAATGTACAATGAAATTCTTTGAGATGGCAAAGTAACAATTCAACTCCAGTGCTAAGAGCAGGAAACTTAGGGCTAGGGTTTGCAACCCTTTCTCATGTTTGTGAGAACTTATACAAGTAGTCCCACTAAAGTCAGTAAGTGCTCACTAGCAGGAGGAATGGCATCTTATCCTCTGTCAGGTGAGAGGATATAGATTTTTATAGGGTTAGGCTAACAATTATGGCTGACTCAGCCACCCTGTCATTCTAATTTGTTGAAAACTAGAGATGGACACATTTATTTTGACTAATAATAAACCCACTGAAACGTTATGAGTTTAAAAATGTGTGTCTCAAACTCAAGGTTATTGATTGTGCTTTCCATTAGGAGGAGTACATACATAAAAAGAACAGGGTGAAACAATCATTAAGAACACAAGTGAAAAATTAACCAGTGAGCACCATGACAAAGAGAGACCATTAAAAAAAGGAAAGGAGGGAGGAGTTGAGAAAAATTCTAATCAAAATATAAATTATATATAGACATACTATATATATGCCATCCACTTGTTTCTGAGGGGTGGTTGTTCTTTCTCAAATATATAGATTAGGCCTCTCATCAGCTAGAAGAAGCTCATCTCCTCACAGGTGTTTGCCAGAGGATGTCTAGGGGATATTTATATGAATGTAGGAAGTGCTATACAGCATTAGACCAATAATCCATCCTGTCTGGCATTCTGTCTCCAACGGTGGCCAAAACCAGATGCTTAACAGGAAGGTATAAGAAATAGAACATTCTGGACAACTCATAGGCAACATATTTTCCTAACCCCAGAAATTAGTGTTCCTCTTATGCTCTGAAGCATGATGATTTATATCCCTCATACATTTCTAATTCTGTCTCATAAATTTTCTCATTATTCCAAAGCCAATGAGTGTCTAAGTCTCTTTTGAAAAAGGGACTTTTGAAATTACTACTTCCTTGTTTTAATTGCCAATCTGTAAAATTAATTAATGTTTGTGAGGTGCTTAGACATGAGCTGTTAAAGTTAATAGACAGTCTGCAGGTAAAGTGGTAAGTGGATCAATGAAAGCCACTCCTTTTCCCTTCCTGCTTGTTCCCTGTGAGTGGATAAATGGAAAGAAGACTTGGTGCTATCTGAAGCAGGAATAGAGGGGAAGTCAATAGAGAACATGTAAAAGAGAAAGAAAGCAGAGAATAGGCAGCAAAGATAAGTAAATGGACAGAACAAAGGAAAATCTATGCATACTGTGTCAAGACATGGTGTGAGGAATCATCGGGGGCAGAGGGCAACCACCAATACATCCCAAAGTGGACTCCAACAACAGCAACAAGGTGAGAAGCACTGGTCTATAACATTTTGTGCACTACCGCAACAGAAGCCCATTTTTCAGCCGCTGTTAAACATCTCCCATGATAATTTCACATTATCCATATTTTCCTGAGAATGTCAAAGTATATAACCCACTTTAAGAGAATCATTAATAAACAAACTACTAATAACAATTCAGTTACAGGTTTGCTTTGATGCCTGAAATAAAAGTGGATAATGGCCCTGTGTCATCATGTCAGGTTTATAATCAAGCACCTCAGAAAATAGATGTTATTTTTCTCTTGTAATTAGTTGATGATATAGGTCAATAGTCTGATCATCAAATCTTCCTATCATTATATTTCTAAAGAGACTAACATTGTGGAACTGCTCTGTCTCTGGATGGACAATTCCTGTAACTTTAACCATAAAACCTTAAAAATAAAACCATCCTAAAAGGCTTTAAAAAATTGGGAATGAGCTCTGACATGATACAACTTACATTTGCAATAGCATTAGTTTTACTTTTCCAAGCATATTTTATTTTAAAAGGGAGGCGGGGTTGGAAGTGTGGCATTGTTTCTTACAACGGGACAATTTGTGGAATAGGGTACTATTCAAGAGAAGTAAACAGGTCCAAAAGGGGGAGGGTGATGTATAAATGCAAAAACTGACAAATAAGGTAGTGTGTTTCAGAAAAGGTAGAAATGTGAATATGCAATTGTTGGAACATCAACATAAAACAATGTTAGGAAGTAAGGAGAGCTTTGCTTCTTCATACCAGTTCTTATAACAAAAATGCTGGGCATTCCAATATTATGAGGATGAGGATTGTGTAGGTATCTAGTCAGAAGGGAACATTCAATAAAATTGAAAAGCAACAAATTTAAAAGTGATAAAGGGAAATAATTTGTATGCAAAGCATATATTACTCTGTAGAACTCATTACCACAATATACTAAAGCCAAGCACTAAGTACAATTTTTAAAAAATATTAGATATCAGTGGGACTAGGCACCTAAATACCTTTAAAAATCTGTATCTAAGTCACTTCTGAACATGGTACTAAGGACTTGTCAGTGTGAGTCAAATGAGGTAAATGTACAGTGCACTTGCCTACCACGCACTAACTGGCAAGGACCAGTACATCAAATAGTAATTTGTCAAAGCACACTACAGAACTTCTAGTGCGTGGTAGCAGAATCCACAAGGCCAGTTAGTGAGTGGCAGGCTAGTGTGCTATAGACATATACCCCTAATCATGCAGACAAGCCCTCAGGCTCCCTAAGTCACTCACGTTACTTTGAACATTTTATCCAGAGAGATTAAGGGCCAAATTTTTAAAGATATTGAAGGCACCATGGGAGTTAGGTGCCTGTGGCAAAGTAACTCACCAGCTTAGGCACCCCCCTCACAGCTAGGTGTAGTATTGCTGTGTTTTTTTCCAGTGTAGTTCTGCCAACTGGCTGTTTGTGATGTTGCACTCCATATGCTTTATGAAAATATGCTTATAAATGTGGATATGATGTAACTGGAATATGCTTTATGCAAAAAGTCATTTGTAAGGTGTCATTACAAATCTTATAATCTACTCAGTGTGTTCATCCTATTTATTTGCATGTATTATTCCTATATTTGGAGTTAGGAGAATAAAACATATTAAGTGGAAGCCATTAAGGGTGCTTCAGAATCAATGACCTGTAAATGGCTCTGTTTACTTGCAAACCTTCCTGTGTACGTGGGCCAGGCCAAGAAGAATGGAGTCTGGGGTCTCACAGGACATGTGACCATATCACCTGGTACTGGAATCCATCTTAAACCTGGTACTTTTCCATTTAGAAGGAGGGGTGGGGCCCAGAGATAAAACAGATTCCCACCTTGTGCCAAAGCTATAAAAGCTGGTGGAGCAGGACCAAGGGGCAGCCAGTCATGAGAAAGCCCCTGCTTACCACCTGAGATGTCTGCTGGAACTAAGAAGGACTGTACCGGGGAAAGGATTGGGCCCAGACTAGGAAGGAGTCTAGTCTGTAAAAGAAGCTTATTGGAATATCTCTGAGGGTGAGATATTACCTGTAATCAGTTTCTTAATGTATTAGGCTTAGACTTGCGTGTTTTTGCTTTATTTTGCTTGGTGACTTACTTTGTTCTGTCTGTTATTACTTGAAACCACTTAAATCCCACTTTTTATACTTAATAAAATAACTTTTGTTTATTAATAGACCCAGAGTAAATGATTAATATGTAGGGGAGCAAACAATTGTGCATATCTCTCTAGCAGTGTTATAGAGGGCGGACAATTTATGAATTTACCCTATATAAGCTATATATAGAGTAAAACGGATTTATTTGGGGTTTGGATCCCATTGGGAACTAGGTGTCTGGGTGCTGGAGAGGTAACTTGCTGAACTGTTTTTGGTTAAAGTCTGCAGCTTTGGGGGCATGGCCTGGACTCTGGGCCTGCATTACAGCAGGCTAGCGTGTCTGGCTCAACAAGACATGGTTCAGGAGTCCCAGGCATGGGCGCCAACTTATATGGGCTCCTGGGGCTTTAGCCCCAGGAATATTCACAGTCAGGGGCTCTGCTCCAGCAATATTTGGAGCTAGGTTTCTCCCCTGCTCTGGGCTGCCGGCAGCCACCGCGAGCCCAGAGACTTTTAAATCCCAGCCGCGGCCGGGAGTCAGAGGGCTCTGGGCTGCCCGCTGCGGCGGGGACCCCAGAGCCTTTTAAATCCCAGCCGTGGCCGGGAATCAGAGGGCTCTGGGCTGTCCACTGCGGCGGGGAGCCCAGAACCCTTTAAATCCCAGCCGCGGCCAGGAGTCAGAGGGCTCTGGGCTCCCCGCGGCTGCCGGCAGCCCAGAGCCCTCTGACTCCTGGCCGCAGCTGGGATTTAAAGGGCTCTGGGCTCCCCGCGGCTGCCAGCAGCCCAGAACCCTTTGAATCCCAGCCCCATGCCGCTGATTGCCCCCTCCCCAGACCCCTGCCCCAACTGCCCCCAGGACCCCACCCCTATCTAAGCACCACTGGTCCTTGTCCCCGATTACCCCCTCCCAAGACCCCTGCCCCAACTGCCCCTTGGGACCTCAGCCCCTGTCTAAGCCTCCCTTCTCCTTGTCCCCAACTGCCCCCTCCTGAGACCCCACCCAACTTCCCCCCAGGACCCTCCTACCTGTCCCCTGATAAACCTCCTGGACTCCCATGCCTATCCAATTGCTGCCTGTCCCCTGACTGGCCCCTCCGAACCTCTGCCCCATTCAACCCCCCCTGCTCCTTGTCCCTTGACTGCCCCCCAGAACCCGCTACCTCTTCTCCAACCCCCAAACCGCTTACTGTGCCACTCAGACCAGCGTGTCTGGTTCCGTGCAGCTCCAGACAGTTGCTGCCATGCTCCCCCATGGAGCCCACAGCCCTCTCCCACCCCCAGCACCTGCCTTCCAGATTTGAACACCTCAAAATTCAGGAGTGCTCAAGCTCGGTTTGGGCAGCTTTTACTTCATTTCTCCCAAATCAGTTTCCCCTGCAAGGTGCCAACTGAAGGTGTTGGAGAACAGAGAGATCGGGTGGCCTCCTAATGCCTGGAAAAGAGACAAAGGCCGGAGGAGGGAGTGTCAGTGCCTGTGCGGACTTCTGGGAAGTGCACGGTGTGGAAGGGGATGCTGTGATGCTTTGGAACAACTCCATACAAAGCCAGTCAGGACTCTGGGGGAGCCTCCTCTCTTGGAGCATACTGTCTCCAGGGCAAGAAGCTTACACCTTCCTGGGTCTGACCTCGGAGCATTCAGCATGCCCTTCCACATCATGCACTTTCCGCAGCGAGTCCGCCCAGGCGGGTCCTGGGGCAACCAGAGGTCCCTGCACCCCAACTCCGCAGTCAGATGTGACTCTCAGCCAGACAGTAAAACAGAAGGTTTATTAGATGACGGGAACACAGTTTAAACAGAGCTTGTTGGTACAGAAAACAGAACCCCTCTGTCAGGTCCATCTTGGTGGGTGGGGAGCCCAGAACCAAGTTCTGGGTCTCTCCCCATTTCCCCAGCCAGCTCCAAACTGACACTCCCTCTGGCCTCTGTCTCTCTTCTGGACAGGGAGGCCACCTGATCTCTTTGTCCCCAACACCTTCAGTTGGCATCTTGCAGGGGAAACTGAGGCACCCACACAGTATTCAGAGAAAATATTAAGAACATTCCCACTTCATCACAACAGGTGCAACAAAATATAATACTGTATATTGAAGTAGGCAAGTGCTGCTTCTGACTTTCCACTTTTAATTGACCCTTGTAATCTTGTGGCACTGACGCGTTGTAGCTTCATTTTATATTGGCTTACAGGGCGGGAGCGGGGGGGCACCACCATTTTGGGCCCCTCCAAAAATTATACAAACCTGCCGCCTATGGTTCCAGGCTGGCAGAGAAAATGGGCTCAGAGGTAATTTCAGCACATAAGGTGACAGTCACAAGGGCTTCTCTGTGACCAACCCATCACACTGTCCAAGTCCACTCTTGATCCCCTTTGCCTTGTGTTTCACCCACTTTAAGGTAATTCAGAGTCCAGTCTAAAAGACAGGAAAAACCTAAAGTTTAGTAGCCTGTGCCAGACCCTCAGCTTCTATCTGGGGCATGTCATTTTTGACCTCTTTCAGTCTGGAACTCTGCCCTTCTCCTGTTGGTCTGGAGAAGAGTTAGGGGAACCCGGGCCTGCAGTCTCCTCTGGGTTCCAGACCACGGATCCTGTTCCAGACAGGTAAGGATTGTTCCTTCAATCGCATACTGCTTCCTTGTGCTGCTCTGATCTTTCCTTGCTTGTCAGCACCTTCTCCAGGTCTGAACACCATTATTCCCACTATGGATTTGTGGCTCCATGCAGCTTCTTTCCAGGTAGCTACTGAGAAGCCTCCTCAGCCAGTCCCAACCTCTCCAACAGTAGCTGACCTGGATTTCAAACAGTCCTGCTGGTCTTCCCAGTACTTTTCCTGGAACTAGACTTAGTGATAAATGGTCACATACATCAAAATCACACAATGTTCAGGTTACTTCCAGTCCAAGGAGACCAATCGCTTACCCCAGATCAATTGGTACCCTAGATCTTACACCAAAGACAATGCCTGTAATACCCTATATAAAGGTTTATTAACTAGGAAAAAGAAAGAAGAGAGTTATTTACAGGCTAAAGCAAGCAAACATATAAACACATATGAGTTATCTAAATCCTAAGAGTGAAAGAGTTGTAATGATCTGTCAATTCAAAGTGTCTTTCAGACCAGACCCAGGGTAACCTCTGGGGATCTTTCCCTCAGTTTAGAGTCTCTGGCTCTGTCACAGTTTAAACAGCAAAGAGATGGAAAATTTTCCTGTAACTTCATTTTATTTCCTTCATTCAGCTTCCAAATCCACAGGAATACAGGTAGCACCACCCAGCCCCGCTCCAACCTCAGCCTGTGGCATGGGCTCTGCTCCCGGCCCTGACCCCAGCCTTGGCCACGTTACCCCTGCCCATGCCCCCCAACTCAGGAGATGCAACCCCGCTCCTGGCCTTGGCTCACGGGAGGAGTGGGGGAGACAGTAGTAAGGGGAGGCACTATCCTGAAAAGTTTGGGGACCACTGATCTAAACACTAAATACATTCTTATAAGACTAATGCCTATTTTGAGCAAAACTAAACATACAGGTGAACTGGTCTGGTCTCCAGCTATGAGTTTGCCAATTCTTAGCAAATGCCTTCAGTTTGGGCAAGAGCTGGCATCTAGTTTGCTAACATCACAGTTCAGGGAGTTTCTCATTCAGTCTCCTTAAGGCAGGAGTCCCTCAGCTCTCCTCTATGGACCTTGACTTGTAACTTGGGTCAGCTGTAAGGCCTCAGTTCACTGCTCCTTCATCTGGCTCCTTTCCCCCAAATTGGTGCCAAATTCAGAGGGGTCAGTAAGCCATCCTTCCCTTACAGGTGTCTCTCTCCTAGCAGCTAGTCAAGACAGGTCCAGCCATCTTCCAGGACTGGTCCAATTGGTTGGGTCATTACACCAATTGAATCTATTTCCCTATGTTAAGTTCTCCTCACACCTTCTATGGGCCATCTTAATTATCACTTAAAAAGTTTTTTTCCTCCTGCTAACGATAGCTCATCTCAATTGATTAGACTCTGCCTGTTGGTATGCATACTTCCACCTTTTCATGTTCTCTGTATGTATAAATATCCCCTGTCTGTGTGTTCCATTCTATGCATCCGAAGAAGTGAGCTGCAGCTCACGAAAGCTCATGCTAAAATAAATTTGTTAGTCTTTAAGGTGCCACAAGTACTCCTGTTTTTTTTTGCGGATACAGACTAACACGGCTGCTACTCTGAAGCCTATCATTTTGAAATGAGAAAGTCTTTGTTAGACAATTTGCTTCTTCAGTCAAAATAAGTGCTTGTAATAAACTCCTTTATACATTCCACTGGACCACTAACAAAATCAGGTGAGACCATGTTCCTGATATTTCTAACATAATTCCAATACACTAAGGTGGTTGCTGCCTTGTGCTGTGATGAACCTGCTCCAAACTTGCCATTTTATGGTAAATACTCAATGTAGTCTCAAGTACTAGTTAGTACTTAGTATCTTCCACTTTTTGCTATTGTTATATTTTTTTGGTGGTGGCAAAACAGGGAAACATGAACACATGTTCAATAGCTAGCAGAATTACAAGGTGATATTGTTACATAGATTTTACAACATAAAATCTGTCGGGGGTCCCAAAACTTTTCCCTGATTTAATAATTTGTTTTGCATTGTGATACTTCCTCAATTCATTCTTGTACTGTAAACATTCTAAATGATTCCTACTGTCAAATGATGCAAATTTTGACACAGAAATTTTTCCATATTTGTGAGGTGATTCTTCAGTCTTCCAGTTGTAATGCCAACAGAGCAAGTTTCAAATCCAGTGAGATGCCATCAGTGGTTGTGTTTATTAGAATGTGTTTAGTGTTTGGATAGTCTCTCTCCTACGACTGACTTTTTGTTTACAGTTCCACATCCCCTATATTATATCACTCTTCTCTATGTATTTCTAACAATTGCTTGTGTCTGTACTATGTTTTGGGTTTAGCTTTTCAGTATATAGCACTTGTCTATGGCTTGCTACTTCTTGGGTTCAACGATCAGCAGGAATCTTAACCTTCAGACTAAACTAATAGAATCAGAAAAGCAGCTAAGAATTTCAGGCTATTACAGAGACGTGCATGGAATAGCAGCAAACTATTGACTAAGATGAAGATGCAAATCTATGAGACTTGTGTGCCATCATCCCTGCTTTATGGTTCAGAAACATGGTGGACTATATATGCTAGGCACATCAGGAGACTGAACATGAGATGCCTGTATAAGATTCTGAAAATAAAATGGGAAGATAAAATACTAAATGCAGAGATGCTGGAGTGCACAGAACTGACACACTTAGAAACCTATCAAGAGAAGAGTTTGCGATGGCTTGGTCATGTCAGGGTAGAGACCATATCCCCAAGAATATTTTGTACAGAGAGGTTTGGGATGGCTCTAGGAAGCAGAGTCCCCCTTTATGGCAGTATGTGTGCAAAAATGATATGAAGTCATTCAACATCAATGTAGGGAGGAGCATACAAAATCCCGTCCAGTTTGGAGGGAATATCTGGCACTGGGTGCAGCTCAACATGAAGCAGCTTTGATCCAGAGGATGGAAACAAAGTGAGAAAGCAGTGTGTTGTAATCTTGGATTCTAACTCAAACAACACATGGATCTGTGAAATTTGTAACAAGCTGTGTAACTCTCAAATTGGGCTTGTCAGCCATAAGCAGATTCATCAGAAATCTCATTAGACCTCTTACATGTATAACATGATCCAGTTTGGACATTTGCCAATAATAAGGAGGAAATTGACTGGTATATCTACAATAACTCTCCATGTGGACACACTTATTCCCAAACAAAAGTAACTTTATTCCAGAAAAATTAATGGACTTTGGAAGTGGAGTAATTATTCTGGAATAAAATCATTTTTATTTTGAATTAGAGAGTCCACACAGGGGAGTTACTACAGAATAGCTAATTTGTACTGGAATAGCTATAGCCAAATAGCTATGCTGGGAAATTTCCTATGTAGACAAGCCTTATAATATAGATTATGCAAAAAACAAAAGTGTATACTCTGTGTTTAGAATCATTGCTCATCTCCTGACTGTCATGTTTTGATTTAACCGCTGGAAGTACTCAAAAGGCCTGATCTGGCAAAACTTTATTTAAGTAACTCTACTCAGGTGACCTGTGACTTTGGATAGAAAAAAAGAAAATAAATACAAATTTAAAGTCAATAAGTTGTTGAATGCCCTACTTACCCTTGTTGTTTGGGCCATTCAGATTAAAACTGATGGATTTTGATTATTTAGGCAGCTATCCCCTTACCCTGCATGTAGTAGCTGCAAGATCAAGGTACATATTCACTGGAAACCTTTACATTTGCTTTAAATTATATCAGAGAAGTAATAATTTGTACCTACCTACAGGGCATACACAGCACAGGAAAACTGTTGAATTCAATTATGATATAAAACTCATCTACAAGTGGATTTTGATAAGAAGTTTGAGTATGCATGAGTTTAAAATATGTTTCAGATCTGCATAAATCCTACATGTTAAATAATTTAATCTGAAACCTACTTTGAGAAGCAGAAAAAAGTAAAGGATATTACATATGGGAGGCTATTTTTTGGCATTTTCAAGTTAGATATGCCAAATAATTTGAAAACTGCACAGATACTAGTGTTGAGGACTCTACAAAAGGCTAATTTATAGATGTGCTGCATAAAGGACTCTCCAGGCAGTCACCTCCATGGGCTGCTCAGTTCCCAGGGTACCTGCTTCCTTGGGTTATTGGGCAACCTTGGAAGTCACAGGCTGCCATGTAGCTGGGGAGCCCAGCAGACCAGCAGGTGCACAGCCAGAGAGCTGGGCAGCTTGGGGAGCCTGGCAAGCAGGCTGCCTGGCTAACAGGAACTGTGCAGGGAGGCAGGCTGGCAACCTGCCTGGTTTCCATTGAAAATTTTGACAGAATTGACATGTTCTCATGGAACATTTCAGTTCCATTGATTCAGCGCTTTCCAAAACAACATTGTTTTTTCAGAACATTTTTGACGAGCTCTATACTTGAGCTGTAGATAGTTGCTTGACTACAGAACCATGTTTAAATATTGCAGCTCTCAGTAAACTGCAGAAAGGAAGCCATCTAGGAGAGTCACATGACATCCACAGTTGGCAAAAGCACTCATTTGTCTACAAAGATTAATTTAAATTTTTTTCAACCAAAATGGCATTTTTATAATAGAGAATTAGGTTCAGAGAACAGACTTTGATCAACAACACGAAAAAATGCAAAATATTTTTATGTATATACACAGTAAAGAAATGCAGGAAATAAACATTCCTTCTTGCATACAAGTCCAAGTTGCAGTAACAAAATATACTTACAAGAAAAATTTCTTATGATATTGCTAGAAAACAATGGGACAGTTCTGTTCTCCTTTGCACCAGTGTACATCAGGAGTAACTCCACTAAAATCAATAGTGTTAAATAGGTGTAAAATTGATGTGGCTGAAAGAAAAATGAGGTCTTAAGACATACCCAACAGGGGACCTTTCATATAATGCTACGGAGGCACTTGTATTTTTTTATTTCTTTCCACAGAAAATGTTGATAAAAATGTGAAAAAGGACAGGAATCCGGACAACAAAGGCAGAATACATGGTGGCAGGTGGCTGCTTGCAGCAGGATCTTGTTGCTCTGTTATGCAATGTTTACATTAAACAATGTAATTGTTAATACAAGCTGTATGTGCCTTAACTATAAGAACATAAGCATCCTTACACTCTGACTCTTGTTAGCTTCTGCAATGTCCCCTTGCCAACGTAGGCAGCTGGTGCAAGTTAAGGCAGCCTCTGAGGCTACTTTCACCTGTGCTAGGAGCCAAAGAAACTACCAGCTGGTAATCTGATAAGTTGGCACAGAGAAGGCAAAAAGCCACCTTGACCCCTTATAGGTTCTATGCCAAGTTCAACTTGGATGCAGTGATGAATTGGGTCATAGACTCATAGACTTTAAGGTCAGAAGGGACCATTATGATCATCTAGTCTGACCTCCTGCACAACGCAGGCCATAAAAGAAGCAAGAAGCTCAGCTGTGGGGGAATTGGCAGAGGGAGAAATAATTTGGGGGATAAGAGGAAGACAGGAGGAGGGGCAGTTCTTCAAGCAGAGCGGAGCACTGGTAATCCCCCAAAACCTGCAAAAAGTATAAAATAAAATTTTCAGGGGGCCCTACCAATTTCTATTGGTTGCACTAAGGCTCAGCACCTCTGAACATCAGGCCTATGGAGTGATCCAGATAAGAATGGCCATGGGGGGAGGGGAGTTCAGCCCAAAGGTCCATCTAGGCCAGTGGTTTTCAGACTGCAGGTTGTGACGCAATAGTGAGTCGTGGAATGTAAGGCACTAGGTTGTGGAGGCTCTGATCAGCACTGCTGACCGGGCCGTTAAAAGTCCATTGGCAGTGCTGCCCGGCTAAGGCAGGCTAGTCCCTACCTTTTCTGACACTGCTCTGCTCTGCGCCCCAGAAGCAGCCAGGCAGGGGGACCATGGGGCTCCACGTGTTGCCCCTGCCGCGAGCACTGGCTCCATGCTCCCATTGGCCAGGAACCAACCAGGTGAGAGCCAGGTGGAGCTACTTGTGTGCCTGAGCCTAGGACTCAGACCTGCTGCTGGCCACCTCCGGGGCACAGCACGGTCTTTGGTACCAAGACAGGAAGGAAGCCTGCCTTAGCACCCCAGCTGTGCCACTGACCGGGAGCTGCCTGAGGTAAGCCCATGCCCCAATCCCCTGCCCTAGCCCCCCCAAACCCAGAGCCCCTTCCTGCACCCCAAATCCCTCATCCCTGGCCCCACCCCTGAGCCCCCTCCTACACCCTGAACCCCATCACCCCAATCCTCTGCCTGAGCCCTGACCTCCTCCTACACTCCAAACACCTCATCCCCAGCTCCCTTGGGTCACCGAGATAAAAATTTTTCTTCAACTGGGTCACCAGAATAAAAAGTTTGAAAACCACTGATCTAGCACAGCCTCCTGTCTTCCAACAGCAGCCAGTGCCAGCTGCTTCGCAGGGAGTGAACAGGTCAATTTATCCAGAGACCTCTTGTGCCTCTGTTCAGAACTTCTGGAACCCCCGCCCAGTCCCCTGAAACACAGACACCCACAGTGCAAGCGCCGGCCTGAGTGTGCAGCAGCCAGGGCTATACCGCCCCAAGGCTTGGCAGGGGAAGCGGGCCGGCTTAGTCCCTGTGGCGCGAGGGAAAGAGACGGGTTCGGGGCCCCAAGCTCCCTGGCAGGCTGGCGCACGCACAGCTGCCGGGGCACAGCGGCCGGCCGGCATGCAGGGCATGCGTGGGCAGAGCGCCGGGCTCAGGGATACGGCAGTCGCTTCGCCTCCCCCCAGTGAACCAGAGCCGGGTCCTGCGGCGGCGCTCCCGACAAAGCCCCCCGGGGCAGCAGCGGTGGCGGCTCCTACGCATTCCTCCCCCTCGCGAACGCGCCTGAGCCCAGCTGCAGCGCCTGGAAAGTGCGAGCCGGCCCGGCGCGCGCTCCCCTGGCGCCTTCCAGGCTGGAACGGGAATCCGGGGCTCTGGAGGGGACGCGCGCGCCGCGCCCGTGCGCGAGGAGGCTGAGCGCCCGGGCTCGCCGCCGCCGCTCGCGAGCCGCGCGGTGCATGCACGGCGGGGAGGGCTCTTGCCGACTGAGGGTCCCGAGCGCCGCGGGTTGCGCTGCCTGCTCCTCCTCCTGAGCAGAGCCGCATGATGGCGGCAGCTGCGGCCGTGGTGGTGGAGGTGAGCGTGAGCAGCACTGAGAGCAGCAGCAGCGACACATCCAGCACCGGCGAGGAGGAGAGGATGAGGCGCCTCTTCCAGACCTGCGATGGCGATGGGGACGGCTACATCAGCAGGTAACAGCCGTAAGGGCAGGAAAGGGTTTGTGCAGCTGGGCGCGGGGATTCCCCTCTTCGCCCTTTTCCCCCTCAAAAAAAGTGACATCGTAAGTTCTCAAGAAAGTTTATCGGGGAGAGTTTGCAGTAGTTTGCAATCAGCAGCATTGTGCATGGGGGCTGTCTTTCCCTGTGCAACAGGGGTAGGCTGGACTGGACCATCCTTTCTCAGCTCAGTTTGCGGCACCTTCTTGGGGGCTAGTAGTTTGTTAGTCTTTCGTTTGGGTGGTTCTGGGCATCATGTTTAGTAATTACAAGAGTCCTTGGCTTAAGTGATGCTTTTCTCTTGCAATAACTGCCTGAGATGGTGGTAAGAAGAGATCGAGCCCTTTTTAGCACAGAAGTAGATCAGAGCCCCTTTAGTTTCTGCGGGGGCAAGAATCTGCTCAGAGGGCAGGATGCTTGCACTTTCCTGCTACTGTGGGCAGCAGCCAGGAAGGCGAATTTATATAAACTCCTAGAAGTTAGAGATGTACAAGACTTGTACATCTCTAGTCCCATCCACTCAATCATTCTGCCAGTGCAAGGTTGTTCCTAAGTAACAGGGTACATGATGATGCTCCACTAGTATTCAAACTTCATAGCACAACATTTGGATAAATCATTTGCCTCAGATCTACAGCATGAGAATATCAGCTATGAAGGAATAGCAGGCATTCTCTTCTGAAATGTTGTGTCTGATTTGGTGTTCTGTTCCAATTTTTTGTGTTGGGATAGTGAAATTGGTTCACAGTGTCTTGCTTCCTATGTGGATAACCATCCTTTCCATTAGAGTAGCAAGGATTAGCTGAAAGTTTAGTACATCAGTGCTAACAAATGGATATTTAGGAATCAAGGTGAGTTTTGTACACACACCATATAGTTGCTAATTGCCTGGGGCCAATATTTTTTAAATATTTACCAGATTTGATTTTTATTAATATTTCTATTAGATCAGACAAGGTAACTTCCACATGACCCACAAAAATTAAACCACATCAGTCAGATGTTTCCTTTCCTCTAAGGAGTCCGGTGGCACCTTAAAGACTAACAGATTTATTTAGGTGGCCACCGGACTCCTCATTTTTGTGGATACAGACTAACACAGCTACCCCTCTGATTCTTTATTCTAACATGTTAAACAAGTGGTGTACAGTAAACTTACAAAATTGTTGTAACTTAAAAATTCCTTTGCTCTTCCAGTGCATATAGTTTTGGCTGTGCCTTTCTTGAGACCCTTTTCTTGCAACTGTGTGTGCATGGGTGGACTCTTGTACCCACAAAAAATCAATTTCATGGCAGTGATGAGGGTTGAGTGTCTAAAATCCCAAGAACTGGAGTAGGAGGGGCACTGGAATACATCAGGAAACAAATATAGCACAAAAGAGAGTAGTTGAAAGCCAAAGAGGAGGTATCAGGACCATTATTGGTGGTTAATAACCTACTTTGGGATGGGGAATGTACTTTCAAGTGAGCAGTGGTATGGTCTGGATCCAAAAGCAATAACATAGATATCCATCTTCTTTTAAACTTCATATTTTTTAGGAAGATGATCAAGGGATCTTTGGCATCATCTGGAGTCACCTGATTTTCTTGACCCCTATCAATTAGGTTTCAGTCCTGGGGACATGGCACAGATACTACATTGATTTCCTTGGACACTGATCTTGGAAATGGAATGCATCTCTCACTTGGCATTGCATACTGTCTAATTTTTTCCACTAATCTACTTTATGGCAAATTGTGTATGCAGGAGTGGGTTTGCCTAGTGGTTCTCAGGAATTTTCATAGTGTGGGCCATCTGCAGAGAGGTTGTCTCTGAGACATTTCCTTTGCACTCACAATAACACAACATCCATGTGGCACTCTGTAGCAATTGTTTACATGAAAAATAATATTAGGAAAGTGTTTGGTATTTTATCTCCTTTTGATGTAATAAGTGATTTGTCCTTTTTGCAATGTTAATTGCACTGTCTGCTTTTGCTCATAATTTAATTTTATCCTCCTATCTATACTTTCCCTTTTGCTGCTGCTGCTTTCTCATCCATATAGTTCAGCCATGGTCCTCTTTTCCTCTGCCCTCCTGGATATGCTGCCTGGCTTCCCATTCTCTCTTGCCCTACTTCCCTGGACTTTTCTTTGTTTCCTTTGCCCACTGGTGACTCTGGTTCCTGTTTCCTTGCCTTTTCTCCTATAGCTCTAGTGGAGGCAGGACCCTCCTTGTTCATTGCTCCTTTTACAGGCCTGCAGTTCAGCTTTGTAATAAAGATTGTGGACATCTGTTAGAAGCAGCTAAAAACAAAGAAGCAAAGACAACACCCTATCACCCCCAGCCAGCTCTCTCTGGGCCACTGGTGGTCACAAAGTGCAGTTTCAGAACTGTTAGACTTTTCCTCTTTTGAGCATCCATTTTTGAGAAATTTTAATTTATTTTAAATGTAACAAAGATCTCCCCTCCCATTTTTCAGCTGTTGTTCAGTATAATTTATAACAATTGAAAATACGCACACAATAGCCCAGGGGTAGGCAACTTATGGCACGCGTGCTGAAGGCAGCACACAAGCTGATTTTCAGTGGCACTCACACTGCCAGGGTCCTGGCCACAGGTCTGGGGGGCCTCTGCATTTTAATTTAATTTTAAATGATGCTTCTTAAACATTTTACAATTTTTATTTGCTTTACATACAACAATAGTTTAGTTATATATTATAGACTTAAAGAGAGAGACCTTCTAAAAACGTTAAAATGTATTACTGGCATGCAAAACCTTAAATTAGAGTGAATAAATGAAGACTCGGCACACCACTTTTGAAAGGTTGCTGACCCCTGCAGTAGCCATTCCACTGGCATCCCTTAAGTTTATTTAGTTTTTTTTGCTTGCTTACTAAATGCCTCCAGAGGAGCATTTGCAAGGTTGCTGCTTGGTTTTAGAACTCCCTCTGAAACTTCAGAGACCTTGTGGGAGAGAGAATGTTTATTCTTGCAGTACAGGCAGGCAGTTTTTCATTGTATGCATCTTTATTTAGTGTATCACATGGGGAGATGAGCTATTTGCATTTCTAATGAAGTTATATGGAGTCTCAGCTGTGGAAACTCTATCTTGTCGATTAAACCAAAAATCTCTCTAAATATTAGCAGGGAAGTAGAGGTACATATGGAGATAAAGGGCACCTCCTGAGAGAACAGTTAATTGCCAGTCTCTGAATAGTTAAGATGACATTTTAAAATGATTGATAAAGGCATAATTGCTAACTATGTGCCATTTGATTATTGATGACTGATACTAGGAAGAAATAAAAAAATGAGGTGAAGAATTTTAGGTGCTCACCTATATAAGTTGCGTTCTTTAGCCACTTAGACCCATTTTACCTCAGTACAGCAATGTTTACAAAATAAAAAAAGTATAAACCAAATGCTGCAATTTTAACTTGGCCAGCATGTTCTTTTTACTTCTGTTGTGTTCACTTTCAATGGAGGACAAGTACTTAGGACACTTTGGGGAGTTTAGCAATAATAATGTTACTTTGTGAATGTTGTTATGCAGGACATTTTTAGGACCCAGTCCTGCCTTTGTTAAAGTCAGTGGGAGCTTTTGTGATTCGCCTCATTGGGAGCTAGATTCAGGCTTTCAGGGTTGTTCATATAAAGCAGTGGTCCCCAACCTTTTCCGGGTGGCGGGTGCCGGACTACGAGCCATGAAGGACTGTGGCCGGTGGACAAGCATCCGCCGAAATGCTTCCGAGAAGCGGCAACATCAAGAGGCGTCGCTGCCGAAAATCAGCATCATTTCGGCGGCAACGCCTCTTGGTGACGCCGCTTTTCGGCGGCATTTGGGCAGCTCCTTGTCTGCCGGCCAGTACACGGGCCACATAGATGCCCCGGCGGGCGCCATGGTGCCCGTGGGCACTATGTTGGGGACCACTGATATAAAGACTCTACTTTTTTTTACTTATTTCTACCCTGTTAACTGAATTATATTTATTAATAAGTATCTCTTAGTTGAATAATATACAGCAGTAACAGTTTGTTTTGCTTATGTTTTTGAGAGGCTTTAAAAACATTACAGATGTGAAACTGTAGTGAATTAAACATCTCTTCTGCATCACAGAGTCCGCTCATTGGTGAGGACACCTGTAGTTTGTTGTTTCTTTTATAAGGTCAACATATGTGGCACTTGTGACTGTCAATGAGGAAAGTGAGAACCCTGTTCAGTTTTCACAGGTGGTGGAGTAATTGATGTTTCCTTTTGAAACTTGATGGCCATGTAGTTTTATTAGTGTTCTGTTTAGACTCCTAATGAGTTTCACACCTACTATAATATGTACCAAAATGCTTTACTATAGTCTTCAGTTAAGTTATACAGTCCTTAAATATCTTTGTTTCATGTAGTAAACACCAACAGATATGCTTATGTATTAAAAGTGAAGTTATGGCAATTATGCAGGTGGTGGGACAAGAAGAAATGAATCTGTCTAATCCTGTCATGAAACGTTCAACAGTTTTATATTTTTAATGTTTAATTTTTACAAGTGTTTAAATATTCAGTAGGATTATAAAAAAGAAAGGAAAAACAATGAAGACTGAATCCAAAGGAAATACGTACATATTTTGATCATGCCAGCCTGAATCTAGTTACAACTTGGAGAGGTAATTTAGAAATGTATTTACATTACTTTATCTTCTTTACTCTGTGAATTCTTTACTGGATGAATGCAGTGATACTATTACACTGTATTTATAGAGTAGTTATCAGTAGTTCACAGTCAAGCTGGAAGGGCATATTGAGTGGGGTCCTGCAGGGATCAGTTCTGAGTCCAGTTCTGTGCAATATCTTCATCAGTGATTTAGATAATGGCATAGAGAGTACACTTATAAAGTTTGAGCACAATACCAAGCTGGGAGGGGTTGCAAGCACTTGGGAGGATAGGGTTAAAATTCAAAATGATCTGGACAAACTGGAGAAAAAGTCTGAAGTAAATAGGATGAAATTCAATAAGGACAAATGCAAAGTACTCTACTTAGGAAGGAACAATCAGTTGTACACATACAAAATGGAAAATAACTGCCTAGAAAGGAGTACTGCAGAAAGAGATCTGGGGGGTCATAGCAGACCACAAGCTAAATATGAGTCAATAGTGTAATGCTGTGGCAAAGAAAGTGAACATCCTTCTGGGATGTATTAGCAGGAGTAACGAGAAGTAATTCTTCCACTCTACATGCTGATTAGGCCTCAGCTGGAGTATTGTGTCCAGTTCTGGACACAACACTTCAGGAAAGATGTGGACAAATAGGAGAAAGTCCAGAGTAGTGCAACAAAAATGATTAAAGGTCTAGAAAACATGACCTCTGAGGGAAGATTGAAAAAATTGGGTTTGTTTAGTCTGGAGAAGAGAAGAGTGAGGGGGAACATAACAGTTTTCAAGTACATAAAAGGTTGTTACATGGAGGCGGGAGAAAATTGTTCTCCTTAACCTCTGAAGATAAGACAAGAAGCAATGGGTTTAAATTGCAGCAAGGGTGGTTTAGGTTGGACTTGAGGACAAACTTCCTGTCAGGGTGGTTAAGCACTGGAATAAATTGCCCAGAGAAGTTGTAAAATCTCCCTCATTGAAGATTTTTAAGAACAGGTTAGACAGACACCTGTCAGGGGTGGTCTAGATCATAGTTTCTCAAATGCGGCCACTGTGACCGAATGCAGCCGCCAGCGGGTTTCTCTGTGGCGACGGCAGTTTCCTGGGCAATTTGTGGGGGGGAAGCATCAGCCCCTCCCCTTTGTCTCTGTTGCTCCTGCATGCGCCGCCTTTCTGGAGACACAGGTGGGACACACAGCGCTTAAGGAGAAAGGTGAGGTAGTGAGGAGGGGGTGAGAAGGCGAGCAGCGAGGCAAGCATCGGGCGTGGTGGGTGAGGAGGCAAGCAGCGAGATGAGCTGCGGGTGGGGGGGGGCTGGTGGGGGAGTGAGGAGGCGAGCGGCGAGCCAGCAGCAGGGTGAGGAGGCGGGTGGGGGGGCTGTCTGCGAGCTTGGGAGTGAGGAGGTGAGCAAGGATGTGCGTGAGGAGGAGGAGAATGGTGAGGCGAGCAGTGGGGGTGGGGGGAGGAAGCCATGAATAGGGGGCGGTGAGGAGGCAGGAGGTGAGTGGCGGGGGGGGGGGGCTGGGGGAGGAGTAAGGAGGTGAGCAGCGAGCCAGCAGGAGGGTGACGAGTTGGCCAGAAGGGTCTAGCTACGAGTGGAGGAGTGACGAGACAGGTAGGGTGGTCTGGCTGTGAGCGTGGGAGTGACGAGGCAGGCGGGGGGGGGGGTGAGGAGGTGAGCGGCGGGTGCATGGGCAGCAGGTGGACCCCCCCCCTTTGGGGAGGCTAGCCCCCGACTCTACCCCTTCTGCCCACGCTTCCGCTCCCTCCCCCCTCCCCTGGCACCTGGAGCCCCAAGACCCCCTGCACCTGGAGCCACAAGCCGCGGCGGAGGAGCCCCAGGGTGGCCGAAGCCCTGAGACTGGTCCCGCCGCCCCCCCCCTCCCCCACCTTGCCCGGAGGAGTCCCAGGCTGGCTGAACCCTGGAGCGTCCCCACATGCCCAGACCAGCTGCAGCTATGCATCCCCTCCCCTGCCCTCCACTCCGCTCCCATCCCCTCCCCAGACCCAAGCCCAGATAAGTTTTTCGTTATTATTTAGACTTCTATATGTCAAAGCATTTTTAAATTTACTTCAGAATTGTTATAGACTTTTACCAGAAAAGCAAAAGAAACAATAATAAAAAAGACAAGAACATGCAAAGCACCTTATTTGTGTTTCTATTCTGTTAGGTCTAGTAAAGAATAGAGATAACTGTGCATGAATTTTATTATTGAGTTTGCAAAAAAAACCCAAAACCTTACATAAATAAATTACAATGATTTGGAGATATATATATGTACATATTACTTTATTAGCTTTAGGAAAAATAAATAATTTTAGGAAAAAGTGTCAGTGTCATTTGTTGCAAGAACCTCTGGTTTAGATAATACTCAGTCCTGCCTTGAATGCAGGAGACTGGATTAGATGACCTCTCGAGGTCCCTTTCAGTCCTACAATTCTATGAAAATTCATCTTCAGGAATGGGTACAACACTTGGATGTCATTCCAAAAAGAATCTGCAGTACCAAATGCTTGAGGGTTCAGATTGCAGGCCACAGTCCCCCATTTCTTGCTGAGTGTTGTGTTGAAGGTTTTGAATGATTTTTTGGTTCTTGTATTACAGGGTGGGAAGAACTTCCAGAAACAGCTGGCTTTTCTCACCATATGTTTCTCCTTCAGCTTTTGTGCTCAGTTGAGCTGAGATTTTGGTTGTCAGGATCCGAAAAATGCCTGTTGTTGGCAAACGTGTTGGCAGTAGTCGGAGAAAGGTCCAGTGTTTTTGGTGTGTCACACAGTGATTCTAATTTTTCAACAATCAACATTACCTTGGTGGGCAGAATCTAGCAGTCATTTTGGTTATTTGCCAGTCTCTGCAGAGTTTCTGCTTTAGAACCAACAAACGCAGAATGATCTAGGAGACTCATTAGGACACTCCACATGTTATTTACATGACAGGCACTGAAATACAAGCCACTGATGTGGCACAACAGGAGTAGTTTAATCAGCAGCTGGCACTGTAAAACAAAGCCTTCAACTTGTTTGCATGAAAACGGCCCCGTATCCAATGATGCAAGATGTCTTTCATTTCTTCTGTGGCAGTAGGTGCTGACAGTGCAACGTTAATCAGATGAGCAGGACAGGTAATATGTAGCAGCTCTGGTTTCTGATTGCATTTAATCCCTCGTGCAAATTTAGCCATGTAAGAAGCAGAATCTGTGTTAATTGTGGCCACATTTTCCCAAATTAGTTGATACATCTCAAGCATGTCAGTTATTGCTTCGTTGATAAAACGGCTGTCAGCAGAGGGGATGAATGTCACATCAGCACAAAACAATGTGCGTTGTTTAGCTTTGAAATAAAAAAATGAAAACAAAAGGCCCACAATTGGATGATCAAAGCTTCAGGAGACGTGTCAAAAATCAGACTAGACACCACATTTCCATCAATTCATTCTATCAGTTTAGATACTAAAGCATCTTATGAGTGAGGTTGTCTGCATTAGGGGTTTTTTGCTGCTGGACAGTGTTGTGTCACACAGTCACCAATAGGCCCCTCTGGAATTAACAGTGGTGGTTTGGCTGGTGGTGGTGAAGTGACCCAAGAAGCTTAAAGAAAAAAGTAAGCTTCAGGATAAACAGTCAATATCAGGAGCTTTCACCATGGCTTTAATGAAAGAGAGGACACAGCACGATTGTGTCAATGAATTTGTGCGCACAAATTCATTGACACAATCGTGCTGTGTCCTCTCTTTCATTAAAGCCATGGTGAAAGCTCCTGATATTGACGTTTATCCTGAAGCTTACTTTTTTCTTTAAGCTTCTTGGGTCACTTGCTTTCAACATTCTCCTTTATTCTGTCAGTTTGAGCACTGACATCAGTGCTGCAGTACTTGCAGCTCAATGCATTCTCTTTATTCCCGTCTTTACTTTTCTTGGATATCTCTAAGCACTGATTTCCTTGTTGGTATTCGGCATAGATTTGCCTTTTCTCCCCATGTTTACCTTTTTACGTGACCTATCTGTAACCCCCAAGGAGTTTGTCTAGGTTCCTGGGGCTCTGTGGGCTGGTAGTTCAGGGAGCAGCACACTGTCCCTGGTAGGAAAGGGGAACCAAGCGCAGACGCAGAATCTGCTAGGCAACCTGGAGCAGGAGAGGAGAGAGACTATGTAGAACAACAGGGGCCCCTGTTGGTTGGGGAAGGATTGCAGGTGTGCCTGCTCGGAGGAAGGGGCATAGTGAAATGAGTGGCAAGGGAAAGCCTGGGAAGAAGAGCTAGCCTGACCAGTAGGGAGTGAGATGCCCTGGATGGGGGAGAAGCCATTTTGGGGGTAGTCTGGAGCCAGCCACGGAAAGGGCAGGACTGACTGTGTGGGAATCCAGAAGAAGCCAGGCCTGCCCATCCAAACCTTTAAGGAAATGGGCACTAAAGGAAGTAACCAGGTGACTAGAGGACAATATATATCTTTATCTGTGAAGGATTGACTGTTGAAATTGAGTGCCATACTAAATGGATGCACAGAAATAGGCAGGCAGCATTTCTTTGTGAGCCAATCATAGTGCAATATTAACATTGTTTGATTTTTTTTTTTTTCAACCTCCACTATGTGTATGTTCTGTGTTTTACATTGTGGAACGGCTTCAATCTCAGAGTTTGCAGGACACACAAATCGTGTAAAGTTTTAGGGGTTAACAAAAATAAGTACCCGAAAACATACTGAGTGGATTGATAAATAGGTGCAAATCAGTAAAAACTGAACTCCTTTAATAAAAAGAAATGGTAATTTATTAGTGAAAATGAGGAAAAACTGAAAACGCAGAAAACTAGTCATCCTGTAAGGTAGACAAACGCAGAGAATAAGAAACCTGCCTATCTGATACATAGTTGGTACATGTCATTAAAACACGTGTTGAAAGAGTGCTTCTTTTGACAGTGATTCTCAGTAGGAACTCCTTAATAAACTTGTCTGCCTTGTCAGATTACATGAATGGAATTAATAGTTATATAGACCTGTGAACTCTCACTGGCTCTACAATCAGAGTGACACTTCTGTGATGGGTTGGATCACAGAAACCCCCTTTGGGACTGCCACCTGATGTGCCGAGACTACCCCTAAGCCTGTTTTCCCTGGCAGCTTGGGACTTCAGAACCCGGCCTGGTTGTGCCAGACATGCTAGCCTGCTACAAACACACCCAGGTCTGAACTACATCCCCCAAAAGCTGCAGGCTTAACTGAAAACAGCCTGAGAAGTGTTTCTGTCTCCAGCACTCAGATGCCCAGCTCCCAGTGGGGGCCAAACCCCAAATAAATCCGTTTAACCCTGTATAAAGCTTATACAGGGTAAAACTCATAAATTGTTCGCCCTCTATAACACTGATTTGCATAACTACAATAGGACCTCAGTTATATTTCATATTTCTAGTTTCAAGTACAAGAGGGATACATTTATACAAATAGGATGACCACACTCAGTAGATTATCAGCTTTGTAATGATACCTTACAAGAGATATTTAGCACAAAGCATATTCCAGTTACATTATATTCACACTTATTAGCATATTTGCATAAAATCATATAGAGTGCAACGTCACAACTTCCATATTTAATGGGCTATAGTAGTCCTGCCTCTCCAGTTCGTCCCGAGTCTGAGTGCCTGTAAGCACTTGAGAGCTCTGCAAAGTCTGTGGTTGTGGACCACATGTACAGTTTAAAAATATCTCAGTTAAGGGGACATTGTGAACTTTAAAAAAAAAGTTTTATCTTAACACACATTTCCTAGTTTTTCAGTGTCTAGGTTTTTTTAAACTTGTATATTAATTTTAATATATATTTACAATTTAGTTATAGCTTAATAACATTTTTATCATGGAATAAAGATTTAGGGTGAAATCCTACCTGCCCTGAAGTCAGTGGGAGTTTGCCAATGACTTCAGTGAAGCCAGAACTTCACCCATAGTGTTCATTAGTTGTCATGTGTTTGAGGCAAGTAAACAGCATAGTCAGGCTTGAAAAAGTGCACCAGACAGCTACTGGCTGGAAGGCTAACCCTCCTTGCCTGAGAGAGAGATGAAATTTGAGGGGGGTGGCTCCCACAAGTGATGTAATAAACCCAGTCTCTCTGTCACCCAGTGCAACGGAGAAGATGAGAAGGGCTGAGATTTCTGCTAGGGTGGTGACTCCATTTTTTTTTCTTAGGGGCTCCATCTCTCATAAGAGCCTCTTTGATAATTTTTAAATGTATCTTTCTCTAGTTGCTGGAAGAAAGACAGAGCTCTCTCCTGTCCAGAGCCTCCTCTCTGTTGGCAAAGGGATGGTCTCCATTACGGTACTTCTAGGCCTCCAAAAGAGTGACAATTTTAACCTGTCTTCATTAGCAGGCAAATTATTTGTAGCATTGGTTCAAGGAGATCTATTGCTGATAGTAGTTTCCAGCAAAGAGTACATTTTTTTTTTTAATAGATTTTTCTAGCCAACCATTTTTCTTTTTGTAACTGGTACTTCTCCATAGAGGCTTGCTCTTATGGTGTCATCTTGCATTCGGTCCTTGGCTTCTCTTCTGTCCATCTATATCAGTCTGGTTGGTCATCTTTTTAAATTTAGATGTTAGTATAATTTCTGTGCAAATACTAGAACCCCAAAACTGTTACCTGTTTTAGCTCTCTCACTTTCTGACTCTTTCTTTCAGTTTCATTAGATCATGTCTCTGCCATAACTTTACTCACTGTATATATAACTGATGTTCTAGTACAGAAGTGGGCAAACTACAGCCTGTGGGCCAGAGCAGGGAACAGGAGGGTTGAATGGGGCAGGCAGTCAGGAAAGAGTGGGTTCCAGAGGCAGTTGGGGACAGGAGCGGGGGCGGTTGGATAGAGGGCAGGGGAGTTCAGGGTGGTGGTCAGGGGGCGTGGGTGTGGATAGGGGTTGGGGCAGTCAGAGGGCAGGGAACTGGGGTACAGGTGTCCTAGGGGACAGTCAGGAAGGGAGGAGGGGCTTGGATGGGGCGGTGGGGGGCAGTCAGGGCTGGATGTTCGAAGGGCGGTCAGGGGACAGGCAGCGGGGTGTGTGGCTGGGGCAGGGGTCATGGGGGGGCCATCAGGGAACAGGGTGGTGGATGGGGCAGGAGTCCGTGGGGGGGGAGGGGCCGTCAGGGGGTGAAAGTGTGTGTGTGGGGGGCGATGGGGGCAGGGGCCAGGCCATGCCTGGCTATTTGGGGAGGCACAGCCTACCCTAACGGCCCTCCATACAATTTCTGAAACCCGATGCGGCCCTCAAGCCAAAAAGTTTGTCCGCCCCTGTTCTAGTACTTCGTCTGCTTGGTGAGAACCCTTCAGTCAATATTCTGTCACCATCCTTTCTCTTCTACTCAAATTTTATATTCAGTCTTACTGTCAGGAAGCCCTAAACTCTATTGCCTCTTGGAGTTCTGTAAATCTGCTTGTAAAAAAAATACTGTCTATGTAATAGTCTTTCTTAACCCCTTTCTTTGCTGAAACCTTTATTTCTGCATTCATCTCCCCTCATACTGACTGCAGTAATTCCTTCTTCTATGCTTTCCAGGGCTGTCAATTAAAAACAATATTTTCAGTATTTTAAAAAAAAAGTTGTGATTAATCACAGTTTAAATGCACTGTTAAATAATAATAGAATACAAAGTGTACCATGATCACTCTATATTATTGTTTTTATTACAAATATTTGCACTATAAAAAAGATCAGATAGTATTTTTCAATTCATCTCATACAAGTACTGTAGTTAAATCTCTTTATTGTGAAAGTGCAACTTACAAATGTAGGGTTTTTTGTTTTTTTTACATAACTGCACTCGAAATTAAAACAGTGTAAAACTTTAGAGCCTATAAGTCGAAACATGAAGGGGCATACGAATGCTTACGTATCTGGCATGTAAATACCTTGCAATGTGGGCTACAACAATGCCATGCGAACGTTTGCTCTCACTTTCAGGTGACATAAATAAGAAGCGTGCAGCATTATATCCTGTAAACGTAAACAAGCTTGATTGTCTTAGCAATTGGCTGAACAAGAAGTAGGACTGAGTGGACTTGTAGGAGGGGAATTGAAAAATACTTTTTTTTTTTTACAGTGCAAATATTTGTAATAAAACTAATATAAAGTGAGCACTGAACGCTTTGTTTTCTGTGTTGTAACTGAAATCAATATATTTGAAAATGTAGAAAAACATCCAAAAATATTTATAATAAATTCAAATTGGTATTCTGTTGTTGTTTAACAGTGCTATTAAAACTGAAATTAATCATGACTTTTTTTTTTAATCTAGATAATTTGTTTTGTGTAATTGCATGCATTAACTTTGATTAATTGGCAGCCCTAATGCTTTTTGTAAGCTCCAGTTCCCTGTACTATTTTTGTCTAAATTTGGTGGTCTTTTTCATTCCTACTGTTCTTAGGTGCTTTATATTTAGTTGAACATACAGATTAACACTGAACGTGAATCGTTCTTTTGTCAACTTGAATGATATAATGCAATTTTTTTAACATGGCTACTCTTGATAATATGCTTCAAATATTGTTGATGTTTAAGAGAAGAACAGAAATATCTGTTAAAAGCATGAAACCACAACTTTAATAAAATGATTCAAATTCATCTGTGTAACTTCTTGTGGTTTGTGGACTTATTCCAGGGATAAATTTGGTCATTGGGTTGAAGCAATTTGAGGTACTTGAGATTCAAATTTGCGTCTAGCATACCATGTCAAATTGACATCCAGTTACAGTTTTTGGAAGATAATTAAATGACTCGTCTTTGTAGTCCACTGGAAAAAAATTTGAAAAAGTATTTACTTTAATTTGGGTTTCATGCTTTAGTTCATGTAAATTCCTGTATTAATTAGTTTGAACTTGATCTATTTACAGGACTGTTGATTTTATTAAGAATTTCTGTAGGTGGAAGAAGTATTGTCTTGTAATTTAAATCCCAAAATTGACCTCCCTGGAATGGTTTAAACAAACGGATGGGGATTGTACTCCTGATTCTAATAACTGGTGAATATTTAAATAAAATAATCTTCCAAGGGGGTGTGTGTGTGTGTGTGTGTTTAGCCATTTTTGTTGTGTAGAAGCTACAATATTTTATTATCTATTGTCAGCAGAGGAGCAAAGGGCTCAGCAGATTTGAGTAGAAATGTGTACCCAGTTTGCAATGAAGAGCAGTACATCAGAAGGCTCCTTCCTTAAATTCTCGTTTATGTAATGTACTCCTGTATGCTGAAATTAATAAAATAAAATAACTCTCCACTGCCATTGAGAGCAGTCAAGTAGGCTGCATCTGTGCTGACAAAAATGGGGCCTGAAGTTCACCACCTGTGCTTGTCAGTGCAGCTCCGTCAGTGGTAGGAAGAAGGGAAGCTGTAGAGTAGACAAGATTCATGTGGGCTCTATTGTTTCTGTAACTTTATTCCCTTCCTCAGTTTTTGGCCATTATCCAGCAGCTTGGTATATTTAAGTGGATAGTTCCTACTGCCGCTTGATGGGTTGCTGCCAGGGGGATTCCCAGGAGAGAGACAGTTAGATCTCTTCCTTAAAGACTTAATGATTCACCAGTGTAGCAAGCAATTGCAGCCTCTGTTGTTCTTTGTGTATGAACACTGATTTCTTGTGTGTAAGCCTCTATACAAAACTCTATTCTCAGCTTTCTTTCTGTCTTTCTCTCTCTCTCTTCCCCCCCTCCCTCCCCTTTGAACCATCCTTTAGAATGTGGGAGTTCAGTTCAGGATCTTGAATGATACCTCTCGGACTGACACACATTCCTGTAGTATTAAATGTACAGTTGCATTTTTTAAAGCTACTTTAATCAAACTGCCATGACATGCTCTCAGTGCAGCATAGACCTAATCTATATGAGGGAGACAAGGTGGGTGAGGTAATATTTTAATTGGACCACCTTCTGTTGCAAAGTACAAGCTTTTGAGCTTCGCAGAGCTCTGCGGAAGGAAACCAGTTTCTGAGCTAAATACAAGTTAGCATTTATGCTTTACAATATGACAGATTCATATCTTGGGACCAACATGGGTAAACACCACGGCATACTACTATAATATGATTCAGTTATTGTTCTTTCATGGACTAGAAGGGGCAGAGGAAACCTATATTAAAGCAGCTCTACACTAGAAGGTTAAAATAGTGCTTCCCCTTGCAATAAGCCCAAGAACACAGGCTTTGCAAATGGATCTAAGAGAACTTGAAGGAGGAATCCTTCTCCCGGAAATCATCAGCTAGTTGCACAGCTACTATGCTTCTTCAATTGTAGCCTTTATTGATTCCTTTGAGACAACTGTGACCTGTTTCCAAGGCATCCACCTTCTGCACTAAGTTGCTATTTAGTCCAAAGCCTGGGACACAATGATTAAAAGAATGATCATTTGGCTGCATTTTGCTGCAGCTGAGTTAGAGACTGATGAAGTCTGAGGTAGGGGACATCTTTAGGGGATCAAGACAAACATATATGTGAGCATGTTGTAGGTGGTGACTGAAGTCTGTCTTGTTTGTTGATTGGGGCTTTGCAAAAGCTGGAGGGTGCTGTGCTGGAACTTTCAGCAATAAAAGAAAATCTGGCTCTGTCTGTAACTTTATTAATATAGATGGCAGATATAAAGGCAGTATTTTTGGGCCCTGGTGGGGAGGGGGAGTAAGGTGCAGCAAAAAGATCAGATTTATATCTTCGAAGCTTCCATTGAATGTACAGGTGCCAAATATATCAGGGGATAGCAGCAAAGAACATTCACATGGTTTTAGTGCTTTTCATTCAACACAGTGATCTAGTGACTTCCAAAAAATAGTCCATCATGGCACTGTATGAATTGACAATCTGCTGGAGAGTGCCTTACCTCAGTGGCTGCCTCTAAAATTACATTAAAATATCAGATCCACAGCATGCACACGCATGTTTAACAAAGCTTTTAATTTTCAGGCTCTTCTGCCTTTCAGGATATACTGCAGTTAATGGTAGAACATGGGTTTTCCACAATAAATTTAATCATGACAACAGTTTATATTTAATCTTATAAACAGTGAAACACTCTTGAGATTTGATGCACATATCAGTTTATGTCCCAACTGCAGATACTTTCTAACCCTTTCAGGCTATTCTCTATTGGCTGGAAGGGTGACCAGGAACAAAACCTGCGAATGGTCACACTGAGTACTCAACAGCAGGCAGCAACAGTGAAAAACCAAGTGAGAACCAGACACAATGCAAACAAGAGAATAATAATAATAATACAAAAGACTCTGTAATATTTATCTAAAATAGAACAAGTAGAATGCAGAAAACTGCCTTTAGACAGGTTTCAGAGTGGTAGCCCTGTTAGTCTGTATCAGCAAAAACAAGGAGGAGTCCTCGTGGCACCTTAGAGAGTAACAAATTTATTTGGGCATAAGCTTTCGTGGGCTAGAGCCCACTTCATCAGATGCATGAAGTGAAAAATATAGGAGCAGGTATAAATACATGAAAGGATGGGGGTTGCTTTACCAAATGTGAGGTCAATCTAACAAGATAAATCAATTAACAGCAGGATACCAAGGGAGGACAAGTCTCTTTTGAAGTGGTAAGAGAATGGCCCATTACAGACACTTCAGTTGCAACCTACAACATGCTCACATATATGTTTGTCTTGATCCCCTAAAGATGCCGCCTACCTCGTTGTTTTAGCCTTTGGACAATCGCAGTAGCAACAACATTTCATTTTAATTTACTTCGGAGAATGAAGCCTCAACCTGAAAATTGGGACAACTACATTTTGTGAACACTCAACCAAGTTTGGTCTGGTACTCTTGTAGCCACTGTTTCTTGTCCTAGATTTCAAGAACAACATGGGCTTAGCAGTCAATGATAACAATTCTTCCCCTAGAGTAGTACTGTACCCAATGAACTTTATCTTGAAGTAGCTTGCAGACCTTGAAATAGCTGGGGGACATGATCCATGCACTAGGCTGATTTTGTTCTCTGGCCATCTTTTAAGTACTGTTAGACCAAACTCACTCATCTCTCCTGGGCCACCTGAGAGTTTGGCAATTATCTTTCGAGAGCTCCAGCAGAAATGTATCTGTCTGAGCAAAAATCAAACTTGACCATTCATTCTCACTTCCATGTGTACCCTATGCCACGAGAATAGCTGCAGTTCCCAAGGAGCTATGGTAGTTTGACCCTTTCTTCCTTAATCCTGTTGCCTCCTTAGAAGGCTTTTTGAAGTCTCCCACAATCTGCATATGGTTTTTCAGAAAGCCTTTCACTAGGTCCCACACCAAAGACACTTAAGCAAAGTAAGCAGATGGGATAAGAGGGAAGGTCTTCTCATGTATCAGTAACTGATTAAAGGATAGGAAACAAAAGGTAGGAGTACAGAGTCAATTTTCACAATGAAAAGTAGTAAATTGCAGGGTCCCCAAGGATCTGTATTGTGACCAGTGCAGTTCATCATATTCATAAATGATCTGGAAAAGAGGGTAAACAGAGGTGGCAAAGTTTACAGATAATTGCTCAAGATTGTTAAATCCAAAGCTGACTGCAAAGAGTTACAAAGTGATCTCACTCAGCAGGGTGACTGGGCAAACAATGGCAGATGAAATTCCAGTGTTGATAAGTGCAAAGTAATGCACTTTGGAAAATGTAATCCCAAATATACATACAAAATGTTGGGGTCTAAATTAGCTGATACTAGTCAAGAAAGAGATCTTGGAGTTTTCATGGATAGTTCTTTGAATACATCTGCTCAGTGTGCCGCAGCAGTCAAAAAAGCTAACCATGTTAGGAACCATTAGGAAAGGAATAGAAAATAAGACAGAAAATAACATAAATCCATGGTATGCCCACGTCTTGAATACTGTGAGCAGTTCTGGTTGCTCCATCTCAAAGAAGATATATTAGAATTGGAAAAGGTACAGAGAAAAGCAACAAAAATGACTAATGATGTGGAACAGCTTTCATATGAAGAGACATTAAAAAGGCTGGGACTGTTCAGCTTAGAAAAGAGATGACTAAGGGCAGAATATAATAGAGGTATGGGGAAAGTGAATAGAGAACCTTTCACATAACACAAGAACCACGAGTCTTCCAATGAAATTAATAGGCATCAGGTTTAAAACAAACAAAAGGAAGTACTTCTTCACACAACGCACAGTCAGCCTGTGAAACGTTTTACCTGGGGATATTGTGAAGGCCAAAAATCTGACTGGGTTAAAAAAAGAATTAGATAATTTCTGGGAGGATAGGTCCATCAATGGCTATCAGCCAAGATGGTCAGGGATGCAACCACATGCTCTGGGTATCCCTAAATTTCTGACTGCCAGAAGCTGGGACTGGACAACAGGAGATGGATCGCTCAATAATTGCTCTGTTCTGTTCAATCCCTCTGAAGCGGGTATTACTGGCCAGTATTGGAAAACCGGATATTGGGCTAGATGGACCATTTTCCTTACCCAGTATGGCCATTCTTATGTGCTTATGCATTATGGAGCAGTAATGAGAACTGTCGATATGTATCTAAAGGGCAATGCGATTGCAATATTAGTGTTTTTATATATGGGTGCATGGTAGAACTGTATGAAAAACAGAAGTTTAGTGGATGCAGTGCACAGTTATTTACATGAGCACAGTCCTGCTTGCAGCACCTGTCTCTCTTGGGATTTGCTTGAGTTAGCTGCTCTACATCCAAGAGCTTTTAAGAATCAAGGTGATATAATTCCACATTTGTTCTCTGCAGGTCATCTCATAGCATTTTAACCAGAAGAAGAAATAAGGGGAAGAGATGGAGAAAGCAGGCAAGCTAAAGACAGCCATACTCTTGGTTTGGGATGGAAAAAATAATCCCTTTGTCAAATACTGTGTCTAGCGTTCATACCAGGAATTAATATTTATTAGAGGTTTATACATTTCAGAATCTGTATTTGTCAGAATTAATACACAAGCATGGAGAGGATATTTGAATTGGCAGTTTCAGAATCTTTAATTATTAAAATCTAGCCATCTACCCAAGTTTTATGTAAAAATCAGGATGATCTTTGAAAATGGCAATACACCTCTACCCCGATATAACGCTGTCTTCAGAGCCAAAAAATCTTACCGCGTTATAGGTGAAACCACGTTATATTGAACTTGCTTTGATCCACCGGAGCATGCAGCCCCCCACCCCGAGCACTGCTTTACCGTGTTATATCCGAATTCGTGTTATATCAGGTTGCGTTATATCGGGGGAGAAGTGTATTTCATTTTAGTTGAAGTCATTCATATTTGAAAGTTAGTACATATCTGTGTTTTACACAGCTTGTTCTATTCCTCTTTCTCCTGAGTGTTAGTCATATGAGAAGTGACTTAAATATAAATCTTGAACTTGTTATCATAAGGTTTTTCACTGCTTTTGAGTGGCCTTAATATCCATACAGATTTTAATATGAAAAATTGAGCAAGTAACCTGTCATTTTGAGAACACAATTGAAAATACATCTGTTGGACCTCTTTTTCTCAGTGGAAAAAAACATGCTGAAACAATCAATGTTCTGCTGAAGCTATTTCTTGTCCTTTTTAAATTTTTTTTGCATTACTTGTTCATAAGGCTGGAAGACAGTACAATATCTTATGTTGGTTATTACAGTGAGGGAGCCAAACCTGTGTGGCCCTTACGGGACTGTTACTATTCAAGAGAAGACAGAGATGTTCAGTTGAAAATTTGCTCTAATGATTCCAGAATGGTCCTTTACAAAACCAGAATAATTTTCAGAAGATGCTCAATTTTGTGTACTTGAGTTATAACGTACAAACTGCTAGTCATCATTTTAGCTGCATAAGTAAGACCTGATACTGCAATTAACTTGGCGTGTGGGCTCTGTGTGGGTAGGTGTGGAGTTTTGTCTGCTCAGAACCAATTGCAGGATCAGGATTTAAGTAAATTACACCTCCACCTCGATATAACGTGACTCGATATAACATGAATTCGGATATAACGCAGTAAAGCAGTGCTCGAGGGGGGCAGGGCTGTGCACTACAGTGGATCAAAGCAAATTCAATATAACGCGGTTTCACCTATAACACGGTAAGATTTTTTTGGCTCCCAAGGACAGCGTTATATCGAGGTAGAAGTGTATATCCTTTGGCATAATTACTGGAGAAATACTTGCCTTTTAGTGGGATTCAGATTTTTTTTTTTAAATACTGCAATTAAAAATGAACGTGTGTATTGCCTGTACTGAGAGATACTTGGTTGTTGGAAGAGTCCCACCACTTGGGTAATTAATTCCTTGTATTACTATCTTCCTCCCTTATCTTGCCAGATTATGGTGGGCCACTAGATGGGTGAGAGACAGATGGTTTTAAACAATTGAACTGGCCATTGTGGTTGGATCCAAGTCACATTCACTGTTTTAAAAATATGGATATAGGATGAAGTAACTCGTGTTTAAACTTGCTTCAGGAAGCAGTTCAGGGTCATTGTGGATCGGAGCTAGGTCTCCTGAGAGATAATGTTCTTACAAATGCCTTAGTTATTCCCCATGTTGACTTTCAGAAGCAGCAGCCTCACTGGAGTTTCTTTATCCCTGTCCAAATCATTGAGCACATCATAACACAGTGCCCCAAATATGGACTTAAAGGTGAATTGGATGATATTGATAATATTACAGAGGAAGCCTTGAAATGGATAATGCACCTACAACTGCATCTATAGAGTGTTGCTCTGCAGATCCTACACGCGCAAGAAATTCCTGTCTTGTTGGCTAGACATGCCTTGTTGGTTTTAGAGTTTTAGGACAGCCTACAGCAGGTAAAAACTCAATTACCTCCCTAACCCTTCACTTTGGATTATGAATTGCCATCTTCTTGCCTCATATTTATACCTGCCTCTGGAAATTTCCATTACCTGCGTCTAAGTGGGTATTCACCCATGAAAGCTTATGCTCCAATATATCTGTTAGTCTTAAAGGTGCCCCAGGACTCTCTGTTGCTTTTTACAGATCCAGACTAACACTGCTACCCCTCTGATACTTCTGAATGTTGAATTTGTTAATGTAATTCCATGTCAGACACTTTGGACGGAGGAACACTGCTGAGAATCTGGATTGGGGTCAGCAACAAGAACAAAACTGTTTTAAATTATAGAAAATTGCACTAAAACATCTTATGTTTCAGTAAGTATGGGGTAAGGAATAGTAAAGTCAACAGGATGGGTTTGTGAGAGCGTTGTTTAGACAAGTCTGGAAATTGGTCTAATTTCCACCTAAGTATATGTGGCTTTTTAAATCTTCCTTCTATCTTTACTGAGAGTGGTCACATGCATCTGCTAGAATTAGCAGTGTAATTGTGGAATATATCCACTGTTCAATGACTGTTCCCTAGCACTAGGGTGTTAATTAGCATTGGTATCTTTAATGAGCACATTTAACACATCATTCCCACTGAGAATTTTACGGGGAGCTGAATTCTTAAATTTAATAATGCAAAACGTATTTGTACAAAGCCCATGCTACATCTGGAGTGTGAGAATTGAGCTCTTTGTATTTCCTACCCTGCAGTGAAATTGGTGGGCCATATCAAATATTCTATTTTCTTGTCTTTTTTAAATTAATTTACTATATTTTAAATAGCAAAGTTCAAAAGTAGCAGATTAAAACAAAGGGAAAGCGCAGAACATCAGAAAGTTTTATCGATAAAGAGAGCTTTGTTTCCCCACAATAATTACAGTAACAATAGTCCTGTTACCTTACATAAGATGCAGCTAGAGAAGACAGTGTAAGCTTTTTTTTTCCTTCTGGGAAGCAGTTTGTATTGCTAATTTGAGGCAAAGGATCAGAATAACATTTGAAACGGACATTTAATTGCTTTATTTCTAATAAGTAAATTATACAAATGTTGTCTTATGCTTATTGTCAAAGAAACAATTCACTTAACAGGCTGACAGTCTTTTCCTAAAACACCCTATTAACAGATACTGGTCCTGCTGGGAAAGGATTAACCTGTGGACCTACTGGGACAGATGGCTTTCCTCTTCTCCTCCAGAGGTGGGAGTGGCTTTCTAGAGAGGGCTGGGCAATCCAGCAATAGTGGGATCTTAGCAGTAGCCGAGCCTGGGCAGAAGGTGATGAGGTGAATTTTTATGTTATTTACAATGTTCTTGTAGCAGTGTTGGTCCCAGGATATTAGAGAGAGAAGGCAGGTGAGATAATCTCTTTTATTGGACCAGCTTCTTTTGGTGGAAGAGACAAGCTTTCAAGCTACACTAAGCTCTTCAGGTCTGGGAGGGCACTCACAGCTTAATAAGAAGCTTAAGTTATTGTTAGTTTCTTTCTTTATTAATAAAGCCAGCCCCCTGCAAGGGGATGAGTTTTTGACTGTAAGCAGTGTGTGGACTTAGGGCAGGTTGGCTGCTCGTGTTTTCTTTTCTTTAGTATTATACAGTGTAGTTTCTTCATATGCGGTATTTTTTTTTGTGGGACGAGGCCTTAATCACATAGGCCCTGTTTCCTTTGCCTATATATGAGATTGCATGATGATGCTTTTTTGTAAGAATAGGGGTTTGCCCTGCTGTCATTGATAAAACATTTCTATTTCCACTGCTACTTTTTTATCTCTTCCTCCAAGTTTCCAGGAAAGGTTTCTTCTGCTTGCTTGCACCTCTCCTTCCAAGTTATTAATGCTCCTCTTTCACCTCTTTGGAGTATTTCTGTCTCTCTTTTAACCTTTGACAATGCGGGTGAGGTAATATCTTTTATTGTGCTAACTTCTGTCAGTGAGAGAGACATGCCTTTGAGCTTGCCTCCCCTCCTTCCTGTGACTCCAGAACAGCAGCTGCTACTTCCTTTTCCCCAGATCTTTGCCTACACCTGGGATAGGAAAACAATGTGTTAACTCACTTTAACACAATTTTAAACAGGACTCTGCATCTAAAGTAGGGTGACCATATTTCCCAAAGGGAAAACGAGACACTGAGTGGGCCTAGCCCGAGCCACTCGCCTGAATCTGCCTCCCTGCGCAAGGCTGGCATCGCTGCTCGCCCGAACTCTGCCTGCCCCTGCGCACAAGGCTGGCAATTTAGGGTATGATTTTTTCACTCCTGATTGACTACAATGTATTTTAAGTATTATAAATTGTTTGATTGCCAGTGAGATATAAATCGATGGAATCAAATTTGATATCAAAATGAATAACAATGGGTATTGCACTGACTACATTATTTATTTTCATATTTAATTCATTCAAAAATCCATTTTTAAATTTAAATGAGTGTTTTGCATTAGAGTGATGCAGAATCCAGCATATTGCAGCAATAGGTCCATTTTGTTACAGAATACATGAAGCCTTCTGAATATATGAATAAGAGATAGTGTACAAACATCAATTTATCAATCTCTTTCTGACCAGTCAAAGTGACAGGAATGAATGTATTGCTTTCAACTCAGATTAGAATGAGGACTTTTTCCTGAGCAACAGCTGCCCGTTGGATTTACTGCAGCAGACAGTTTGTCATATTTTGCATTCTTTGCTCACTCTTCTGAGTTCCCACTTACAAGAAGAAAATTACCAGCAAAGTCTCACTTGTCCAGGTGATGGTTTTATATAGTTTAAAATCATTACAGAAACTTTAGCATAGCTTCAGTGTTGCTGTACCGCTTGTTTTAAAAGAGATGAGGAGGAAACGTAACTATTTTCTCTTGAATGGCTGTTTTATGTAAGCATGTGAGGAGAATCTGAGGAGACGTGAGATTATAACAGCTTCTGTGTCACTAAGTCAGCAAGGTTAATGGGCAATGAGGGAAGAAGCAGTTAGGTATGAAAAGCATTAGTGCATACTGCTAACCACACAAATACTGTTGTGGGAGCTTGAAAAGTCACTAATGCGCCACTGTAGCACATCTGGTGAAGACACTCTATCCCTCCAACATAGTGCTGTTCACACTGGAGCTTAGGTCGGTGTAACTTACCCATATGTTGCTCTGGGATGTGGGTTACTCACACCCCTGAGCAACATAAATTATACTGACATAAGTGGTGGTGTGTACAAGCCCCAGGTCTCCCTGACAATGTTTGTGGTTTTGCAATCCCCTTTTTTTTTCCCCCTTCATTTTTAGTGTTTCTATTCATTATTGCTGTGAGAAAGATACCAAAAAAAACCCAAACCTCAACCCCAAGAGAAACTGACTAATTGAATCCTTGATTCTGTAATGGGGTTCAAAGAGGTAGACCCTGATGCTTGCATGGATCCCTTGCAGGATTGACCGCTAGAGAGGATTTCCCTTGCCTAGTTAGAGAATCTGGGGACAGGTATGTGTACCGGGTAGTGTGGGCTCCCTCTGAGGGCCCTAAAGGCCACTCTTACCCCTCCTCTCTCCACTGTGTAGCAACTACAGAGTTGAAGTTAGTGATTCCTGGGTCTAGCACTTGACCTACTTTGGGCTAGTGGTGTGCCAGCACTGAGGCTTTCCTCCTACCAGCTAAAAATCACTAAAATGCCGCCATATGCACAAAGTAAACTAACTGAAATAAAAAAAAAGTTTTCCTTCTAATATCTTTCAGTTATAGTAATCTTAGGCATCATTTGTAATAATAGTAGGTAAAAATAATTCTGATTTTTTTTAAAGTTGAAATTGTCCCTGCTAAAAAAACAAAAGCACACTTCCATCTTGTTGTTGTTGGTTGTTGTCTTTAAAGGTACTTACTCGTTAATATTTTTGGGACTAGGGTCTAATTGATTATGCAAGGGAAGCTGTGAAACTGATTATACATGAAGTGCTATCAAAAGTAAACACATTTCAACAACTAAAGAATTTAGCAAAATAAAATATTTTTCTCTCAACTTCTTTTATTTTAGCTGTTACAAAATGTTCAGGCAGAATGGGATCTTCAGTATTATTCCAACCAGATCACTATCTGTCTACAAATCGAGAAATACATCTTATAGTTTAAATATCTGGGAATAGATGTTTATTTTAACTGCCTCTAGGAACTCTTGGAACAGAAACTTTCTTATGAAGCAGAAAATTTAAAATTAAAGATGCATTAGGAGGGAGATTGTGTAGACAGTGACTAAATAATTTCCTAGCAGAATAGCATTATTATTTGTAGCTGTTTAAAAATGTAAGTGTGTCAGAATTGCTGTTAATTTTATATAATCCAATAATTTATTGTTAATGATATAAATGACAGTGTAAATGTGCAAATGCCTACATAGGTTTTTTTGCCGGTAGTTCTTTTCATTCACCAAAGCAATGGGCAGAAGAAAATACAACCGAACGTTGCATTCTAAAAATGTAAATTGTACAGGGAAATAGTTTTATGTAGTTGATAAGTGCTGTTTGTGTCTCACTCTACCAAAATTTGTCAGAATGAATAAATTGAAGCTTTGGTAATCCTATTAATGAATACAAGCATTAATAAATGTATACATTTTCCCCAGTCATAATTTCTAAAATGAGCCTCTGATTTACCCACTCAGTTGTACAATAGTGTTGTACCATGCAGTCGGTATACTTGCATACATTTTTATGTTTACTTTTTCTCAGTGAAGAGAAAAAGAATCTAAATGGTTCAAATTCCCTCTATATACCAAGTATTAATTATTAAATTTAAAATCATTTTATAATTGTTCGTGTTTACATAAATCCTACACTTGCTAAACTGAATGGCTAAGATTTGGAAAGTTGAAAAGCTTAATGCTTTTCTTAGTATTGTTGTTCTAAGTAGAGAGGCCAAATAGGAACTGCTAAATGATTAAAAAACCTTGACAGAATAACAACCTGCATACTGGTATAATCCTGTTAAAAGAACTGTTCACCATTTCCTGTGTGTCAGCAGGGGCTCAATCTAGTTTCTTTAACTCTCATCAATTGTCCACAAGACTTGTGTTTAGGTATCTTGGCTCTAATTGCCACAGTATCATTAAAACCTATTATTTGGTACATTTAAGCAGTTATGGTGCATGAATTTAAAAGGGTCTATTTAGGCAGAGGCTCTTTTCTCTCTCTAAACTTTTGAACTCCTTAATAAACAAAAATTCTAAAATGAATGTGTTATAGAGTGAAGATATAATTATGATACAGCAACATTTTTATGTAGAAAATACCTCTCCTGGTCTTGGAGGGAAAAATGGCGGAGTGGTTTGTTACTAGACACAATAAGAATGTGTATGTGTGGGGGGGAGGGGGGGTTGTTTGTTTGTTTGTTTTATTAACAAGATCAGGCAAATCTTTTATCCCCTCAGGGTATAATTTAGCAAGACTGATATTCCCTTAGGGCCAAATCCTACTCATGGACATCAAAGCTGCTTGAAATGCTAAGAAGGATTCATGTGGCCTTTATTTCTTTTGTATTTGTAAATAGTTATGGTTCCCTGTTCATTGTGCCTCGGTGTCCGTATTGCCCTAAAAAGCTAAAGATTTTGAAAGAGTATTTTAAAAAGAGTAAAGATTATGGGCCTGATTGTGATCTCACACTAGTGTGAATCAGGAGTATCTGCAGTGAAGCCAGATGAGTTAACTGGGTGTAAAACCAGGTTATAGGTAGTGAGAGGAGAACCAGGCCCTTGAAGAGTAAAGTATTATTTTTTTGTCATACATGGGAAGATGAAAATGAATCCAACATTTTTCTGGCTTCTTTCTTTTAAGACTCACTCAGTCCACATCCCTGAGCAATGCAGTTATACCAGCTGAACTCCTGGTGGGACAACGCTATGTCGATGGGACGACAGCTCCTGTCAGCATAGCTACTGCCTGTTGGGGAGGTGGAGTACCTATGCTGATGAAAGAAGCTGTCCCATAGGCGTAGGTAGCATCTTTTTACTGATACAGACCAACAGGTTACCCCTCTGAAACCTGTTACTGACTTGAGTATTGTAGCAGAATTGGCATGATAGCATACCAATACATCTACTCTCAATAGTTTGTATGTAACTTCTTGGCACATATTTTTTGTATGGTTGTGTTACTGCTGGGATTTTCAAAGAGCCTGCAAGAGTTTAGGCTCCCTACACTGTTGTGCCTCTTTGAAATCCTAGCCCACGTATACATGAAATTAGATATGCATAGAGGGGATGGTCATATGTAGGGCCCTACCAAATTCACAGCTGTGAAAAACACATCACGGAGTGTGAAATCTGATTTCCCCCATGAAATCTGGTCTTTTGTGTAATTTTACTCTATTCTATACAGATTTCACAATTTCATGGGGGAGATCAGCGTTTCTCAAACTGGAGGTCCCGACCCAAAAGAGAGTTGCACATGTGTTGCAAGGTTATTGTAGGTTATTGTATTGCCAGCCTTTCTTCTGTGCTGCCTTCAGAGCTGGATGGCCAGAGAGCAGTGGCTGTTGGCTGGGCGCCCAGCACCCCACCAGCAACAGCACTGAAGTAAGGGTGGCAATACCATACCAAGCCACTCTTACTCATGCCCTGCTGCCTTCAGAGCTGGATAGCCGGAGAATGGTGGCTGCTGGCCGATGGCGCAGCTCTGAAGGCAGTAGCATAGAACTAAAGTTGGTAATACCATGCTATACCATCCTTACTTCTCTGCTACTGCTGGTGACAGAGCTGCCTTCAGAGCTGGGCGGCTGGAGACCGGAGGCTTCTGACTGGGAGTCCAGCTCTGAAGGCAGCACTGCCACCAGCAGCAGTTGCACAGAAGTAAGGATGGCAATACTGCAACCTCCCTACAATAATCTTGTGACCTCTGTTAGGATATTCAGGCTGTCTGCAAAGGCCTATACTTTAAGAATTTAGGTGCATTTTTATCATTTAGCTAGTTATAGAGGTATAAAAGAGAGAATCAAAAATCACTGTCTGTTTCTGTAATGGCCTTCTCTTACTGTGACAGGCTGCTAAGGCCGTCAGCTAAGATGTAGTTAGGCAGCCATAAGCTGGTAAGTGTGTGGTCACATCCTTACATTCCAAACTAGTCACATTGAAATAAGGTGCTATTAGGCTATTAGGAATACAATCCTGTCCTGATATTCCTGTCACCTCCAGAGAAAGGGAATAGCCTAGAAGATGTAAAAGGAAACTTAGTTTAATAGCATCCTGTCTGGCAAGAACTCACTTATCAATAGACACAGCTGGAAAACCCTTATGTCTGTATAAATGTAGTTGTGAAATCCTCACTTCTGTATTGTTTTGTATGTTTATTTGCATGGTCTCTGTCTGGTTCTGTAATTGTTTCTGTCTACTGTATAATTAATTTTGTTGGGTGTAAACCAATTAAGGTGGTGGGGTATAATTGGTTAAACACCCATGTTACAATATGTTAGGATTGGTTAGTTAAATTTCAGTAAAATGATTGGTTAAGGAATAGCTAAGCAAAATGCAGGTTTTACTATATAGTCTGCAGTCAATCAGGAAGGGGGCGGGAAATGGGATGGGAACAAGAACAGGGACACAGGCAAGGCTTTGTGGTGTCAGAGCTGGGAAGGGGGACACTAAGGAAGAAAACTAAAATCATGCTTGCTGGAAGTTCTATACAGAAGTTCCAAACATCAAATTGTTTGCGCCTTTGGACTTCGGGTATTGTTGCTCTCTGTTCATGCAAGAAGAACCAGGGAAGTAAGAGGGTAAAGGAATAAGCCCCCTAACATCTTGGTGCCGGTGACTCGGATGCATCGCATCGGATAGGTGAGCGGCAGCCTGTAAGTCCCATCCCCAACAGTCCGCGCAGCTGCTTGGAGGGGGTATAGTGAACTCTCGTGATGGTAGTTGCGAGTTCTGGCAAGCCAGGGTAAAGGATTTTTTGGATAAATTGATAAGGAAGAACCAGGGCCCATTCCAGGTGCAGGGGTCAGCCTGGGATGAGATTAAAAAGGAAATGGAGGAAGTGTTAGGGGACCCAGAGGAATGGGGGGTGGCTGAGGAGCCCACCCTCCTTTGGTATATGGGTAGTGGAAGAAGGTCCCTCCCACGGGGACTGGATGCCTTCCAGGGAAAGGAGGCACTTCAGTCCACTTATGAGAGGTTTGAAGTAAGGGCAGCATTATGGGAAGTTGCCAGTAATCTTTCAAGTTTGGTGCTGTTTCAGCAGGGGCTGCTGAAGTGTTGTAAATTAGCTAGGGTGGTTAAAGATGATTTGGCACAACAGAGTTTAGAGTCAGAAGCACAGTTAACAGACCACTTTTAGAGACAGGAGCTGAGGCTTGGTCCTGGGGGAGTGGAGATAAAAAAAAAAAAAAAAGGTTTCAAAGTGAAAAGTGTTGGGGTTTGCAGAAGCAGGTAACAACCCCCACTCTTCTCCCAGAGCCAGAATAAGAACCTGGGGGTAAGAGTTCCCAGCTGTTTCAAGCTGGGGAGCCTACTCTTGGTTCAAAGCTAACTATATCCTTATCTTCCTTTCCTCCTTTTCCTCAGTTTACTTAATTTGCTGCTGGTAGCCTGTACTTTAAACTAACCTAACAGGCTTAATTGGTTTCTTTCCACCTCTTTCCCCTCCTCTCCCCCTGCCTTTCCACACCTTTGTTTTTCTGAAGTTTTAATGGAGGGTACTTTGGAAACTTATGTGAAATGTTTTTGGGTTTTGTTTATTTTTGTTTTTGTTTTGTTTGGGACAAAGGATGATGAAGGTCTGCTGTATTCCACTGGAATTTTTAAGGTAAAAGATCCATGGGCAACCATGGAGACAAATGTTTTACTGTCTTTTCAACAGTCTCAAGGTAAAGACAGCACAGGTTAAGGCAGCTGTGTGGCAATAATTGTACCTGGTGGCTGAGTTGTTAGAGACAAAGTGCACTACCTTAAAGAACTAAATGTAGGAGTAAGTGATTTAAAAAAGTAAATTAAAAGTTATTAATTTTTGCAAAAGATATTTTTAATACAGGGTTTGGAGGAAAGTAAACATTTGGAAGTTGTGAAAATGGAACACGTAACAGTTGTGGTGTTAAGAAGCAAGTTTTTGGTTTAATAATAAAACCCAGTTATATAAATGTAACTGCATGTGCAACTCTGTGCAGTCACATTGGATGGAAGCTTGGTAATTAAATTATACCAGGGGGTCAGGTAAAGTGGCTACTACCACCATTATGCTTCTATTTCCAGAAGCCTTTACAGCTATTTTGAGGGGAAATGGTCTATAGGGACTGCTGCAGGCAGCAGGCGGAGGATTAATCTGATCAAAATTATTTAATAATGTAATCAAAATCACTAAAGGAATGTCAGGGGTTTCTATTGAAACTTAACTTGACTGCCCCTGGCTGTCTCTGGTTGTACAAAATAGAAGTGTAATCGGGGTACAGTTGTGTAAAAAGAGTAATCGTAGTGCAAGGAATGTTAGACAAAATAAAATTTTGTGTGCGCGCACAGGAAAAGGAAAAGGGGAGCAATGATGGAAACACTGAGCCTTGGGGTGGCTCTGGGGGATCGGACTGTCGCTTTGGGGGTGCATTAAAAACTCTGGGCATAAGAGAAGCAATCACACCTTGTGTAAAATTAATATGGCTAATATAATGAAAGTTAAACTATTTTCCAGGACATGTGCAGTGTGTCAATCAGGAAGGGGGCGGAGGGGAAATGGGAACAGGGACTGGGGATGGGGGAATTAAAATCATGTCTTCCTAAGGGGAAAATGGGAACAGGAACAGGGACACAGGCAAGGCTCTGTGGTGTTAGAGCTGGGAAGGGGGACACTAAGGAAGAAAACTAAAATCATGCTTGCTGGAAGTTCACCCCAATAAACATCAAATTGTTTGTGCCTTTGGACTTCGGGTATTGTTGCTCTGTGTTCATTCAAGAAGAACCAGGGAAGTAAGAGGGTAAAGGAATAAGCCCCCTAACAACCTCCCCTACAACTCCATTTTGGGTCTGGACCCCTACAATTACAACACTGTGAAATTTCAGATTTAAATATCTGAAATCATGAAATTTTATGATTTTTAGAATTCCGTGACTGTGAAATTAACCAAAATGGACCCTGAATTTGATAGGGTCCTAATCATATCCTCCAGCACGTGATTTTGTTGATCCCAGTGTGTTTCATCACAGCAAAGGCCTGATCCAAATCTTGTTGAAGTCAAAGACTTCCATTGACTTCAGTCAGTTTTGGATTATGCTCAGGAGAGGAAAAATGATGATGGTAATACCTAGCTCTTAAAGAGAACTTTTGTTAAAAACCTAATGACAGTATTTGCATATCTTAGGCTCCAATTCAGCAAAGAATTTAAACACATTACAGTAACTCCCCACTTAACGTCCTCTCACTTAACGTTGTTTCGGTCTTGCGTCCCTGCTCACTTACAGAACATGCTCCATTTAAAGTTGTGCAATGCTTTGCTATAACGTTGTTTGGCTGCCTGCTTTGTCCACATCTGGCAGGCCCCCCCCCCAATGCCTCCCACCCAGGGGCGCCTCCAGGCCCCAGCACGCCAAGCGCGTGCTTGGGGCGGCAAGCCACGGGGGGAGCTCTGCCGGTCGCCGCAAGGGTGGCAGGCAGGCTGCCCTCGGCGGCTTGCCTGCAGAGGATCCGCTGGTCCCGCAGCTTCAGCGGACCTCCCGCAGGCGTGCCTGTGGAGGGTCCGCTGGTCCCGTGGCTTCAGCACGCCTCTGGGAGGTCCGCCGAAGCCACGGGACCAGCGGACCCTCCGCAGACAAGCTGCCGAAGCAGCCTGCCTGCCGTGCTTGGGGCAGCAAAATGCCTAGAGCCGCCCCTGCTCCCACCTGCCTTCTCCCTCCTCCCCCCACCTCCTGCCCTAGGCAATCAGCTGGCTTATGGCGTTCAGGGGGGAGGAGCAAGGACTTGGCGCGCAGGCTCCCCCTCCCTCCTCTGCCTCCTGAATTCCGCAAACCAGCTGACTGCCATGGGCAGGAGGCAGGGGAGGGAGGGGGGAGCCTGAACGCCGTGTCCTTGCTCCTCCCTCCTGCCTCCTGAATGCTGCAAGCCAGCTGAGTGCCGTGGGCAAGAGGCGGGGAGGGAGGGGGGAGGAGTGAGGATGCAGCGTGCGGAGTAAAGAGGAAGGGTGGGGCCTTGGGGGACGGGTGGAGGGGGGCGTGGGCAGGCCGAGGGTTGAGCCCCTGCCCCTGGTGCTTGCAGAGTAAGAGAAGCTGCTGCTGCTGCACAATGTGCTTCTCCTAGCCTACAGCACCTTCAGCCTCCTTGCCTGCTTCATTGTCTCCAGTGCCAGTGGGCTCTGCCTGTGTGGGGTAAGGTGGGGGCACCTCCCAACTATAATACTATACTGTATGTCAGAAATTTTTTTCCCTGGAACCTAACCCCCCCATTTACATTCATTCTTATGGGGAAATTGGATTCACTTAACATCGTTTCACTTAAAGTCACATTTTTCAGGAACATAACTACAACGTTAAGTGAGGAGTTACTGTATTAACTTCAAGAATGTGAATAGATCTCGAAGTCATGGGACAACTATTGTTCGTAAAGTTAAGCATTTGCTTTACGTATTTATTTGCTGTATTCAAGCCTGAGAGCATGGGAAAATCTGAGTCATACGGACTATAAATCATAATAATTGAGCTAGTTCATATTTTTACGACTTCGTACTAATTGTATTACTAAGAATATTTTATTAATACAGGATTTTTTATTTCTTTAGTTAAGATGATCTTGCAACTTATTCCAGTCCTGAAGCCATAAGCCTCTGATGTCACAGTTGGTAGCTGTTGAAATTACAATTTTTAAATGGTTAATTTTGTGCCTCAGGGTATTTTTGAGTGGGAATAATCAGGAATTTAATGGAAGGGAAGTATGTATTCCTGTTAGATGTTAATCTCTATGTGCAGGTATTTACATGAACAAATTCCCATACATCTTCTAGGTGATGTGTATATCTTTTAAGCAGATTCCTTAGAAAATATTTTTTGCTGTATTACATTATTTTCCTTTTTAAAAATATTATTCTGATGATATGAGAACAGAGGGAAAAGGATAAAGCTAATGTCATTTCAGAATGGTTGACATGCTCAGGTGTGAATTGGATCAATAATTTCACTAGCATTTGAGATCTTCGGCTAATTAATTAATGTCTGATAATCATAGTATAAAAAACAGTTTCTTATAATTCATATTAACTCTTCTCACTGACCTCCCACAAGTTTCTGACTTCATTTGGGAGAGAGTCTCCAGATTGCAGTGTATTAAAAATTATAGGTATTATCTAATCTCTGTATTTAGAGAGCAAGTAGGGAAATCACAAGGAGCATATATAACAATAAGATCATCTCATGATCGCTTACTCTTTTAATCCTTATCTTCCTGTAGGGGCCCGCCCTCCCTCCCCCCAATTTATCATTTTGTTCTGTTGTTTCTGTCTTAAGCCCCAATCCAGAAAACACACATGCACGTGTTTAACTTTAAGCACATGAGTAGGAATTCTGTCTTATTTATTTTAGGCACTTATACGATCCAATTCAGTAGTATCTAAGAACCCCACAATATTTAACGTATTTATCCACAACCCCCCTCCCCCATGCAAAGTAGGGAAATAGTATTATCCCCATTTCACAGATGGGGAACTGAGACATATAGATGGTATAAAAATGGGAAAATACTGAAACAGTGGAGAGTCAGTCAGGAAAGAGGCAGGTGAGAGCTGCCTGAGGAGGGAAGGAGAGACTCGGGGAGAAACAGGAGCAGCAGAGAAGCACTGGAACAGAGAGCCATTGGGAAGAACAAACGATGAGGAAAGTTGATGGTGAGGACTGGCTGGAGCTGCGGAACCCTGTCGAGTTACAGGAGAGCTCTTGCAGAGGCCACAGGAACAAGGTGAAGAACCAGACTGGTTGGGAAAGTTAAGCCTGAAACAAGAGGTTTGATGCTGGATGGTGGGTCCCAGGAGCAGGGGTAGGACTCACAGGCAGAGAGGCCTGGGTGTGTGAAACATTGTGGGAAGTCACCTTGCAGCAGACCTGAGTGGAAGTCAGCAGGAACCAGAGCCCAGAACATGGGCTGGTCCTGTGGGGTTGTTGCCTGAGTGGAGGTAGGACTCTCAAGAATGGCCTGGCTGAGTGGAACACTGCAGGGAGCTCTGTCACAGGAGATCTGACTTGGGGCTACTGGACAGGTGTGAGTGGGAGACTAGTGAATCTGGGAACTCTCAGGTGGGGAGTCGCCTGGAGAGTGGAGCCCTAGAACAAGGGCAAAAAGACTGGAAATAAACTGGAGATGGACTTGTGGGAGGGTGAGCTGGAAACTGCCATGAACCTATGGTACTTCGGGGTTTTGTGGAGAGTTGTTTTATCATGAAGGTTCTATGGATTGTCATAATTTATTCACGTAAACATGTCCAAGGATGGCACTTTGAAGTGGACACTGGGAGACTTTATTCCTTTCTACTGACAAAAGAAGGTGAAACCAAGGCAGGCATACATGTTGTGCTATGGTCTGCTGCAAAAGGGTGCTCGAGGAAGGGCTATCATGTCACACTATGTAATATTAAAGTACTACCTTTATATCAGATATTATTGATGTCAGTTTTTGTTCTCTTTAATAGAAAAAATAAAAATATGCCTAAAATTGTATCATGAATTATCAGTCATTTATAGTCAGCATGCATCATGCGATTTATATCTTCCATAATAAACTCATTCTTAAGCTAAGTGGGGAATTTTTTGGCTAAAATACACTGTCATCAAGAATGTGTTTTATTATTGTTTTTATATTCTAGTTCTACCATAAAAGCCTGTGCCAGGAGGCCTGGTGGGGCAGCTGTTCTGGAATTACAGATTTATAAAGCTCCAGGCAATCTATAACTGTTTTTCTATAGAACAGATGGACATTGACTGTAATATCAAATGGCTATAGTGTAACATATGCTGTAAATTTATTATATAAGAATTTCAGGTACTTATTCCATGCACACAAACTTCCTGCACAATATTCAGAATATTATTGATTTGCTAAGTAGTATAAATTCAGTCTCATATTTGCTCTGTATGAGCAAGAAACTTAATTTTTTTCACAAAAACTAGAAATTGATGGCATAGGTCCTTTGCTGGTTAGGGAGAGTTTCTCACTCACGAGTGGTAACTAAGTAGTGAATTTTTTCAGCACTGCTCTAGGGTCCTGAGTCAGCAAAAGCATGTATTTTAAGTATTTCACTGAACCGGAGCCTAGATCATTAATGGGAATATCAGATATTTGAACTGTGGGTTCCTGAGGTACGTTCCTTCCTACTGTTCCTCAGGAGTCTCATTGATTATGACTATGGCCTGTTCCTTTTTAGGAACCAATTTTTAATCCATACAATGTTGTTTTTATCTGGTTAGTATTAAGGCATTTTTTTTCCATTGTGTCTTATCCTCCCTGTCCTTTCAACTGCTACCATTTATTTTACAAATTTTGTTCTATCTCCTTTTGGAGAAAACACAAAAGGGAGGATCTTCTGGATTGGAGACGTGCAAGCATCTGTGGGAGGTTTCTTCCTCATCGCCCAATCATAGTCCAAGGGACACTCCAATAGCTCTTCCCTTCCTCAGACAAAACAAAGGATAGCATTAGTCCCAGTGTCCTTGAATGGTTATTTTTGGCACTGTGTTTAGTTTGATTTACATGCATCAATCTTAATTACATTTCATACAAAAAGATATGTACAGTTATACCTATCCTTAAAATTGATTTTTGTTGCAACTTTCTTGTTGCTTTTTGAGATTTGGAGGAATGTGTGGATCTGAATTCAGAGTTTTCCTTCCCTTTTGTCACTTTCATTGAACAACTGGAACAACTGAGATTTTAAAAGATAATCAGAAAGTCTGGGAACAGGTTTGAAACCAACTATTCAAAATAATATTTCTCCTTTTTTTTTCCCCCTCCCTCCTTGGGTTTTTAACTTACTGCTTTACCTCTCCTGAGTTAAATGGAAACTGGAGCACTCATCCATCTTCTGAGAGATTAGTTGTTTAAATATTATCTATTCCTGATACTTACCCCTTAGAACTACCTAACAGGATACTATAATGCAGAGGTTCCCAAACGTTTTGCTTCCATGATGCCATTTTGAAACTTACTGTTTCCTGTGACTCCAGACAGTTTCAAGTCGAGTGTTCAGAGTTCAGGGTATTCATTTTTGACAGTGAACCAGAACTCTGGGAGAGAACGTTTGGGCATATATTCCTTGCAAGAATTGATTGCAGGAAATTTTGCTGAGTTGTTGAATTTCAGCTGCTGGCAGAGCCATGGCATCAAGCTTGTACTGAAAGGCTTGCACCCAAGGATACTTTGTCATGTCCACACTGCAGAAAAAGGATGTAGACTGTTCCTCTGTCTGACTGAGATGCTCAGTCATCACCTGTGTCTGTGAGGAACTTGCAGCACAGAGACAGTGACTTAGGGCTTGGCTACACTTACAAGTTGCAGTGCTGGTGGAGGCTTTCCAGCGCTGCAATTACACCCCGTCCACACTTGCAGGGCACAACCAGCGCTGCAACTCCCTGGTTGCAGCGCTGGCTGAAAACCCATCCCGGCAGGGGTATAAGGAGTGCAGCGCTGGTGATCCAGCGCTGCTCAGCAGGTGTGGACACTCACCAGCGCTTTAATTGTCCTCCAGGGAATAAGGAGTTATCCCAGAATTCCTGTTCAGCCACTCTGCTCATCAGTTTGCACTCTACTGCTCTTGCCTCAGGTGACCCGCCCTTTAAATGCCCCGGGAATTTTAAAAATCTCCTTCCTGTTTGCTGCAGCCAGGTGTGTGTGGAGTGCAATCAGTTAATCTTTCCAGGTGACCATGCCTCCACGCGGCAAACGAGCCCCAGCATGGAGCAATGGCGAGCTGATGGACCTCATCAGTATTTGGGGGGAGGAATCTGTGCAGGCACAGCTGCGCTCCAGCCGTAGGAATTACGATATCTTTGAGCAGGTATCAAGGTCCATGCTGGATAGGGGCCATGATCGGGACGCACTACAATGCAGGGTGAAAGTTAAAGAGCTGCGGAGTGCCTATTACAAAGCCCGCGAGGGCAATCGCCGATCCGGAGCTTCCCCCACGACCTGCCGTTTTTACAGGGAGATGGACGCGATACTTGGGGGTGACCCCACTGCCAATCCCAGGACAACGATGGACACTTCTGAGCAGGCTGGGGGACAGGAGGAGGCGGAGGAGGCGGCGGGGGGGGAGGAAACCGCGAGTGAAGCTCCTGGGATGGGGGAAGACACCCCAGAGTCCCTGGAGGCATGCAGCCAGGAGCTCTTCTCAAGCCAGGAGGAAAGTACCCAATCGCAGCAGCCAGCAGTTGCAGAAGGACAAGCAGAGGAGCGGGTTACCGGTAAGCATATTTTCTGGGTGGAAATGTTTCTGGAGAGGAAGGGGGGTTATGGCTGCATGCATGCCAGACTAGTAGATGTGGAATAGCCCGTTGATGTGGTCTATCACGTCGCGGTAATCTGCCTCAGTTATCTCAGCAAAAGTTTCATCCAGAGCGTGGGCAATATGCCTGCGCAGGTTTATAGGCAGAGCCACCGTGTTCCTTGTCCCAGTCACGCTGACGCGTCCGCGCCACTGTGCTGCAAGTGGTGGGGGGACCATTTCTGAACACAGGCAAGCCGCATAGGGTCCCGGGCGGAATCCACATTGCTCTAAAAGAGCCTCCCGCTGTTCCCTAGTGACTCGTAGCAGGGAGACATCTTCCAGGATTAACTCCTGTGAAAAATGTTGTGAGACTCTTTAGTGAAGAGATAGGGAGATAGTGAAGATCACCCCTGCAGCTGCATCTTCACTCAACCCCTCTATCACTCCAGATTACCCAAGCAACCAGCTCCTCTATCAATCAAGCCCCATTTCTCCTCTATAAGCACCCTCACTCACCATTTCGTGGCTTCTGTCGTGTTATGCGTGTGGTAAAAGAATGCTAAAGTGAGAACTCCCTCAGTGTAACAATTCATGTCTGGAGATAGTGGATACAATGCTGCCCCTGTTAAATGTTGTCATTTCTGGGTTTCTACAGTGACCTTGACTACTGGACTGAGCAGATGTTCCACAGCACAAAGGCTTCAAAATTTGAGAAAAAATCCCCGAAAGAGCAAAGAGGACATGCTGAAAACTGTTCTTCATCACTCTGCTAGAGAGAGTAAGGAATTGAAGGAGTGGAGAGAGAAGGAAAGCATGATCCGCCAGAGACATTGGCGTAGAAACGCTGTGGCAAAGAGGAAAAGCACAAACCAGCTGCTAGAGATCCTGTCGCGCCAAGCGGACTCTCTCCAGGCTATCGTAGCCATGCAGGCAGAGCAGTCCCGTGCTGCCCCACAGCCCCCCCCGTCCCAAAGCTTTTTGCCTTGTGCCCCAATGTCAGCTCAAACCACCTTTCCCCAGCATCCAGGTTCTTACCACCACCAGCTGCCTCCAACACCTGTACATTCACCAACCAGCTCTGATACCTACCAGCACCCTTACCCCATGCACTCAACCCCCATCACCATGCAGTATATGCACCCTGAAGTGCAGGATTCATTAAACAGCACTCCAGACAGGACATATGCAAACTTGTGACTGTACAGTTCACCAACCCACACCCCTGCCCTCTTGTGTTCATGAAATGTTGTGTGTCTGTCTGTCTGTCAAGGAAGTTTTTTTCTTTTCAATAAAACAATTCTTGGCTTTGAAAACAGTCTTTATTATAGCAGATAGTGAAAGATACCTTAGCCCAGTAAAGAAAGAGGCACTGCAAATCATTTTAGGGATAATAGAATAACAGTGTAAACAGTGCAATTCACTCCCATGCAAGGCAGCAAACATTACTGTTGGCTTTCAGCCTCAAATTCTTCCCTCAAGGCATCCCTAATCCTTGTAGCCCTGTGCTGGGCCTCTCTATTAGCCCTGCTCTCTGGCTGTGCATATTCAGCCTCCAGGACTTGAACCTCGGTGGTCCATGCCTGACTGAATGTTTCACCCTTCCCTTCACAAATATTATGGAGGGTACAGCAAGCGGATATAACCGCGGGGATGCTGCTTTCCCCCAAGTCTAGCTTCCCATACAAGGATCTCCAGCGGGCTTTTAAATGCCCAAAAGCACACTCCACAGTCATTCGGCACCGGCTCAGCCTGTAGTTGAACCGGTCCTTGCTCCTGTCAAGCTTCCCTGTATAGGGTTTCATGAGCCAAGGCAGTAACGGGTAAGCGGGGTCTCCAAGGATCACAATGGGCATTTCGACGTCCCCTATTGTGATCTTCCTGTCTGGGAAAAAAGTCCCTGCCTGCATCTTCCTGAACAGGCCACTGTTCCGAAAGATGCGTGCATCATGCACCTTTCCAGGCCAGCCTGTGTAAATGTCAATGAAACGCCCGCGGTGATCCACAAGCGCCTGGAGAACCATAGAGAAATACCCCTTACGATTAACGTGCTTTGATGCCAGGTGGGGCAGAATAGGAATATGCGTCCCATCTATCGCCTCCACAGTTAGGGAAACCCATTTGTGCAAAGCCATCCACAATGTCCTGCACGCTCCCCAGAGTCACGGTCTTTCTTAGCAGGATGCGATTAATTGCCTTGCAAACTTGCATCAAAACGATTCCAACGGTCGACTTTCCCACTCCAAACTGGTTCCCAACCGACCGGTAGCTGTCTGGAGTTGCCAGCTTCCAGATTGCAATAGCCACCCGCTTTTCCACCGTCAGGGCAGCTCTCAATCTTGTGTCCTTGCGCCGCAGAGTGGGGGCGAGCTCAGCACACAGTCCCATGAAAGTGGCTTTTCTCATACGAAAGTTCTGCAGCCACTGCTCGTCATCCCAGACTTCCATGACGATGTGATCCCACCAGTCAGTGCTTGTTTCCCGAGCCCAAAAGCAGCTTTCAACGGTGCTGAGCATTTCCGTGAATGCCACAAGCACTTTAGTGTCACACGTGGCAGGAGAATGGATATCGATATCATCGTCAGACTCCTCACTGTCACTTTGGAGCTGAAGGAATAGCTCGACTGCCAAACGTGTTGTGCTGGCGACACTCATCAGCACAGTCCTCAGCAGCTCGGGCTCCATTTGCCACAGAAATCGCGATTCACACAGAGAGTAAAACAGAAAGACACTCACAATGGCGCCAAACGTTGCCGGAAAGAGTGAATGCTGGGATGTGAAGCGTTGGCACACAGGAAGCGGAATAACCCGCACACTTCCTTCCCCTTCCCACAATACTCAGCGCCAAAATGGGACGAGGTGCTCTGTGGGATAGCTGCCCACAATGCACCTCTCAATACAGCGCTGGAAAGTGCTGCAAGTGTGGCCACACTGCAGCGCTGGTAGCTGTCAGTGTGGCCACACTCCAGCGCTGGCCCTACACAGCTGCATGACCAGCGCTGTAACTCCCAGCGCTGCAACTTGTAAGTGTAGCCAAGCCCTTAGAATGATTCTTTATTGAGTGCTAACAGGGTACTCTGGTTGACATAAAAGAAAACATGGGCCTTGCCTTAAAGTGCTTACAAGCCAATGCAGATTCCCATCTCAGAAAAGTTATCACAGGCTCCTACCAACTCAAGCAGAGATAAGGCTGCTGCTCACCAGGAACTGGATTTGAGTCTTTCACTTGGATGCTTGCACAGCCAGATATGCAAATAGCATAATGGTGTCTGCATAGCCACCTCCCCACACCAACATGCCTGCACCTGTTCCACCAATGCCATGCCAAGAAGCTGCTTTTTTACATGCACTGTATGTGTGAGATCACACTGTGTGGATGCCACCATTTTGTAGATTAAAATGGCAGCCTCCTGGCTTGGTGTTTGTGGAGCAGGCCTGGATATGTTTGGGGCAGATGGCAGTGTCTCATGGGGCAAATCTGCCTCGTTGGACCCATGACTCTGTTTGGGATTGTGACCACAGTGGGGGGAGCAGTGGTGTAATGGTGCAAGGTTCAGTTCTCATTGGCTCTGTATATCTCTGTTAGTAGAAATGTTAGTAACTGTTAAATTGGGGATTTATACAATAATATTGTTTTTAGTATTTTCCCCCTTTTCTGCTCTTTCTGTGGTGCGTTTTGCTTCAGCATAAATGAATAGAAGTCTAAATCTTTCTGGTAAATATGGTTAAAATCTGGACATACAACCTCATCGGGGTTGTCGCATGCAGCTTTGCTGAGAAGCAGTGGGAGTTCAGAGCTTTACTTTGTTCAGGCATTATTCCTGTGATTGAAATCTGCCAACCTCACAGTTCCTTTATTGGATTCACAAAATTCACAGCTGCTGTATTAGATTTAAATGTCTGTGAATAAATGGATTTCCAGATTAGACAGGGTTAGCATTGTTTTATGAATTAAATTGCTTTTCTTCCCCCCCCCCCCCCCACTACTACAGGAATGACTTGCTGATGGTGTGCCGTCAGTTGAATATGGAGGAGTCTGTTGCTGAGATCATGCACCAACTAGGAGCAGATGAAAATGGGAAGATTTCCTTTCGGGATTTTACTCGGTGCCGCATGCAGCTTGTGCGAGAAATCAGGAAAGAGGAAGTGGAACTTTCCGTGAAATCAGATGACTCTTGTAAAAAGAAGTTGTTAAGGGACAGAATAGCCTCCTGGCCAACGAGCAGTGATAACAGTTTGGGTAGGTACAATTTCAAATGCTCCTCCAGGGATAAATAAATAATGCTGAAATCCTGGCTCTGTTAAGGCAATGGGAATATTTGTTAACTTTTTGGGAGCCAGGATTTCACTCAAAGGGTTTTGCAAATATGCTTTGGCACAAGATCATCAGATAATAGATTTTTATCATTAATAATGAATAAACTGCCCATCACTATGGTATCTGGTCAACTCATATTTATAAGAGGAAAAAGTACGGAACAACCTTTTTGTAAAAATTATGGGCACATAGATTGCGACCCTGACTGCAGCAACAGGTTCACTTCACGGAAAAGACCCGAGACAGATTGCTCAGCTGATGGTTAAAGTGCTAGGAAACTCTGGGACTACATTGACTGGAAAGCCTGAACAAATATAGAGGTAGAAATGTTAAAGACAAGAAGAACATAGTACCATCGACTTAAGTACCCCGGAGCTGCGGGCGGGATTTAAAGGGCTCCGCCAGGCTTCCCGCCGTGGTGGGGAGCCCGGACGAGCCCTTTAAATCCTGCCTGCAGCTTTGGCAGCCCGGCTGGGGCTGGCATTTAAAGGGCCCGGAGCTCCACGGTGGCTGGAGCCTCGGGCCCTTTAGTTCGCCACAGAGGCTACCAGCCACCTCTACAGCTGGGAGCCCCCTGGGTGATTTAAAGGCCCTGGGACTCCCAGCCACAGCTGGTGCCCCAGGACCTTTAAATCTTGAGGCCACGCCCCCCGCTTGAGGCCACGCCCCCCACTCCGGCCATACACGTAAAGTTGAAATCGCGCATGTTAAATGCGCGTAAGTTGTGAGATACCTGTATTTCATTTAAATGATACAGAGTAGGACAGTGGACTGAACCTTCCATTTGAATACATGACAAAGCAGAACACTTTTAAAGTCACTAGAATAACATTTTTCATTTCATTAATGCCGTACTTCCAGGGTTCTCAAAATGCTTTTTGGGTCCAATTCTATGCCATTAAAATCAATGGGAGTTTTAACACTGACTTCAAAGTCAGTAGGGTCAAACTGTATACCCAATTGAATATTAAAGTAAGTTCTGTTGCTTAAATGTTATGGGTTATTTTAACACTGTAAAAGTAATAAAAGGTAAAATTAACTTTGAAAGTCTACTGTTGGGAACTGCAATATCTGTGTCCAAAATAACTCATCAGAATGGATCTTCAGTAAGAAGTTATTGAGAGAATTTCAAGTGTCTCCAAGAGACCTGTTGGCACCACTCAGTTACGGAGGCAATAAAGCCATGACAGGTACCTTAAAACCTGTCTTAAGTGACCACTCAAGAGACTGATAGAAATGGATTGCTTAACAAAAGGGACATTGTAATAATGAAGCAGAATAATAGTCTGTATGTTTGAGGTTACTTTTTTGTGATTTCTTTACAACAGAAAAGTTGCCAAGTAAAGGTGGTGTCTCTGACAGGTAGTACTGTATTTCTTAAAGTTTTGAAAGGTTATACGTATTTTATGTAAAAAGTTACAATAAATGCAATTATGATATATTTATATCCATAGGCGTGCCTGGCATTTTACAGACAACTAGTGCATTTACTGGATCTTCCTTGGTAAAGGAATCCAACTCCAAAAATACAACTTCTAGGCACATTTTAACTTTTGAGAGAAAAGATATATGAAACTGTTTTATCAGTAAAATCTTAATTCAGTTGGACAGATGAGTGGTTTTGCTGTCCAACTGGGAGCGCTATGGCTACTGATATGATTCCACAGACCAGATGCTCAGATAAGAAAAAAACAGACCATAAGCAATTCTGAGCTGTTCTAGTTTAGCAGTTCATCATTAATTAATTTGTAACCAATTCCCCTTCTCTCCCTCTAAAAAAGAAAAGCCCCAAGCTTCTGATATGATGATTTATTTACATTACATACCAATCATGAGAAAAAATTTAAGGAATACCAGTATTTCAGACACAAATTAAGTTTATGGGTAAATGAGAGGCAGGTCATTTGGGGCTTAAAAATCATTGCTTTTGCTCTGCATTATTCCCGCATTTGATCTCCCTATAAATAAATTGCGCTTAGAAGTTGATGTGGTGATAATTAAATTTATTTATCCTATATTTAATTAAAAGCTACAGAGTGATAGCTCAGATGTACCCCCAAGTAGTACAGATTCTTTCTCAGATTTACCCACAAATTTTCACCCATGATTTATTTGACTTGTAAAGCTATTGTGATTGTCTGGCTTAATTTACATAAACATTGGGGTAGATAAATGTATATTAAGTAGTAATGGATCAGTTTGTTTGACTTTTAAATATTCTTTTGATACTGTCACCTCTCTGTTGTACAGTAGCAGATGTCAGGTTATTGCAAGTCAGCTTTCTTTCAGAGAAAAAAATCAGTGATACAGAGTCTGGGTATATTCTTATTGCAACTTATTTACACACACACCTGTCCTGGAACAGAGATGGTCACAAATGTCATGCAGGCTTTCCTCACTTTCAGGGGTTTTCAGCTCCAGCACTAATGCCCAGTTCCCAGAAAGCAAATCTGCCTCAAAAATTGACTCTAGCTAAGAAATTGAGGCAAAGAGCAAACTCCCTTGCTGCTTGCCATAGGTCCTTCAAAGGATTTGCATAAAAAACAATACAGCGATTTTTCCAAGACTATAATTTGCTTGCACACAACGAAAAAGAACTTGTAAGAAACTGTATGTGAAACTGTGCCATATGGTGATCCCTGTCATAATTCAGCATATTTGCATATCCATATGCTTTCCAAATGAAATATGAGAACTATAACTCTTCACCGACACCATAAAGAAAAGCCATCCTGAATAAGAAGTGGGCTCCCCTCAGAGGGTCACCATAGTCCTAGTAAACTGCTTCCTGTCTTCACAGTGGTTACCTCCTCCATTCTGCCCTACCTTTTGCTCAGTTCAGTCTAGCTTACAGAAAGCATCTTATGCACCCCTTGGGCCCTGTTTTCCAGCTTGTCAGGTGAAAATTACCCTAAAGCGCTGATTCTGCAGGTTAACTGCTGCATAGAATGGATAGAGATAAGTAAAACATAAACATGCAAAACAAGTGCCTAACTCAGATTTAGTTCTCAAGGCCATTATGGACCTTAGGAGTGGGGTCCAGAGAAGGTTACTGAATACCTGGTCACAGACCAGGAATCCACAAGCCCATAAAGGGATAAATTAAGAGTCTGTTTCCTATGAGATTGGTTTATCTTTTTAGTAGAGAACTATGTATATGACCAGAATCTCTTTGTTTAGGTATGACAAGATATCTTACTAATTAGGGACCAAATCCTCTGGTTTTTATTGTTGATGCAGTATGCTGCTTACTTGATTGGTACTAAGTGCTGGATGACATTTCTCCCCGTGTTCTCTTGACAGTGAGAAATATGTGTTCTGTACCACTGGGATACATTTCCTCATCTTCAGATAGGTGGAACGAAGCATTACTACTTGACTTTTGTGAAAATACTTTTTGTGAAAAGACTTTTGGGCAAACAAGCTCCCTGTCATCCCGTGATCCATTGTAAAGTTAGTTTTGAAATCCTTGATAGAGACAAGGGTTACCAGAGGAATGTGTTAGGCTACGTTAAGTGCAGTTTTGTTAAATACGTTCCAAGCAACATGTGCTCTGTGCAAAATAAACACGTAAGACCTATTAGCCTAGGTGCTTGCTTGCTGAATAAGAGAGTACTGTACTGCAGCAATTTCACTGTCCATCCAACTGCCTGCTTGTCTCCCTGTAGAAGCCTCTCCCTGTGTTCTGACCTTAGTGCTGAAAACTTTACTTTTTGGGTTCATTTATTTTTGAACAGTATGATTATAACTTTGGATTATGCTACTGAGAATTGGGCATTAATCTCTACCTGAACATTAAAGTGCAGGAGGGAATTCATCACCCACCTCAGAAACAGGTTGATATTTATGGAGTGTCAGATCGGGTTATATTGATGCTCATCTAACTACCTCTGCCTCTCCTCAAAGATTTAAGAAGTTTTTTACATGCATTTCTTGCTGTTGGGAAAACTCAAACTATATTAAAAAAACAAACAAGCAGGAGTTCCAATAACATGATAGTGGTGTTCTACATTGTCATGGGGTGACTGGAGCCAACCTCACCTGTGCCATAATTAACTGTCTGAGGGGGTGGGACTAATGGGATCAGGTGTTATCAGGATGAACACCTGGGCCTCAAAAACACTTGAATGAATTCAGTTGGGGAGAAGAGGCTGTGGCAGAGGCTGCAGAGAGGAGGCAGCGGTTGCAGGCGGAAGGAAACCACAGGGAGCAAATTAGGCCCCTGTGGAAGATCCTGAGGTAGGGTCTGTAAGAAGCTGAGAGTTCTTCGAGTGCTTGCTCATGTCAATTCCAATTAGGTGTGCAAGCTGTGTGCACAGTAGCTGGAAGCTTTTTCCCCTAGTGGTACCCGTCAGGTCGGGTCAGGCACCCCTGGAGTTGCACCTCAGTGGCGCCGTATATAGGGCTCTGCTGACCCGCCGCCACTGCAGTTCCTTCTTACCACCTGTGATCGTTAGCTGGAACGCTCATTTTCTCTTGCTTTGGCAAGTCTTCTCCCTAGTGGTCATTGGCCTGCTCTCTGAAAATAATTAAATTAGTTAGTAGTTGTAATTAGTTAGTTAGAATTTCAGTAAGGAGTTGTTCTGGGGGTTGTCTCCCCCCCTTCCCCTCCCCCCGGGCACCGGAGCATGCCTTGGTCCCTGGGGTTTAAACCCTGTGCACCTTGCAGCAAGCAAGCCAGGTATGGGGAGACTAAAAGGGAGTTTCTTTCTTTACCCCCATGCCTCTGCTATGAAAGGGGCAGGACTGTCACTGGGTGAGGAGGTGCTGCAGAGCCAGCTGGGGAACAGCGAGATTGAGCACTCCCAGGTTAAGAAAGGGGCAGTAGTGGAAAGGAGCTCCGCCTGTCCTGTATGTTAAGGAAGGGGGAAGAAGTCCTTCCATACATGGAATAGGTATAATAGGTTGCCTTTTCCTAAGAGGTGGGGGAAGCAGGGAATGAGTGCTAATCGGAGAGTTGTTTCTGATAGAATGGCGGATTTTCTCCTTTGACCTGTAGGAAGGTCTGAAGATATGTGGAGTTGGCAGTCCTAGGATTGGTAGATGAAGTTGTTTAATTTACTCCAGAGCTTGCAAGCCATTTTGGTTTGTGCTTTCAACAAATGACAACTGACAAAACAAGATGCTTCTGACTGCTCCAACCTTGATATGATTATTTGGAAGCACTTCTGCTCAGTCAGAGATGTAAAACCAACTTCATTGCCATCTGCATTCACTGCTGTGACAGGAAGGGATGGAATCGGGAGGAGGAGACTGGAGGAGGAAATGGAAGAGTTTAATTTGCATATGCAAATTGACTTGTTTTTATTTATCTGGCTCACCTGAGATGCTTATTGAAGGATGCAGAGTTACAACCCCAAGGAGAGAGGTGCCTGGAATAGTGCAAGAACACACTTGGTTAACTGGTGCATAAGTATCAGAGGGGTAGCCATGTTAGTCTGGATCTGTAAAAAGCGACAAAGAGGTCCTGTGGCACCTTATAGACTAACAGACGTATTGGAGCATAAACTTTCATGGGTGCTTATGCTCCAATACGTAGGTTAGTCTATAAGGTGCCACAGGACTCTTTGTTGCTTGGTGCATAAGTGTGCTTGAACATAACAAGCTATGGGAGGCTGGTGCCTTGTTGGTAATTGAAACTAATGAATAAAAGCAACATATCACACTCAGTAAATGAAAAGCTTTTTCTATTGTCATTGCTGAGAATAGGTTTCTCTGTAATAAAACATCTTCTAGACACATGTTTCAGCTGCCATATGTTTGCATATCCCACAGAAACTATAGGATCCTGATGCAAATAATTCACCATCCTTTATTGCTTCCATGTTGTGTGGAGAACATTATGTAGTCTGCTGTAAATATGTCTTTGAATAAATTTGGATTCACTGAGGTAGCATTGCTGCTGTAGTTTAGCACTTTAGATTATGTGCAGCATAATAACCATTGACAGTGAAGTTCCATGAAGGCTTTGGCCTTTGACTCCTGCACTAAAGCTGTTTCCTGATTTGCACAGAGACCATTTTGATTATCTGCTCATTGTAAGTAGGTTTTATTTTCATTACTAACACAATTTAGTCAGAAAACCTTTCAAGAACAACAAGAACATTTGTTCTTTCTTTCCCCCTCCTCACTGGATTTTTATAGCTCTTCTGGGAACAATATCCCAGACAGCAGGATGTGATAGAGGTTGCATTCCATTTTGAAAAGACAATAGAAAGAAAGAGTGCTCAGAAGCCCCAAACATGACCATTGGGTTTTTACTGCCTGAGCCAAATTGGCAGCTTGCAAACTTGACCCCACTTGTTCCTTGCCTGTCTTTGGAACTCACCTGACCTTCAGTGAGCTCTACTGTATGTGCTTTATACCTCCTTTGAACAATCGGCAGTCTAGTCAGCTTTTAAGTTTTTTTTAAGTGCTTTTGATCATAGCAATCTTTGCATAAGCAGAAATGAGAATAGAGGATTCTGGATGTTAGAATCATTCTTCTCCTTTCCTTTTTTCTTTGTTTTGAAATGTTTAGGCTTGTTCCTTGCTCATCTTGTGTAAATATATACTATCTTATAGGTGGGAGGTGGCCTCTCTTTGTTTCATTTTGCAAGCCTTTTCCTTCATGCTGATAGTGCTTCTGTCACTAGCACTTTTTGTGTTAGTGGCGGAGCATGAGAAATGAGTACTATTATTTTAATGCATGCCATTGGGCTTGCTCTTGGAGTACCCAGGACTGAGAGTCACCTCCAATAACACCACCAGCCTTTCAGCCACTCAGGCACTTTCTTCTGGGTCATGCCCCCCCCCCATCTTCATCTTGCAGGTTAACAGTGGGTGTACCCCTGTCCCTAGTCCCTTTGAATCAGTCCCCTGTGATATCGAGCTCCTGACACTAGCTATTCTCAAAAGTTCCAGATCCTCTGCCCCCAAATGTGCAGAGTACCCCAGTTTACCAGTTTTACCTTAAATCCACCACTCCTGTAAACCACACAACACTTGTGAGCACTGACAATAAAACATAACAAGGTTTATTTAAGAAAGGGTAAAGATTTAAGTAGAAATGAGAAAGTGATGGAAACAAATGGTTAAAATACAAAACAAAGTCATAAAACGCAATCCTGGGTCCCACTTATTAATAGCTACCGTTCCTAGCTAATTAAAGTAGGTTTCCCCCCAAATGCACTCTGTTACAAAGCCGGCTAGTTTCACAAGAACCAAGATCCAAACATTCATGAAAACATCCCACTCCTCAAGGGGTTTGAATGAATCCAGAGGCCCTCTCCCTCCTCTGTGTTGTACTGGAACCAGTCTTTTGTTCCTGTTCACAGACAGGGCAAACCCCTGCCTTGTTGTAGTAGTGTTTTTGTTTTTGTTTTTTTTTTAACCTGTAAGTGGTTTTGATTGTTTGCAGTTGCCTCTGAGGGTTTTCCCTTGAAAGTCTTAGGGCACGTCTACAGTGGCAAAGTTACAGTGCCACTCAGAGAGCACAGAAGGAAAACCACTGTTGTGTGTTCACACTGAAAGCTGCCTGTTCAATAGCATGTTCACACTTGTGACACTCGAAGCGCAATTTGGAACAATGTATTCTGGGCAGCTATCCCACAGAGCACCTCTTTCTCTTTTGCTGCTAAGACTTGCGAGAAGGTGGAGGGGGTCGCTGGGCATCCTGGGTCCAGTCCCAATGCCCCATAATGCATGGCTTCGTATCCCAGCAATCCCTGTGCTTTCGTCCGCATTTGGTGCCATCTTTCAACGGTTTGTGTACTTGTGGCTTTCACGGAGTTAATGCCGCTTTTGGGCTCGGGAAACAAGCACTGACTGGTGGGATCACATTGTGATTCGTGTCTGGGATGACGAGCAGTGGATGCAGAACTTTCGTATGAGGAAAGCCATGTTCATGGGACTGTGTGATGAGCTCATCCCAGCCGTGTGGCGCAAGGACACAAGAATGAGAGCTGCCCTGTCATTGGGAAGCGCGTAGCAATTGCACTGTGGAAGCTGGCTACTCCAGACTGCTACCGTTTGGTCACTAGCCAGTTCGGAGTGGGAAAGTTGACCATAGGACTCATGTTGATGGAAGTGTACAGGGCCATTAATTGCATCCTGCTCCAAAAGACTGTGATGCTGGTCAACGTGCATGACGTGGATAGCTTTGCACAAATGGGCTTCCCTAAGTGCGGAGGGGCAATACATGGCACGCGCATTCCAATTCTGGCACCAGACCACCTAGCCACTGAGTAAGTTAATCGTAAGGGGTATTTCTCAATAGTTCTCCAGGCGCTTGTGGATCACCGTGGATGTTTCACAGACGTTAACGCAGGCTGGTATGGAAAGGTGCATGATACACGCATCTATTGGAACACTGGCCTGTTCAGGAAGCTGCAAGCAGGGACTTTTTTCCCAGACCAGAAGATCACCGTAGGGGAAGTCGAAATGCCCATTGTGATCCTGGGAGACCCTGCCTACCCCTTAATGCTGTGGCTTATGAAGCCGTACTCAGGGCAACTTGACAGCAGCAAGGAGTGGTTCAGCAACAGGCTGAGCAAGTGAAGAATAACTCTTGAGCATGCATGTGGCCATTTAAAAGCCCCTGGCGATGCCTGTGTGGGAAGCTGGACCTGGCCGATGACAATATTCCTATGCTTTTAGCCGCGTGCTGTACGCTCCATAATATTTGTGAAGGGAAGGGTGAAAGCTTCACTCTGGGCTGGACCACAGAGGCTCGGTGCCTGGAGGCCGAGTTTCAATAGTCAGAGACCAGGGCTATTAGAGGGGCACGGCGCGGGGCCATAAGGATCAGGGAGGTTTTGAGGCAGCAATTTGAAGCTGAAAGCCACTAATATTTGTTGCTATGCTCGGGATTGCAGTCCTTGTAATGCTAGGAGGTGATTGGTGCATATGATGCAAGAAAGGGCCTTAACATAATTGTATGTTGCTTTGCAGTGCTCTTTTTGCTTTCACTTATTAGAATAAAGATTGTTTTCAAACCAACACAATTCTTTTATTAAAAGACAACAACCAGAGGAGAGAGTCAAACAACAAAAATACATCAGCAGGGAGGTGGAGGAGGGAAGGGAAGGTCTCCAGAGGAAGAGGGGTCCCGAGATGCCTACAGATATGTGTATGTCCAGGGATCATACCCAACCTTCTTTGGAGTACAATGCAGCAGGTGCTGTACTTCAGCAGGGCCAAACTTTAGAGGGACGGGTATTGAGTGCAGTGAGTAGTGGGAGTCCACACTGCTGGACTGTGAGAAGGGAAGAGTGGAATGCTGTGGGTAGAGCATGCAGCCAGAAAGGTTGATAACAGTGTGGTGGTGGTGGTGTGTGGGGGGGGTTGCATAGGAAAGAGTTTTGTGACAGCGGCTGCAGGGGAGGGCAGTTGCGGAGCTGCTCAGTTTGAAGAGCTAGTTTCGCCTGGAGCGTGTCCACTTGGCACTCCATAACGTTTAAGAGCTGCTCCGTGGCTTCTTTCTGGTGTGCCACGTTCTCCTTTCAGTCCCTCTTCTTGCTATCCTGCTACTCGTTTAATTCCTGTTTCTCAGTGGCGGAGTGCATCATAACCTCTCAGAAAAAATCCTCCTTAGTTCTTCGTGCCCACTTTCTAATTCTGCACAGCTGTTCTGCCACCAATAAGGGAGGTTGACCCTTCATCTCCGTGAAGTTTAAATGCAACATTTTACAGAAGCAGTATTGTTTGCAACACAGACAACACTGATTCAGTGCTTTAAAACACAGCCAGTACTCTCACACTTGTCACTAACTGGCTGACCCCAGGCAAGCACACGTGAGCCTCAAGACTCCCAAGATGGTGAATAGTTGCAGGGGCAGGGTGAATCACTCTTCCCAGACCCTGCTGTTCACTGGGCACGTGGCTCTTTGGGAGAGCCAGCACTGTAGGGGCAGCTTGATAATCATTCCTGTCCCCACACGTTCCACAGGATGTGATCATTATGGAAGATATCTCACTGCTGAGGGTGAGCAGGGAATCAAGGGGGAGGGTCTTCTCCAAGCCTGTAGCTTCCTCCCTGGCAGCAATGGTTCCCCCACCCTCGTGATGGCACAGTGGCATGGGAAAGTTACCGTTAGTGAGGCAAGAAACAAAACAGCTTTGCCAAGGAACCTGTGGCAGCAGATTGCCCAGTATCTTCATGAGAGTTTCCTGCAGATCTGAGGGAGATTCCCATGAAGTGAGGAAGTCTATCAACAGCCTGTTCCGCTGCTCAGAATAGGCGTGCAGTGGGAGACAAGCCTGCTTTCTGCAACCCTCCTGCCCCCCAACAAATCGCTTCAGGAGTTCCCCAAATCAGATCCACTTACCAAGGGCCTCCTCTCCTGTTCGCGCTTTGCCAAGATCCGATTGCTGTGACTGGCTAGGCTCCTCCGGGGTAGAAAAGAGCTCCTGACTGCATGCATCTCTGGCCTCCGAGCCATCCTCTGCCTCTGGGTCCCCCTCACCCTCTTTGTCCAAGATTTCATCCTCCTGGCTCGATCCACTTTCGACTGGCACATGAGCCAACAAAGTATCTTTATAGGGGCATTCACAGTGGAGATGGGTCATCACCGAGTATCGCGTCCAGCTCTTTGTAGAACCAGCAGCTCGTGGGCACAGCACTGGAGTGGCAGTTTGCCTCTCGTGCCTTGTGGTAAGCATTCCGCAGATCCTTCACTTTGACCCTGCACTGCATTGTGTCCCGGTCATTGCCCCTTTCTATCATGCATTGTGAAATCTGTCTGTAGGTATCATAATTCCTACGGCTGGAGTGCAGATGGGACTGCACAGCTTCCTCTCCCCAAATGCCCATGAGGTCCAGCAGCTCAGCATTGCCTGGTGCATGGAGCAGGCTGGCCACCTGGAAAGATGTGCTGAGACCACTGCACACGTCACTGAGCAAACAGGAAGGAGACTTTCAAATTTGCAAAGGAATGTACAGGGTGGGGATGACAGTTGGTCACCTGAGGGCAGGGCAGTAGAGTTCAAACCGATGACCAGAGAGGTGAGAACAGGCATTGTGGACACCTCCTGGAAGCCAATCGCAGCGCTGTAATCATGTAGTCTACACTGGCACCGCAGCACTGTAGCCTGGGCGCAGAAAGCTGTACGCCTCTCATCGGGGTGGTTTTTTTAAGAGTGCTACAACTGCGCAGTTTCTGTGCACTAAGTGGCTTAGCAGTGCGTACACCTCGGGAGTTACAGCACAGAAAAACACTTTACTGTGCAGAAACTTGCCAGTGTAGATGGGGCCTAAACAGATGAGCCTTGCATTGCATCACTGGCCCAAGAGGATGGGCTGACAACTCCTTCCTGACTGAATGGGCAATCTCCAAGCCACATTATCTCCTGGTGACTAATTTCTACTCCAAGTCTATAAATCATACTTACAATCTAAATATATTGTTCCTTAAATGTTACTGTGATGTTACACTCCATATTCTTTATGGAAATATGCTTAAGATATGTCTGTGACATAAGTGAGATGTACTGCACGCAAGATGGCTCATATAGGATATAATTGGAAAGGTTATGATTTACTGAATGTAGTTATCTAATGTGTATGCCTGTATCATTTCTGTATCTGAAGTTAGGAATATGAACTATGTAACAATTACAACTGGGTGTGTATTGGGAAGACACACACCAAAGGACAGGCCACCAAATTTGATGGGCCATTAGGAAGGAATAACAAGACTGTGAAGATACTAATCTCTCTCCCTCCTGGAAGGCTATGACAGTGCTAGGTCAGGTGGTCTTGTCACCTAATACAAGAAGTTCAAGATAATGTTTATTAACTTTCCACTAAAAGGGGAGGGGGTTCAAGTTTGAAAACAAAGTATTCCTGCCTTATGTAAACCTTATTTAAGGGTGGGGAGGAAGGCAAACAGGACTCCTCTCCATGGCCTGTCTGCCCAAGAAGAAAGACTGCTAAAGACACCTTAAGGGAAGGCAAGAGGGGAGCCAAGGCTGAGACAGGGTCCAGTCTGAAAAGAAATATAATTGGAACTCTAAGCTACAGAAACTTTGCAACCTGCCTAAAACAACACTTAGGGTAAGAAATTACATTTTGTAACCTGTTCCTCAAGTATATTGAGCTTAGTGTCCATATTTTGTTTTATTTGCTCAGTAATCTGCTCTGTTCTATCTCTTATATTCACTTAAAATTCACCTTTTGTAATTAATAAACTTATTTCTTGTTTATAATATAACCCAGTTTGTGCAATTCATAACTGGGTGGGAAGAGGCTGTGCATACCTTCCTCTACATTGAGGGAGGAGGCGGATTTCATAATATATGTTTGGGTCTGCACTCCAAGTTAGGTGGATACCTGAGTGCTTGGGCAAGTCCCTTAAGCTGAGACTTCCCAGAGTTGATCTCAGTGTCTGTGTCATTCTGCAGTTGGGTGTGGCCCTGCTTGTGTATGTGCTGGAGGAAGATTAATAGCCTGGCTCAGAAAGACAGGTAAAAAGGGTGCCTAGGCTGGCATAAGAGGCGGGCTCAGTGGTATCTCAGCACATCAGGTGGCATCCTAAGGAGGGCAAACCATCACAATTACCTGTAGATACATCCCACAATGATTATGAATCTCGACAAGTTATGAGCTTTCTGTAGATATCTCATGTTACTTTTTATGCATAAGTATCTTGTAAGATGTGTTTGGTGTAGTGAGTTTGTCAGGTCTGAGGTGAAAGTTGTCTATAAAGAACAGAGGACCCTTTGCTAAGGAGTCTCTGTGTCACAGCCACCATTGTCATTTTGCTGCCCCCTGAAGATTATTAAAGAATGATGTTAATTTTCAATAGTCGTATCTTACCTATTGAATAAAGAACTGCCAAAGAGGAAATTGGTGTGCTGAAAATAGCCATTTTTACAGTCAGATTATCCGCTGGTGGGAGAAGTCTTCATGAGTCAGTCTAAAACCTTGGATAGTAAGGGACATGGCAGCAACAAAGAGGTAAATAAAGGGCAGACTGGATGGCTCAGGAGTTTCGTGATAGGATGTGGAGCCTTTCATCTCTCAGCTGCCAGTCTGAACTCTTATCACTAATAACCTTAAAGTTGAACCTGACAGACTATGGCACAAGGAATTCTTGCATTCCTATTATAGCCACAAGGGAGATGCAAAAAGATACTTACTGTATTTGTATACACTATTGACTGCGTAGCCATGACTGATTGATTAAAATATTCCATATTGTGAACTCATTTGACAAATGGGACTGCTTTTTCCACATTCTCAGCCCCTTCACCTAATGCAGTGAGAAATTCTCTCCCTGCTATACAGCATTCCTAGGATCTGGGTTCCACTCTGGCTCCCAGAAATTGAGAGCTGTGTATTGTGTCCATTTCTTAACCAGAAGTTAGACCGTTTGTCCAAAGTCCTTAGGGAAGTTCAAACACTACATGTGACTGACACCTCATAAAAAGCAATGATGAGGTCCCAGGTCCTCTGCTGATTCAGTCAATAGCTCCTTCAGTGAGGGGAGTCTACTGGGCTCCCTGGCACATGATGTAGTGGCTGGCTGGTGCTTCGAAAGCTATCAGTACCACAATCTTATCATTTGTCATCGTATCTACTATTCTTGAACAAGATCATTGAAAAACTGGTGTAGAGCTACCACCAATAACATCAGACCTCTACTAGTGTCTTACTTGTGTTTTACAGTGAGGTTGCAGACCATGATATGGCTCTGAGACTTCTGCATTGGTTGCTCCCGGTGGATGGTCTCTTTTCTGTAGTGAAGGATGGATAGAAGCGTGTGCTCAAAGTGCTTTAGCTCTCAGCAGGGTCTGCCACACTTGACTGAGTTGCCTGACAGACCTGACAGTGTTGATGGGCTTAGGGCTTGTCTACACATACAGCGGTGCAGCTTCACTGATGTAGCTGTGCCGCTGCTGCGCATCTGGTAGATACTCTGTGCCAATGGAAGAGAGCACTCTCATTGGCATAATAAAACCACCTCTGCGTGAGGTGTTAGCTGTGTCAGTGGGAGAAGCTCTCCCGCCGACATAGCACTGTCCACACCGGCACTTAACGTGGATGTAACTTATGTCGCTCAGGGGGGTGGTTTAGTCACACCCCTGAGTGACATAAGCTGTAGTGTAAATGTGGCCTTAGATGGTCGTGAGAGGCATCTGCTCCTCTGCAATGCTCAGTCCAGTCCCTCGTCTTAGACAAATCAGTCAAAATCCCTAGAAGAGAGTGAAATTCAGTTGACTTCTGGGACTCCTTCGCATCACAGCGCCATTGCCCAGCACTTCAGTGATTGAGGGAGATTGGCAGCTGGTTGAAATAAGACACTAGTCTCAGTGGAGGCTGGCCAGGGCTGGTAATCTTAACACAGAGTGAACCACTCCTGGGTGATTATTCCTGATGGCATTGCTTGTAGGTACTTGTCATGTTCCTCAAGGGTACCCAGGATTGCAAGGTGCTTTACCAACACCTGCCCTTAGCATGAGGAAGTCTTATTTCTGGCTGCTGTGGATCAGATCTCTGAAAACAACAGCCACTGGCAGCAGAAACACTGCCATCCAGGCCTCTTCAAGCCTTGCTCTTGCTGTACAGATAGTGATAGACTCACATCAATCCCCAGGTCCTTAGTGTTCCCTGCATTGCCCAGCCCTTTATCCACTGAACACACACAGAATGACCAGGCCTGCTGTTCCCAAAGGAACAGTACACATCAGGTTGTAAGATTGAGCTCATGACCAGCACTTTGCTTAACCCCATGTCACTTAGATATATTTATAGTGAAAACAAGAATAAGTTTATCATCAAAGATTAGAGACTCAAGTAATAGCAAATAAGAATATTGGCAAGAAATGGTTACATGTAAAACAAAAGCAGTACGCGCCTTCTAGAGACTAAATTTAACAGACATATTACTCTCTTGTCTAAAGAAATTTATCTCACCCAAAGTTCTCTTCAGTGTTTTCAGCCAAGCCTGGGTAAAGCATGAACACTGTCCTTTTACTCAATCAATGAAGGGTGCCAGGGTATCTTCTTTGTTTCCCAAATACCGTGGACCAAACCTTTGAAGTGTACTTCCAGATAGGGCTGGAGTACTCCGTTTAGCTACTTGGTTGAAATAAATACTGTACAAATAACATTTTATGTTGACTTGTGGCAATAACAGCATTAATTTACACGTGTGCTCACTATCTAGGAATCTCTATCTGAAGGCTTTTGTATACGTATACTCCTATTACTGACATCAGTTCCCTACTATTTGTTGATTGCTATTGTAGAGGGTTACTTACATCCATGTAGCAAACAGAACTACTATGGGATTTATAAATTCTATTAAGAATGATTCTCAGAGGTCCAGGAACTGCTGAACTCTTATATCAGTTCTGCCATCGATTCTCTGTGTAGCCTTGTGCAAATCACTTGAGTTGTGTCTGTGTTCTGATCTTTAAAATGGGGCTACTACTTACCAGGGGTGTCGTGAGGATTGTACATACCTTTTGAAGATGTAAAGCTCTAGAAAAGAGGAAATTATTCACTCCATGTAAAACCCCCACATTACCCCCACCTACCCACAAATGCACTCCCTTCCTCTCTCCAACTCATCATATTTACCACTCTTCCCTCTGGCTATTACTATAAAACACAGGATTTGGGTGTGCTGATTATATGTATGTACGTGTGCAATACTAGTTGAGCAGTAAAAATCTAAGTTTTTGCAACCTAATTATTTCCCTAGCAAGAAGCCAAGATATCAAAAATGCATAATCTCTGAGGACAGTATTTGAAAATCAACATTTTGGTTTTGTGGCGGGGTGGAGGAATTAGTCAAAGTGGAAAACTTGGGGTAAAACCCAAATTATGTACTGTTATGGAAAAAGGCATTTTCATTTATATCTACGCTTGCACTTATTTATCCGTTTTAAATAAGGAGCACAGTGTTTGTGCTTTTTAATTGTAAAATACACCTCTACCTTGATATAACGCGACCCAATATAACGTGGTAAAGCAGTGCTCCGAGGCGGCGGGGCTGCGCACTCAGGCGGATCAAAGCTAGTTCGATTATAATATGGTTTTACCTATAATACGGTAAGATTTTTTTGGCTCCCAAGGACAGTGTTATATCAGGGTAGAGGTGTATCTTAAAATTGAATGGTAATTGTTGCCCTGCCCCCCTCCTCCCAAAATCAAGACAGCATAGTATCATGAATGAGACCTGTGAGATTGAAAATGTAATTGTGCCTGCCCTGTAGAGGAGAGCTAGTCTGTATATAATCATGACAGATATGGCATTATTGAGCCAATAAATAAATGGGGGTGTATTTATAATTAGTCTTTTTACAGAACAAAACAGTCTGAACAATAGTCTGAATTAATATACAGATACACTACAGAGGATAAGTCATTTTAGCTCCATACAAGCAAGAATGAATAATATACAGTCTACTCTGTTAACTCCATAGTCATGCACATGCCAAAATAATGGTAATCTCATATGTTTAGTACATGTGGATCCTGGGAGATGGATAGAACACAGCCTTTGGCCTCTGCTACTCAGCTATAGGGAAACCTTCTTTGGCAGTTAGGGGTTTTATTTTCTGTAGTCCAGCCACTAGAGGGCAGTGGTACCCACATCTAGTACACTTCACATTTCCTGAAAATATATTTTGGACTTACTTGACAGAAACATTTTAAGGGCTTGTCTATTTTGGACAACTTGCACTTATATTATTAAAGAGATTACACTGGTGCGAACTGCTAATATATATGCAGTTAAATCAGTTTAAAGCATTCTTAAACTGTATTAGTTTAAAGCAGTATCTAATCCTTTTGGTTACACCAGTACCTGTTCTGCAGTATAGACCAGACCTCACGCCTCTCTTGTGATTTCTTGTTTTGGAGAGTACCATTTGTTTTGATGAGTTAGTTTCATTTAGCTCTATTTCCTTTTAAGATGAGATTATTATATATTAGCTTTATGGTATATCCCCTTCTAGTGAGTTGAGGGGAAAATATATATGTATATTTTCGAATCAACTCACCATGCATTTTTGCTCCATGCAAACACCAGTATAAAGCTTTTATTATACTTGATTATGTCGCTGGCACACTTATGTTTTACCTATTTTGTATTATCTCATTTATAAGCTCCTTGGTTTTTTTCCTAGCTGATCATTATTTCATTTATTATGACTAACTGGCATTTTATTAATTAATTGAGTAATTAATGATCACTGATTGATAAATGCCTTCTTTGAATGTTAATGGATATTTTAGAGGAACACAGTCCATTAGAGTTAACCTGATAGTATTACTTATAATTGCTTATGGGTAGCCTAGTGGATTGAAAATAGTGTCCAAGAGTCAAGTAGATCTAGATTCTGGTGTCTACTTTGCCACTGCCTTACTGTGTGTGTGCTTGGGCAAGTCACTTAATCTTTTTATGTTTTTGTTACCTCAGATGTAAAATGGGATAATGATACCCACCATTATGAAGTGTTTGGGGATCTAGGGATTAAACGTGCTATGGAAGATGAGTAGCTGTTTTTAAAGGCTTGAATGAGAGGCTGTTGCTTATGACCGGAATAGATTGGTAGGTCTCATTTTATAAAATATGTCCATCAGGCACCACTGGAATGCTTGTGTCCTCACTGGTGGCAGCATCTGAGGCTTTTGCAAAGCAGTCAGTCTTGAAGATATTACAGGAAGATCCATTTGCTTCCTGGGAAATAACTTGATGCTAACGGGCCAGTCTTCAGTATTTCCAGGAGAGCTGAACTTGGGCAAACTGGTACCTTTCTGCTAATTGGAACTATTCATGGATTAGGGTATGGGAGAATTCGGTGGACACAATCTTTCATATGGTAAAACAGTGACTATTATTGGATGGCTTATTTAAAGTAGTTCATTGAGATCTTCCCAATAAATAGCTTTAATGGGTATGGACTAAATCCTGGGAAGTGCCTGGGATTGCCTGATACTCCCATTGGAATCAGTTTCTGTCTATGCACTCAGCAAGTGCTGAGCACCTGTGGATGGAGATAGGGCCCTTTTTAAGAGTGGTAGCTTTATCCGGTAACATTTGATTTAATACATAAGCAAAAAACTCTGAACTGTAGAATAAGACTGCGACTCTCTGTTGCTTCCTGACTTTATGCCAGTTTATTCCTACATTAATCTAATCAGTTCACTTTCTCAGATGAATTACTTTTCAATCTGTGTTCACTGGAGAGTTCTCTAGTCTATCAGCATCATTTAGCTGCAAAATTGTTATAGTAACAATGCTAGTGGTTTTTAGACCATGATTTATTTTGAGACAGACCATGGTCTAGCTGATTATGGAATTCTAGCCAGAACTTAAGTGTAGGGTGGAATGCTTCTACAAGAAGAGCAAAATAATCTAGTAAAAATGTATTATCCAAGATCTGCGATGTTCTATACACATCTATCTGGCTATCTTATTTGAATGAAAACTTGTGTCTGATGCGAAGTTATTTATTCTAGCACTCATAAAATTATTTCTGGTTTGTGTTTGAAAAGAAATGAGAGGTCAAAGACCTTATCCATACCAATGAACTGTTTCATCTACTATAGCAGTACCCACACTTCACCTAACTGAGGGGCTACATTGGCAGCTTGTTAGGAACCAGATGGATGTACTTAATTTTTATTAAATGGAGCAGCTGCAGCCACCTTCAATTTTAATAAAGAAGTGTGTACTATACACATTGTAGTTTTTAGTATCGTTACTCCACCTTGATTCAAGTTCAGGCCTGACCCACTGCTTTCATACTTGATCAACTATAGATCTATAAGACATTTTACACATCTTCCTGCATGTGAGCATTCTAAATTAACTGGGTCATTTAAGGGAAAAGACTTGGGAATCATTGCAGATACCTCAAGAAGACTTCGACTCAAGATGTAGCTATGGGCAGAACATAAGAATGGCCATACTGGGTCAGACCAAAGGCCCATCCAGCCCAATATCCTGTCTACCGACAGTGGCCAATGCCAGGTGCCCCAGAGGGAGTGAACCTAACAGGTAATGATCAAGTGATCTCTCTCCTGCCATCCATCTCCACCCTCTGACAAACAGAGGCTAGGGACACCATTCCTTAGCCATTAATGGACTTAACCTCCATGAATTTATCCAGTTCTCATTTAAACCCTGTTATAGTCCTAGCCTTCACAACCTCCTCAGGCAAGGAGTTCCACAAGTTGACTGTGCGCTGTGTGAAGAAGAACTTCCTTTTATTTGTTTTAAACCTGCTGCCCATTAATTTCATTTGGTGGCCCCATGTTCTTATATTATGGCAACAAGTAAATAACTTTTCCTTATTCACTTTCTCCACATCATTCATAATTTTATATACCTCTATCATATCCCCCCCCCCTTAGTCTCCTCTTTTCCAAGCTGAAAAGTCCTAGCCTCTTTAATTTCTCCTCATATAGGACCCATTCCAAACCCCTAATCATTTTAGTTGCCCTTCTCTGAACCTTTTCTAATGCCAGTATATCTTTTTTGAGATGAGGAGACCACATCTGTACGCAGTATTCAAGATGTGGGCATACTAGGGATTTATATAAGGGCAATAAGATATTTTCCATCTTATTCTCTATCCCCTTTTTAATGATTCCAGTGGTCTGTTTGCTTTTTTGACCACTGCTGTACGCTGCGTGGACGTCTTCAGAGAACTATCCACGATGACTCCAAAATCTTTTTCCTGATTAGTTGTAGCTAAATTATCCCGCATCATATTGTATGTATAATTGGGGTTATTTTTCCCAGTGTGCATTACTTTAAATTTATCTACATTAAATTTCATTTGCCATTTTGTTGCCCAATCACTTAGTTTTGGGAGATCTTTTTGAAGTTCTTAACAGTCTGCTTTGGTCTTAACAATCTTGAGCAGTTTAGTATCATCTGCAAACTTTGCCACTTCACTTTTTACCCCTTTCTCTAGATCATTTATGAATAAGTTGAATAGGATTGGTCCTAGGACTGACTCTTGGGGAACACCACTAGTTACCCCTCTCCATTCTGAAAATTTACCATTTATTCCTACCCTTTGTTCCCTGTCTTTTAACCAGTTCTCAATCCATGAAAGGATCTTCCCTCTTATCCCATGACAACTTAATTTACGTAAGAGCCTTTGGTGAGGGGCCTTGTCAAAGGCTTTCTGGAAATCTAAGTACACTATATCCACTGGATCCACCTTGTCCACATGTTTGTTGACCCCTTCAAAGAACTCTAATAGATTAGTAAGACATGATTTCCCTTTACAGAAACCATGTTGACTTTTGCCCAACAATTTGTTTTTCTATGTGTCTCACAATTTTATTCTTTGATTGTTTCAACTAATTTGCCAGGTACTGACATTAGACTTACCCAGTCTGTAATTGCCGGGATCACCTCTAGAGCCCTTTCAAAATATTGACGTTATATTAGCTATCTTCCAGTCATTAGGTACAGAAGCCAATTTTAAAGGACAGGTTACAAACAGTAGTTCCGCAATTTCACATTTGAGTTTTCAGAACTCTTGGGTGAATTAATTTCAAAACTTCCTCTAGTGACACCTCAATCTGTGACAATTCTTCAGATTTGTCACCTACAAAAGCTGGCTCAGATTTGGGTATCTCCCTAACATCCTCAGCCATGAAGACTGAAGCAAAGAATTCATTTAGTTTCTCTGCAATGACTTTATCGTCTTTAAGCGCTCCTTTTGTATCTCGATCATCCAGGGGCCCCACTGGTTGTTTAGCAGGCTTCCTGCTTCTGATGTACTTAAACATTTTGTTATTACCTTTTGAGTTTTTGGCTAGCTGTTCTTCAAACTCCTTTTTGGCTTTTCTTATTACATTTTTACACTTAATTTGGCAGTGTTTACCTCAAAACAAGAAGCTGGAATACACATGGAATGAATTGGAGAATAATACAGCAATCATTATAATGTCATTAAATACATCAGCAGAGCAGCCACATATAGAATGCTCTGCACAGTACTGGTCACCCCATCTTGAAAAGGACATTACAGAACTAGAGGAGGGTTCATGATTAGAGAAATGATTCAAGAGAGCTTGAAAAGATTACAGTTGTTTACCTTGGAAAGAAGATGAATACATGGGGACATTATGAAAGTATATTAGATTACATTAAAATGGTTAAAAGTACATTATTAAGGTTGCAAACTCAGGCACTCAGAAGCTAGGAAATGCAAACAATGAGGTTGGCTGTGCAACTTGAATTTAATTCCCTTGTGCGTCTTTAATTACCTGATCACATTCTGGTTGCAGATCCTCAGATGGTGTAGATTGTCATGGCTTCATTGACTTAATTGGCTGAGATTCTGCTCCACCGTTTTCCCCACAATTCCCCTGCCACATTCAGCGCACAGGAAGGATGGTGCTCACTGAATGGGCAGTTATTCACTAGTAGTTTTTATCTTTGTCATTCATTATGTGGTCCCAGACCTTATTTGCTGTATGGTATTCAAACTGAGGACTCGATAAGTAACCAGGGGGAGCAATGAGAGCACAAAAGACAGTGTCTCCCTCCTCTCTTCTGGTGCAACAGTGGCCCCAAACAGGAGGAAAATACCTGTTAAATCCCTGGAGTCCTGGGCTGGAGCATGGTCAGTCACTCTGTGGGAATAGAATATTTGCAGTTTGGTTGTCAAGTTGGGAGCTGTTTGGGGTTGGCGTATGCTCAGTGCAGATGTACTGCAGTGTAGTGGGTATGGAATCTTGGGAATTTAGCTGCCAAACTCTAACAAACCTCTACTGAATGTGCGAACTGAGATTTTACAGAAGTTTATAACTTGGCCAAGTTTGAGCAGGGACACCATGGTAATAAATTTCAAGTTGCTGCTCAAAGCATGGAGGCTCTAGAGCTTTTAAATGAAACTGTTTAAATTTTTTTAACATTACAGAAAAATACATTGTTTTGCCAATCATCAGAAATGGCTAAACTGTTTCATCTGTAATTTACAAAAAATATTCAGTCTGAGGCAGATACCCATTGCAGAAAAGATTAAGCCCAAACATTTTAAGAACATAAGAATGGCCATACTGGGTCAGACTAAAAGTCTATCTAGCCCAGTATCCTATCCTGTCCTCTGACAGTGGCCAATGCCAGGTGATTCAGAGAGAATGAACAGAACAGGTAATCCATCAAGTGATCCATACTCTGTTGCCCATTCCCACCTTCTTGCAAAGTTATAAGCCACCAAAAGCAGGGTTTTATAATGGAAGTTGTTAGGCAACTTTAACTATATGTGTTGCATCCAATTCTGCCTATATTACAGAAGATAGATCAGGAATTTCCATTTGGTCCTTCTTGTTACACAAGAAAAAGAGGGCATTCAATTAAATTAAAAGGTTGAGAATTCAAAACCAATAAAAGGAAATACTTTTTCAAACACATAATTAAACCGTGGAACTTGATGCCACAGGAAGTCATTGAGACTAAAAACGTAACAAGATTCAAAGGGGTTTGGATATTTATCTGGACGACAAGAATAGCCAAGAATGCTAACAAATTATGGAAGAGGTATTAAACCTCAAGTTTTGGAGTTTAAGCTAGTCTCTAGCTATAAGGGATTAGGAGGACACCCAGTGTGGATGGCAGATTAGTCAGAAATAGGATAATGCAAGGGTTCGTGCACTTTCCTCTGAAGCAGCTGGTGCTGGGCACTGGTTGAAGACAGAATACTAGGAAACTTGGGCCATCTATCCCAATATGGTGATTCTTATGTTGGTTTTCAAAAACCACAAGGGGTTGGACTGTTAAAATAAATTCTAGGAGATGGCTAGGGGAGGGAATACGATCACAGATGTATGATAAATTGCACAGGTGTGTGATAAACTTATTACTGGATAGTCTCTCTCTCTCTCTCTCTCTCTCTCTCTCTGTCTCTGTTTTATGATGATGTGCACTTGGATTTATTTCTGCCATCATACTAATAAATAGTATTTTCCCTATTATTTACAGATGTAGGTAATATTTCTAAATATTGTATGAAAAACTGCTTTTATCTTTGACTCCTGTGTCTTGAAAATCAATACTGTGTCCCATAAACACTCTGATTTCTGCTATACTAGATATTTTTAGGGGGCGGAGGGTATGTTAGCCCCTGTAAATTTGCTATAGGATTACAGTTGAATCTCTTTTCTGTTTCTACATTTCAGGTGCCTTATCAGGTGCTAGAGAAAGCTGGGAATATGATTCTGGTGCAAGAGACCTTCAGAGTCCTGACCTGCAGAGCCATTCTACCCTACAGAAGTTCTTGGAGTATGGAGGCAGCAGTATGAGTCAACAAGTTGCTCTGCAGAAACTGCTAACGCAGGCCTCCAATCTTAGCAACTCAGTTGGAGGAAGCTATTTAGAGCTTGCCAACACTGTAAGTACACTTTATCTTCACTATAAAGCTCTTCAGGGTTTTCCCCCCCCCAGCTTGAATATAGTAAACTTTTGAGTCATGGTCCACTAGGGAACTATCAGGCTGCTATAATTTTCATTTACCACAATGTCATTAAATTTTCAGCTTTGCAAATAATGAGAAGTATTTAGAAATTACTTGTATAATTGAGGACTTGCTTTCAGCAAAAAGGATTTGGTATACTCCGTAAGGCATTTAGCTGAAGTTTTTAACGTATACAGATTTAATTAGAAAACATAGCCAGCTTGTGAAAACATTTACTTATGGAAAATAAATGGGTAGCACAGTGGCAGACTGTGCAAGTAAACATCTTTCTGCTCATTAAGTCAGTTAGTGTCATGCAGGAAAACACTTCCCCTTACATTTCAGGATTTTCCACTTTATTTGCTAAGATTTCTGTTTGGAACTCTTTGTGTAGCACTGTTTACTGTTCTCATAGGCAAGCTTCATAGTAAAGTATTTTCAGATAAACATACCACATTATTCTCTGCAGTAAAAATCTGATGTGCTTGTTAAGTGAGTGTTTTTTTTTCAGTTATGCATTGGATTCAGGTTTTTAAGGGTACGTCTCCACTGCAGTTAGACACCAGCGACTGGCCTGTGCCAGCTGACCCTGGGACCCTCACAGGGACCTAGAGCCCGGGCTCCAGCCTGAGCTTGAATGTCTACACCAACACTCCTTAGCCTGAGCCCTGCAAACTCAAGGCAGCTGGCACGGGCCAGCTACAGGTTTTTAATTGCAGTGTAGACATACTCTAGATAACTTTAGACCAGGTGTGCCATAAATTTATAGCCATTTTGTAGCTAATTTTTGGTGGTCAAAGGTTGATGCTGCTAAACTGAAAAGAGGGAGCAAGGACTCAGGCTTTTAGTTGGAGAACAAAAAGGCCCAAACTAAAGGCATTGGAGAAAAGCTGAGGAACCCATTTTAGAATGGCTGCTTGTGACAGTAACTAGCTTTGTACTGGTGAAACAGATCCTGTTAGTTAATGCTTACTAGGTGTTGAGGGGTGGGCACTCAGAAGAAAATGGAAATTTATTAAACTGATATGGGTAAAATCAACACAACACTGTGATGGGTTCCCTGGGGTTCAACCTGGAATTTGTGTACCGCTGTGCCCTCTGTCTTACCAACTTGAGCTTCCTCTCTCACTGTGATAATGTGACAAGCTGCAAACAGCTTCAGGTCCTGCACTTTCACAAATATTCACAGTCAGGGACATACCCAGCTCTGTTACATGAATGCTTTTGCCAGCCACTCATGAATCAACAATAGAGAGACTCCAGCCAACTCCCCCCGGGCTAGGACCCCAGAGCTGTACCATCTTGCCCTAGTCAGAAGCCTGACCAACATAAATTATTTACCCAGTCCAGCCCTCTCTCAATGTGGAGAGGACAATGCACCAGACCTGGTCTCTGAGCAGATTTTCCTTTACACTTCAAACAAAAGTCCTTTCCAGTCTGGGATCACCTCCCCAGTCTAAGTCTTTGGCTTTGGCTACACTTGCACTTGCTTTGAAGTGCTAAGTGTAGTCAAAGCACCAGCGCTGGGAGAGAGCTCTCCCAGCGCTGTCCGTACTCCACCTCCCTGTGGGGAATAACGGACAGCGCTAGGAGCCGCGCTCCCAGCGCTGGAGCTTTGACCACACTGGTGCTTTGCAGCGCCGCAATTTGCAGCACTGGAGAGGGTGTGTTTTCACACCCTGCTGCAGCGCTGCAAATTTGCAAGTGTAGCCAAGGCCTCAGTTCCTGAGGTGTTTCCAGGTGTTGAGTTGTGGGGGGAGTGAGGCTAAGGGATGATATCACTTCCCCCTTTTATAGCTTCTGGCATGTGGAGGGAACTTCATTGTTCCAAACAAAGCCCCCAGCACAGTTAGCGGAAAAGTACAGGCCTATGTGCCTGAGGATTTGGAGGAACACGTGTTGCCCCAGAATATAAAATGGTAGCACTCTTGCCCTGTCTTGACAAATAGAAAACTAACTACACACAATCCCAATAACTGAAATAAGACTCGAATAAAATGAAAAATCCCTAGATACTATAGTACTCTCTTTTTTTTTTTAAGTATATATAATATGCAACTGGTTCCTGTTTGTGCGTTCACATTCATGTTAAATTTCTCTATTTTTATTGGTATGGAAGCCATCTGATCTGTTTAATGTATATCATGTTATGCCTCTGCTTCTAAATGTTTTTTCCCTTGCACTTCAAACAATAGCATAATAAACAGTCTCTCGTTTATATGGAGATGAAGACAATAATGCCTCCATTTTGGCTTCTGCTGAACATTGATATCACTATGTTGTATGAAAAATTTTACTTAAATTTTGTTAAAATCAAGAAAGATGAGAATCGCTGCTTTTTGTACGGGTGTTTTTATTTCCACCCCTTTATACTAGTCTGAATACTGTCAAGAAAGCTGAAGTGATGGGTATAGTGCAGTCTAAACTCTAAGGGCTTGTCTGAACAAACACTTAATGCATGACAAGCTAGGTTGTAAATCTACCTCATACTAGCCTGCAAGGCACTAAGAGCTTGACTATATTAAAAATGCTAAAGCGGCTGTAGCACTTCAGTGGCAGGAGGGGTTAACCCATCAATGTAGGTAATCCATTTCCCTGAGAGGCGGTAGCTAGTTTGACAGAAGATTTCTGAATAAGGCCAGCTTAACTACACTGCTTATGGGTGTGGATTTTTCACATCCCTGTAGTTATGCCGACCGAATTTTTAGTGTAGACCACACCTTAGGTTCCTCGTGGACCCTGCTGTTGCACACTAAAAGTTCCGTAGTATGTTTTCACCTACCCATATTTGAAACGGGAGTAGGTCAGTGTATGCTAAGGAACTTTTAGTGCGCAACAGCAGGATCCACGTGGACAATTAGTATGTGGCAGGCTGTTGCATTGTGAATTCACACCCCAGTTTGCTGTTTAGACAAGCTCTAACTCTGTATAGAGACAGAAGTAGCTTCTTGTGATTGATTCCTTACGTGCACTCCCACTTCCCACACACACACAGTCTCTCTCCAGAAATTTGTTTTACATCATTGCGTTTGTAACGGTTGTGCAGGGCTAGTTTCACTTCTGTCCCGTCTCTGGGTCTCCCTGAGTGTACCGACGCGGATGACAAGCCTCAAGTTTTCCCCTCTCTCAGTGTAAAATCATACAGTTCTCCCACTCTTAGATAAGGACCTGGATTACAGACCCTAGTCTGCCAACTGTGATTACTTCAGCAGGCCCAGCTTAGGTTCAGAACCTGCAGTTCTGTCTTTTGGGAACTGTGACCTATGGAATATACAGAGTGACCGTACGGCCTTTTCAAAACAAGGTATTATTTATTCTTAACAGTAAGAACACTGCATACATCAAAGAGAACAAGGATTTTGAAAGAATCAATCTGTATGCAGGCATATCTACTTAGAAACCCCCCTTATGTTAGCCAGGTAGGCTCAGCTTCTAAGTTGAGACTGCTTCTGAAGAGGCTCTCTGTGTCAGCCTGTTCCCCTGTATATCGCCTCACTATTGCCCCTCCCCTCCTCTCAGTGACTTTTTAACTGTTTAGTGTTTTTTTTAATCTTAGGTTCCCAGCCTTGGCAAGACAAGTCTTGTAATTTTGCTGGAGCCAAGACAGGTAGGCTCTTCCAACTTAATAGCCCAGTCATTGTTCTCTTAAAGACTTTGAAGTGTTTTCCCACGTGGGAGTCTTCTCTCTAGTCATTATTTTATATCCTACTTATTTTTCCTAACAGCTCCTTTTGAATAAATTCCTGACAGAAAATGTCCCTTCCGGCTATTGGACGCTCATATGGCATACGTAGCATTCCTAAATTAATGCAGAGCAACCCCATGTCCTTCACATTGAAACAAAGGTTTTCAGTGATGTAAAAGCTAAACGGGCAGCAGTCCTTTGCCCAAATTTTAACTCTTTTTCTACAAAGTAGAAAAATCCATATACATTTTAAAAACCATGTGAATATACAAGTTTGCAGAGCTTTGTGGAGATATGCTTGTGCAGCACCCTGTTTCTTATTTATCTCTCTTACTTTTGTCACTGGGTACAGTGTGAATTGATTTATCCCAGTGTGTACAAGTATCTCAGCAAACAACTTGAACCTATCGTTAGAGCTATGGAGTTTTAATTTCTTTAAAGAATGCATCATTTTTTCTAAGTGGAAATTGTCTGTATGTAAGGTGAGGACGATCCTTTAGTTAGAGGCAGATTATTCTGGTCACTCACAGGGAATGATTTGATTAATAAATATCTTCACAGTCTTATATCCAACAGTTACTGACTACCCGCCCCAGAATGTGTGTCTTTATCTATCTGTTTTGCCTTGATTTATTAACACCTTCATATTTAGCTCTTTGTTTCAAGAGACACTCTTCTGTAATTTTATAGGGACAAATCTTGTGGCATTTTCCCCCTCTTCCATCACTAGGTCTAATACTGAAAGCACATTTTTCCTTGACCCTCTTCACCTGGTTGCTAAAATTTGTCTAACATATTGATCTTTTGGTTGACACCATCACCCTTTACTATTGATGTACAAGCTAGTGCCAATGGGTTAAATACTGCTATAAATGTTGTATACAGATGCCATTATATATGACCTAAATCTAATAATTGGCAAGTTTTTTTTAACTATACTTGAGTGTAAAGAATATACTTTTCCTCTTTGCAGATAGCAAAAGGTTCCAGCTTTGTCAGGAATTTGGTGTATATATTTCATTGCATTTTAGGCATCAGAGTCAGACCACAGTTACAAGTGTGTGTATTCATACTTGACTAGTGAAAAAGCTAATTGATTTATGTGCTGCCACCTGTGCTCCCTCTTCAGGAAGCATTTATGGGGATCCAAACAGTCTTGGTTCTCCTTCAGTTTCTCTTTCCTAGTACAACTAACAGAGGTGCTAGGAGTTGAGTGTCCGTGCCTCTTCCTCTGCAAACCACACATGGCAACAGATATGATATGCAGCCTTTTCACTGGAATTCTAGAGCTTGAGATGAAGCAATGGGATTTGGATCAATGTGATCCTCTTTACCATATTTCCCTCCACAAGTGAATACTATGGAATAAGACTAAATGATGCATTATTTTAAGTAAATTTCATGTGTTTCTATATAGGGCCTTATTTTCAAAGCTAGTGTCTTGGTATGCACATATATGCACTTTTTGGCAACAAACACCTATGTGCTCACTTTTTTCACCTCTCATCTCATGCATAATCTATAAGACTGTAGAGCACATTTGTGAGAAGAATGATAGAATTTACGCACACAAAACATTTGGACAATACTCTATTTCTGTATTCTATCGTGCACACAAATGTCAATGTTCAAAAAGCACATACACACACAGAGTCTACATTTTGAAAATTTGACCTATAAATATTTTTTTAAACTGTCCGCTTTCTAAGCTGGTGATGACCAGTAACCCTTTTACCCTCACGGGTAAATGGACACTACCTAAAGTTGTGATCTATTTTATATAGCGTTTTCCCTTCTAAAGGCTCTTCAGATGTATTACAAACTGACACACAAGCTTTAAACTTAGGTGCACTCCAGCTGCCACTAAAATACATCCACCTCTGTGGTGAAATGGGAACTGTTTAGCAAGAACACTAACAACAGATGAGGCGAGGAAATTAAAAATTTATTTTTCTATTAAACATCTGATGGAGAAATTTAAGTAGCTAGGATGTAGTTACTTGAGTTAGAGGTTAACATGGGCACCAAAGCTTCATACTGATCATTGCAAAAAGCACACTGGTATATTTCATGACCACTTGCAATCAGGACCCTGTGTTTACATCTGATCTCAAAAACAACTCCAACATACAGTATTGCCTGACGCCATACAGGGGTATTAGTTCTTTACTACCTCAGAGAGGAGTGTACTATCTATTGAATAACCAGCGTCACTTTATACAGCATTCTTTGGAGGTCTCCCAGCCAGAGCAATCGCTGAACACTACAGAGAAAAGTTGGGTTTTGCAGTTCAATCTATAGAAGCCAACAGATAAGAACTTGGTTTGCTTTTTGACTTTAAGTTTCATTTAATGGAGATTGCCTGGAATATCATGCCAGCTGGAGGCTTCTGCCTCAGACTGCTCTCCCAGTCAGCAGCACCAGACAGTTGCACCTACCCCAGCCTACCCCTTGCTCCCATGGCTCATGAAGCCTGGACAGTAGTAAGGAGCAGTTCAACTGTAAGCTGAACAAGTGCATAATGGTGGTAGAATGTGCCTTTGGATGTTTAAAAGCTCGCTGGCGCAGTTTACTGATTCGGTTAGACCTCAGCGAAACCAAGGCGGTTAGAAGAGCGCAGCAGGGCGCGCTGTGCATCAGAGAGGCTTTGAAAACCAGTTTCATGACTGTTTCTCCTGTTTGTTTCTCCTTGATGAAAACCCGCCCGCTTGGTTCACTCTACTTCCCTGTAAGCCAGCTGCCCTCCCCTCTCCCCTTTGATCTCCGCTTGCAGAGGCAATGTTTCAAATTCATGTATTCTTTATTAATTCATCACACAAATGGGGCGGATAACTGCCAAGGTAGCCCGGGACGGCTGGAGGAGGAGGGAAGCACAGGGGTGGGGTAGTTGTAGGGGCACGCCCTAGAATGGCAAGCTCATCATAGAAGTGGCATGTCAGGGGCTCTGACCTGGAGCGGCTGTTTGGCTCTCTGATTCTTTGGTAGGCTTGCCTGAGCTCCTTAAGTTTCATGTGGCACTGCTGCAGGTCCCTGTTATAACCTCTGTCCTTCGTGCCCTTGGAGATTTTTCTCAAATATTCCGGCATTTCATCTTTTGGAATGGAGTTCGGATAGCACGGATTCGTCACCCCATACAGCGATCAGATCCAGTACCTCCCATTCGGTCCATACTGGAGCTCTTTTGCGATTCTGGGACTCCATGCTCATCTGTGCTTATGAGCTCTGCATGGGCACCTGTGCTGATCAGCTCGCCAAGCTGGCCAAACAGGAAATTAAGTTCAGAAGTTCGCGGGGCTTTTCCTGTCTACCTGGCCAGTGCATCGGAGAGTGCTGTCCAGAGCGGTCACAATGGAGCACTCTGGGATAGCTCACGGAGGCCAATGCCATCGAATTGCATCCACACTACCCCAAATTCGACCCAGCAAGGTCAATTTCAGTGCTAATCCTCTCATTGGGGAGGAGTACCAAAATTGATTTTAAGAGCCCTTTAAGTCGACAAAAATGGCTTTGTTGTGTGGACGGGTGCAGGGTTAAATCAATCTAATGCTGCTAAATTTGACCTAAACTCATAGTGTAAGTGGATTTTTCCTTTCCCACCTTGAAAACGTGCCCCTTAATCAATCAAATCCAGATTGTAATTGCTCATTGTAGTGTGTTCCACTTATATACATAGATTATCTACATAACAACAAATTCAAGATTATCATTGAGGATTTAATTTATTTTAGACTGCAATGCAGTGGATTCTGGATGGCTGCCCAAAACAGCATTAATGGGCTCTTTACACTGAATAATGGGTAACCATTTGCCTACTATCGTATATGTATGTATGTATGTGTGTGTATATATATATATATATACACATACATACATACATACATACATACATACATACATACATACATATATATATGTATATAAATTAAGTAATGAATGGTCAACACTTACAGTGAGTATTGCTTTTAATATAGCAAATGGGGCTATAGTATAAAATCTGCAAGAGCTTAATATTGCAGAACTTCTTTATTACTTTAAAACAGTGCACTGCAGGCCTTCTCAGTCTTGGGTTTTTACTCACACATCATAATGCTATATTGGAAGTAAAGTGATTGATATGATCCATCTGTATTTCCCTTTGCCCCATGAGAGCCTACCATACTCAAAAATGTACCGTTTCTCTGCCTACTTCCCGTCTCCCTTTTCCCTATCGTTGTAAGGCACCCAGCATATATGCCTGATGTAGTTCTCCAAATGACTGGTAGGGAGCATGCTTATATAATTTATTATAATAGTCTTTCTACCTCTCCATATCTAATCAATGAATAATTGAATGCCATAGTCTGTCCTTGAAACTGGGCCTCCAAAAGAGCACTTCAGATGGTTACTGTATCATCACCCATCACTGTAGTATTCAAACATTTAGGTAAGGAAGATAATGCTGATTTGTTCCCTATAAAATTACAGAAGAATGTCTCTGGAAACTAATATATATCTATATATTCGATGTAAGTAGCTTTACAAATTGACTCCTAAAAATACAGAACACTCTAGCCTGTTGTCCAAGAGGGAAATGTAATTATCTGGGAAAAATGTGTTTTGTAGTGACTAAAGACTGTTAGTCCTGTAGCATGTGGCTTTACTTGTGAATTAACACACAATGCCAAATTCAGGGCTGCTATTAGCAGATGCCAATGCCATTGACTTCAGTGAACTCATACTCTCTTATAGAAGCTATACATTTGACGCATTGTTTCTTTTTTATTTTTGGTGGTTAACAATAGTAAATTAAAGCTGCTGTTTGCTTTATGTATAACTTGGAATATGTTTAATTCATTTTTTCCCTGAACAGGAGAGAAAAAATATTAAGAAAGTCGGAGGGAAGAATTTTTAATGTTATGGGTAACTGTGTGGCTGGGTTAACACCAAAAAGCTACCTGCAGTAATAGTGAAATAGACTACTTGCATATTATGCCACCTCTGAAATCTTTACTTTAGTTTTCATGTTTTTATGACTATAAAGCTTTCATTCCTGTATTTAAGCTACAAACAAAAAGTATTTTAGTTTTGAACATCTTTATAATATACCATTGCAGAAACCATGTTTTCCAATGTAGAATTTTGTCCATAGTATGTTAATTGATACTTCTCCTCATCCTTGGAATAGTGTTGTATTTTATTAATGACTAAATAAATCATTTGTACAGAAATAGAAATATTGGCAATGAGTAAAGCTTGTTGGGTCCATCAAGATTCTCACTTTTTAGTACTCCCATTTTTCCCCAGGATGGCGTCTAACTTGTTTCTTGGATAACTCTATTGCTTTTGTCTCAGAAATCTTGCCTCATGGACTCTTCATCAGTGTGGAAAAAATTTTTTATTGATTCTTGTTCTGAATTTATTTTTCTTTGTGGCACATAGGATTCCTTGCCCTGTTTATAGCAGCAGATAGTAAACCGTATGTATGGTGGGCTAGGCTTTCAAACATGGCTTCTAATTTTGTCTGCGCAGGTCTGTGTGTACGATCTGAGCATCCAGACAGCATTTGTACACAAATTGGGGTACAGGCTTGGAGCACCTTTAAAAAAATTTGACCCCATATATTGTGTGTGTGTGTGTTTTGTCTAATGGATTAAATGTTCTAAAAGTCAAGATTCCTTTATTTATTTGAAAGTGGAAAGAATTGTGCTTGCCAGGTTTGTGAGCACAAAAATGTGGGAGCAAATCTTGTGGCTTCTGTACACCTATCAAAGGGGAGAAGCCCAGCAGATAACCAGTTGTACAATCTCTGGGTATTATAGAAGGAGCTGGTAGCAACTCCTGTAGTTAGATTGTCTAACACTTGGCATTGTAAATGATTCTTGCAGCCTTTTTTAGAGAATACATAACAATTCAATTCTATGCAGCAGGTGTAAGACCAGGGCCAGAGAATTGTCTTTTCTTTCTCTAATGAAATTCTGTTTGGGTTTTTGCTGAGAGATTTTGAAAACTGCAGTTTCTGTGCTGAGTTGCACTGTCAGCAAAATTTCGGTAGCATTCCGAAACAATAATTGAACATGAACACTGTAATGTAAATATTCGTTTGTAACACAGGGACAGTGATACTGATCTTTGTAAAGTGCTCTGAGAGCATTATAAATTAGCTACTGTATGCATGTGATTCATCCACCAGTCACCCCCTGCTGGTTGGGCATGGCATAGTGGCTTTCCTTGTCTTTTGATGTGCCCTGCTCTGGCCCTGCAGTGGTCTGCCTCTTCCTGAGACTTAACCCTCCATCCAGATCACTTTTAGTCCTGTCCCTTCCAGGGAACCCTCCAGTCCAACATGCCACTGGCCTGATAGCATCATGCTGGAAGTTCAGCCCAATTTAAGGCTTTTGGGCCTGTCAGCCCTTGGCTCTGGTGTCTTCATATCCCCACCCTCTTTGGGCTGGTAGGGGAAGCCACGCCCAGCCGCTCCTCTGGGTTCCAGCCCAGAGACCCTGTATGAAAAAGATGAGATTTGTTCATTCAGAGCCTCTGCCATATGCCTGGGCTTCTTCCAACCATGGTCTACAACTAGGCCTTCCTCACAGTCTCTTCTCTCACTGACTCTTCTTCAGGACCCAACACAGAGAGGATCCAGACTAGCTGAGGAACTAAAAGGTTTGCACCAGGTCTGCCTGCCCCAAGGAGGCTCTGACCTGTAGGAGTCTCTAGTTAGGCTCCAGCCTTAGCTGATCCTTCCTGCCAGACAGCTTCAAGATAGTCTCTAATTAAGCTCTGGCCCCAGCTGCCTTCCTTCATAGGGCTAGCTCAAGAAGTCTACTCCCTCTCCAAATCAGCCACCCGTGAGCTGTCCTTTTGCCTCCTCCTACCAGCCATGACAGGTGTAGCGGGACAAGGCTGATTGTACCTATAAGCTCATTAGTCCCTTCAGGCCCATCACACTTGGTATTATTATTAAACAAACAATGTAAGGCTGGGCCTACACCATTGTTGCTGCAGCAGCAGACAGTGTGCTAGGAATCCCAAGATCAGGCAGCCTCTTCAGGAGTGGGTGAAAGCTGGGCTTGGCTTTCCCTTGATACCCTCAGGATCCAGCATAGGGCCCATCCCCCTTCCTCTGGGGGCACTAGAGGGATGAGACACATTTTGCCAGTGGTTTTCACAGCTATTTGGTAGACAGCTGAGGAATGTTGGGACTTAAGTATACAGGATTCTGGTCCTAGTCCTGGAATGTCATGTGCTCTAGTAGTTACAGACCCTTCTGCCACCAGTTTTCCGCCCACTAGTCTGTCTTCTTCTGTCTCATATGCACACAATCCCAATGTCTATCTTATGCTGTTACAGGCTAGTATTCAAAAATGCAGCCTAAAGATTTCTGCCAGTGAAACCCATCTAAATAGGGCAACTTACTGCTGAAGAAGAACCTAGCAGTCTGGACAATGAAGCCGGCTTCTATAAAATACACTCATTTGCTCTTTCACTTCCATCATTTCCATTCTATCAGGCTTAAATTAGAAAGTGATTCTATTGAAATGGAAATTGATTATAGGAATATAGATTTAGCAAGCTTGGCTTGTCTGAAAGCGGCTGAAAGTTGTTTTGTTTGACAGACGTTTACATGTTTGTTTGGGGATGGGGGAAACGTTTGGTTTTGCAGCCTTTGATTCCAAGCCAGCATATGTAATGGAGTTTATTTGTTCAGAGCTGGGCATCAGGTGTAATAGGATTATTCATTGTGTTTTATATGACCCTGGCTTTTATATCCCTCTAGCACTGCTCAGTCATTCATTTTTCTCATATAAATTAAAAGTGGAGATGGTAGATTAGATGTGCCAGGACTCATCTGTATTATGTGAAATGTAGTGTTTCTGTCTCTTGAACTTACTGGATCATGACAGAAATATAGATGAGCAAGAGGAAAATATTAAACTCTTATGAAAGCTTGCTTCTGTAGCAGATTGATGCCATTTTTGCTTCAATAGTAGATTACTACATCAAAGCCCCCTTTTACAATTTTTGATACTGTATTTGTGTTATATTTAAAAGGTCATCCCAGCACTCTCTCCCTCTGTGGTAGATCAGAGCCCCAAGTGGCAAGCTTCGAGCACAGTACAAGGCACATTTGTTCAGGCAGCCTTTTAATAAATGCTCTTACTGGAGGCTTTTAATTGGATCTTTTATGTGGCAATGAGATGATTTCCCTTATAGGCAAGTCATGTAGCCTCCATGCAGCAAAATGGTGGGTTTTGACCATCCTTTGCAGATGGTGGCAATTGTGTATTGAAAATGGTATAGGGGGCCAGGTGCTACAGCCATGTGTGCTGTGCCCAAACGTGTGTGAAATTTTGGGGGACAGTGTCAAGCCTTCTAATTTAATTAATTTAAAAGGGTCCCCCCCCCCCAAATGAGCTGCGCTGTTTAAAAACAGTGTTTCACACATCATCTTTTTGTCCTAGTTAGGAGAGTGCTGGCTCATATCCAGACATTCAGATCTATTTTTTTACACACACACACACTTTTTTTTTTTCTTTTCCCAGTCAACTAAAATCAAGGGCAATTGGCTTCACAGACTAAGCCAACCCAGACAGTTAAATAGAATTTTGTATTGATGTTGTGCATAATACGGTGGTGGTAAGCTGAGCCTGAGGCCCAGGACAAGGACCTTGTAGCAGTGTTAAACTGCTGGTTTCCAGCGTGCCAAAAAGAGATTACAGAACAGTTGTAGCAGCAGGGGCTTCTATGAGCACAGTTTGATATTTTCTACTCCTGAGGGAATTGTGTGCAAAAAAATTAATTTTTTTGCACACACTATTTTAAAATTCTGCAAAATTCTGCACATTTTATTTGTCAATAAATAAATGTGGAGGCTCCTGCATGGCAGTGGGGATAACAGGCCACTGGCTGCATGGAGGCAGGAGATCACCCTGCTGTCTCCCCTTTTGCCACCCGGGACAAGGACCCGGTGGTGAGGCTGCACCCGACCCTGACACAACAGAAGGAAAGGGCTGGGCCTGCCTCAGAAACACCTGGAGTCCTGCCCCTCAGGTGCACCAAGTAGAGGCAGGCAGGCTCATCTTGGCCAGGATCCAAGTGTGGCGGGATCCATCTATGGGATGAGAGGGTTCTGGGTGGGGCAATCTGCCTGTGGGAAGCTCAGTGGGGGGTCTGGTGCGGCGGGGGGGGGGGAGATCAGGCTGCACAGAGGCTGGTTGGGTGGTTTCTGGGTGCAGGGGCAATAGGTCTCTGCATGGGGTTCAGGTGAAGGTGGTTGAAGCTCAGAAGGGGGTGTCTGAGTGTGGGGGAATGGGGCTTGGCAAGGGGGTCCAGGTGCTGGGGGGCTCATCAGGAGGGTCTGGGTCCAGGGAGGGTAGGATTCATCAGAGTGGGAGTTCGAGTGGGGCGGCTCAGTGTGGATGGTCGGTGTACAGGAGTGGAGGTCTGGACATAGGTGGGAGGGGCTCAGCATGGGTCCAGATGCGGGGGGTCTGGGTGTGAAGGGGATGGGCTCGGCGGATACAGGTGCAGGGGTGAGACTCGGTGGGATGGGGGTTTGGCTGCGGGGGGCTTGGTGAGGAGATTCTGTGTTCGGGGGGTGAGGCTTGGTGGGGGTGTGTCTGGGCATGGGGGTTGGGTGGATGAGGGAGAAGGAAATGGGGGTGGGGGAAAGTGTGGAGCTTCCTGCAGCTGGGGGAGGTTTCTGGCCCCAGCCGCTCCTTGCAGAGGAAGAGGAAGTCCCGTTCTCCCTAGCCTAGCCGGGACTAGCAGATGAGCCCGGTGTAGGAGCCACTGTCCAGGATGTCCCCAGCATCTCCCTCCCCCACCACAATGATTTACCTTTCAGCCAGCTGCTCCAGGTGCCCAAAACAACATGTCCACGCTGCTGTTTGCCTTTTGCAGTTTGCCTTTGCTTCTCTGTCAGTCATTCTTCTGTGGAGAAGCAAAGAAATCTGTGGGGGACATTAATTCTGTGCATGCGCAGTGGTGCAGAATTCCACCAGCAGTAACTGCCCCCTAGATATTTGAAGCAGCCCCTGTTACAAAGCCAGAGTCTTCTATTTGATCTCAGAGCACAAACTGCTTGCCCCAACACATTTGCAGTTGCTACTGTTTAGCCTAGGTAAACCCTAATGCACTTAAATAAATTAATAAAGCTGCATGCTGTGGCTGCCCTGGGTATGGGTATTCCAGAAATAAAATGAAAAGCTCGATGTTCTCATGGGAAGCTAAACTCTTAGAATGCTTATTCAATGCTTTCAATAGCTCCATCATAATGGAACAGCCACCCTTGCTGCCCCTTCAAGTCCCCAGTTTTGTGCCTACCATCATCCTCCTGGTCCAGGAGCACTGAACAGGGCTTCCATAGGAGCACATCAGTGCCACAGCTAAATTGGCCAGAGGGCTTCTGCTGTCCAGGGGCTGAGACTTCTGCTCCTCATGCTATCAGCCCTGGGGAATCAACTCCAAGGGTTGCAGAATGCTTCCACTAGGCCCTGTGCCATCCCCATACTTATTTTTGATTATGTGTAGTTGTTAATGAATGACTGGTTGGCAACACTGCTGATTTTAAGAATAGTTTTGGTGTTAGGGCAGAATAAATGTTCTCTGGGGAGATGAGTGGTTCTGCACACCTCTTACTTTTTTTCTCCATTTTGTGGAGAAACACTTCAGTTTAATTGCTTTATTTCAAAGTATAAATTCACATTATGATTTCCACAGCAGGGAGACTGATTATGATAACAACCATATTGCAATGTATTGATAAATACCACTTTTCATCTTTGTAGGAAGCAAGCAAAACAAACTATTTGAATTTCAGAAAAGGCAATTTCTGTTCTATGTAGAGTTCATAATGTAATAAGAACCCTACCGATGTGCCAGAGTGAGGGCTGTGCCCTTAGGCTAAAAGCCCAGCTCCAATTTCCTATCCTTTGCATTTTCTATTACTTTACTCTGCCTTCTTGAAGCTATAATCTTAGGGAAGTGAGTGGGGGCTAAAGGACATTGAATCTCTCTGCTCCATGCACTTCTAAAGAGATGTTAAGTGCTTTTCATGTGAAAATCAGATTCAACTAATAAAGTGTGTGTGTGTGTGTGTGTGTGTGTGTGTGAGAGTGAGAGAGAGAGAGAGAGAGAAAAATGTATGTGTTTTAACAGCACCCGTAAGTGTCTTAGGTTCTTTCTCATACAGGTAAAAGGTCTTTGCCCCAGGAACCTAGAAACTTATCTTTGACGCAACTCAATAGAAGGGGGAAACCAGATAGTAGGGAGGGGTAGAGGAGCAGCACTTATATTAAGCAGTTACTCTTTTAGGCTACTGTACTGCAAGATAGAGCAAAACAAATATTTTTAAAAGGTTTTTTGGATGAGAGAAGTGTAACAAATGAATAAGCAGTAGATTTATTCAGCAAGGTTATTGTAGCCCTTCTGGAAGAAATGGTTTGGGGGAGCGGGGCTTAAAAAGAGAAGATAGTATCTTTGCAGTCAAGCTCAAGAAAGGCATTCCATGCTTAAGGAGTATCATAAAAATAAGTGCAGACAAGGTTGTAGAAGTGGATAAACATGATATCAAAGATGGCATCATTGGTGCAGCAGAATAGGCCGTGAAAGGGATGAATGAAACTGTTGGATAAGTAGTGTGGGATAGAGTTAAGTGGACCTTGAAGATGATGACAATAGGCTTGAACTTCATGCACTGGAGAAGGGTGAGCCAGTGGAGGAATTCAAAGAGGGGGAAGGTAATGTGGTTAGATTAGTGGTCAAGGAAGATCTGCTGCATTTTGTATTGACTGGAGGGGTTATGTGGGTCTCGGTCAGTGTGTCTACACAGCAATTAAACACCCGCAGCTGGCCCGTGTCAGCTGACTCAGGCTCGTGGAGTTTGTGCTGTGGGGCTGTAAAATTACTATGTAGGCTTTTGGGCTCAGCCTGAAGCCTGAGCTCTAGGATCCTGCAAGGGGAAAGGGACCCAGAGCCTGGGCTTCGGCCCGAACATCCACACAGCAATTTTTAACTCTGCAGCCCAAGCCCTGCGAGCCTGAGTCACTTGACCTGGGCCAGGTGTGGCCATGCTGCATGTCTTTTATTCCAATGTAGACCTACCAGTGAGCCCAGAGAGAAGGTTACATTAATCAGAATGTCCTGGATGCTCATTGGAGCCAGAAAGAGAGGGGGGAAAAAAGAATAGATCTCAGAGATGTGTAGGAATTGTGTAAATGTGCAGGGAGATGGGGTGGAAATAAAAAATTATCCTTCGTTTACAGGTCTGGGTGAATAACTAGTGGTGTGTACACCAGTGAAAGAGAATGGAAGAGTGAAGAGGGCTTCAGGAGGAAGATTAGAAGATCACTTACAGTCATTTGAAATTAGTGAAATGTTCGGAAGAGGTGCTATTGCAGAGAGAGGCTGAAATACGTTGATTGGATGGAGGAGTGATTGTTCAGGAGTCAAAGAGGTAAATTTGTGAGTTGCTGGCATAGAGATTGTAGTTGAAGCTGTGTAAGCAGATAAGATTATTCACTGAGAAGGGGAGGGAGAGGAGGAGAGGACTAGAACAGAGCCCTGAGAGAGCCATAAGGAAAGTGGAAATGGTGAAGGGGCTTGTCAAGAGACACTGGTGGAATGGCAAAACGAGGAGGAGACCTAGAACAGAACAATGTTGTAAAAGCCATGGAAGGGCAAGATGTCAAGCAGGATCAGCAGCCCTGAAAGCAGGGGAGAGGTCCCAGGAGGGTTTTGTTCTATTCAGATTAACACACCATGCCTATCACTAAGCACCTAAGTACAAAGGTGAAGGAGGTGATATTAATATTGTTGAGGAGAAGTTAATTCAATATACTGGAGATGATGGAAATCAGAGTGGAGTTAAAAGAGAGGAACTTCAGGCAATGATTGCAGATTCCTTGCTTGATGAGTTTGGAGGTGAAGGGAAATGGGGTGGCAATTGGATGGGATTTGAGGGATGTCTCTTTGAGACTGGGGAGTGGACTACAGCATGCTTGTTTTGTGAAGAAAGGGAGCCAGAGGTGAGGGAGGAGGTGAGAGTCAGAGTAAGGGATGTCAGGTAGCAGGATGGAATGGGGATGAGGGGTAGATCAGGCAAGAAACCCCAGTATCGGTAACAGGAAGAAAAAGGAGTGTGTGTTGGGGTGGGGGAAGATGGCTATCATGGCAGATCTCATAGCTCTATTCTTTGAAGAAGCTGGTACGATATTGTGCAAAGACGAAGATGCAAATGGAAAGGGCTTTGGAGGGAATTGAAGGTTGTAAATAAACAGGTGTTGTAGACATGGGATTCTAGTTAGGTGGGAAAGTAGAGATGTTTGGCAAGGTATTTAGCAGACGTGGAGGAGAGGATCAAATTTTAGTTGAATAAGTGTGCACGACCTCAGGACTATCTCCAGAGCATGGGAACTGGTGCAGTGATATTTGAGATTGGAAGCTAATAATTGGGAGCTACTTTGAACTGAGAAAAAAGGGTGAAAGAGCAAGTGGGGGGAGGAACTGACCTCTCAGCTAAGGAGAGGATGGAGAGAGTAGGGAAGAGCAGCAGAAAAGTAATGGATGTGAAGGATTGTAGTCCACAGAATGGACAAGTTTATGGGTAGAGGCAAGAGGTAAGTAGCTGATGATGAGGGAGATGAGGTGGTTGTGAGAGAAAGGGAACTTAAAAATTGCTACTATCTCTCTCTGCTGTCCTCAGACAGGTCCATAACTGAGTAACAGGCCTCTGTGGGGGTTTCCTGGCGCCTTGTTTGTCATTTTGCCTGTTTCTGAGGTACTGTGGGGTCAGGTGGAATCACTGTGAATGTACGATAGTGGTGGATGAAAAGACAGACAACTAGGGCTGCTGGTTTTGACAGATTAGTGAGTGGCTTGGTGACATGAAATGTTCTAGGATAATTAAAGGGATCAAATGTAAACTGCAAAGAAGATTGGTCTGGTCAAGGACATGACATCTTAAGTGGATTTAGTATTTGGAGAGGGGCGAAGGGGTGAGTAACTGTGATTGAAGTGCTGTTTGGAAATCCCATTACTCTAGATATACTATCTGTTTTAGACTAATCAAGATAGTGAAGTTGACTCATGTTTTTCAAATTGAGTACTTCACTTTTTCAGGGCAGGGTTACTTTCAATTGTTACAGATGAGCTGGACATTCTTCTCTTGACACAAGTGGGTAACCTTCAGTATTACTGATGGGAATCATTTCCATCAAGAAGAGCAGACCATCCTTTCTCACCACCACCTTTAAATCAGAGTGCATTAGTGCTATTGAATAAGGAACTGTCTGGAAACTTTATCCAAGTATTGTATTGAATTCCCACTTCCAAACTCCATGTTAACCTTCAGAATACTAGTATTCTGTCCCGGGAAATACAAACCACTGATACTAGGATACCTATATATTTTGTGCTGAAATGAAAACAGGAATCTGCCTTTATAATATTGCATAGTGTTCAGGATAAACTAAAGCTGACAATAAATTAAAGGGGTAATCCATTTGTGCTTGTGACTGTGAAGGGTGCAGCCTTAATTGCAGTAATTATATGATAATTACCATGATAAAATATTTAGGAAATGTCAGTAGTGACATTTAGGAAGTTAACTAGAGAGAACAAACCAAAAAAGCCTCATTTCATGCATGTTGAAGTTGTGATGGGCGAATCATTCATGTTCCATGCAGCGTGGAATCACTTGCCTAACGTCCTTTTTTTGACTTGTATACTTTATGTAATGATGTTTGTGTGTATGTGTATATTTACATTTAAGAAATAGCCGCTTTTTGCACTGCAGTTTTCACTCTGCAGCTGATTTTAAAAAAAGAATGATGGAAAAACTTTGTGTGTGGTAGCTGGGTCATGCTCTCTCCAGTAACGGTTAGAAAGTGGAAGACTGTATTCCCTGGGGGATATTGTGAGTGGGAGGCCTTGTAAAATCACTATAGCACTAAATTTTTCCATATTTTACAGCAATTTCAAAAGTAAAAAGGTTAATATGTGAGGAAGTTGTATCCCATCCAAAAAGAATGGTATTACCCAAACTGACATAATGGATCTGACTCTCCAGAGACAACAAAAAGGTAGCATCTGCAGTAACTTTGTGTGACTGGATTAAGGGACACCATAATATCTGGATAGCTCTCAATTTTTCTTTCCTGTGGGTAAGTAAATATATAGTCTTTTTAAATCTGTAAATAAATGGGATAGAGTGGTCACCAGATTATTAAATTCAGAGTGAGCAGAGCTCAGCTAACAATGGTTACTAGATAACACACTACTCTACTAGTTTTGAAATTATCACAGGAAACTGTCAGTGAAACTACACTTGTCTAAAAGCAGTATGCAACCTCAGTAGTTGGTAAGGGTTATAAAAAGCACTCATTGATGGGAATGCATTATGTACATGAAGTAGCTCACCCTGCTGTCTCTGATTTGGTAGAATATATTTTTCATTGTCTGTTTCCTTTATCCATCAGCTTCAGTGACAGTGACTCATGTCCAGTTTATTATTATTTATTTGTATTATGGTAGTAACTACAGGCCTCAACTGAGGTAAGGGCACCACTGAGTGAGGTAGTGTACAAACACATATTAAGATTGTTTACACTAAGAGCTGGGCTGTAATTCCCAGCTCTCATTAGACTTGCTTGCCTTAGACCTACTCACACTAACTTTCCTTGAGCTACCGTTCTAAAAATAGTAACATTGCCATGGTAGCACGGGCAGCAGTGACCGGTATAACAAGCTGGTTGTGCCGCGTACGTACCCAAAGGGTTTGGGTGGGTTTGTACTCAGCACAGCTAGCCTGTGCCACCACTCACTGCTGCCCGTGCCACTGTTACCATGGCTACACTACTATTTTTAGCATGCTAGCGCTCTTCAAGCTAGTGAAGGTATGTCTAACATGAGGAATCACCCCTAGCTCTGATGTAGACATATACCTTAAGAGAAAGTCCCTACCCCAAAGAACTTATTGTCTAAATAGAGAAGACAGAAAAGGGCTGAGAGAAGGGGAGCATTATTATCCCTGGTTTACAGATGAGGAACAGAGACCATAAGTGAATGGCCTGTGGTCATGCAGGAAGACTGTGGCAGAGCCAGAAATTGAACCCTGATGTGTAAGTCCCACTGCAGTTCTTTAAAATCTTTCAGAAAAAGTCTTGTGGTTACTGTTCTTGCCCTTGAAAGCTGCCTGTGGCACAAGACATTGTAAAAATGCACCTAATCTATCAACTAGCATTTATAAGGGTCTTATCACCATGGTACTTTACCTGACCACTATGTATGGGTTTATAAACAGTGAGGCTGCCTGGAGATATTCAGTTAGATCTGTCTAGGTTTTGAATTTTGTGATGTAATATGATTTCATTGGTCTGACCCCAAGAAATGGTTGACTCCTCATAAAAATTTTAAATAGCCATTTTAAAGTCTTTTAAAAAGTTCTTAATTTATTCAAAAATTTCAGAACATGTTCTAGTTGTCAATTAGACTTAGCTTTAAAAATTTAATATGGTGATGATTTTATTTTTGCAAAAGAGAACAAATCTAACCATAGCTATGATGAAAAGACTGTCACCTCTACTAAGCGAAATACTTCAGACCTGGGACTAGAACCCTGGTTTTACAGCTGCAACAACAAAGGCCTTTAGCCCCCTGAGCTGATAGGAGAGGTCTGTTATCTGCTTATGTAGATAGAATGATCCTTTCTGTTTTCTCTGAACTGTAACCAGCCAGTAGAGGGCAACATGCTTACACAAACATATAGTACCAAATGAAAGTCTATGACAAAAATAAATCCCATCGACGTTGGTTAGCGAGCAGTGAATTTGGCTCATAACTCCCATTGACATCAGTGCAAGCTGTATTGGGCACCAAGCTATTCACAAGAAAAATCCAGCAATATATATGCTTAGTTGCATCTTATTCGTTATATCTTCCAATTTACCAGTGCATAGGTCTTCAAGGATGTTTAGCCATATGTAAAGTTGGAAGGGGAAGTAAGTTGATTTTTAATTCAGGGTACTTTTAATGCATTATAACTCAAAAACATTTTGAAACAACTTCTTCACACTTTGCAGAAACAGTCTCCTTTGCCATGAGAATAAATCTAATAATTTCCAAATGAAAACAATTTTCCATAGAGACCAGAGTTTTATAACTCAAGCTGATGGTAACAGAAGACCCCAATCCTTCAAGTTAAATGGATGTAGAGTGAAACTGTAAACACTGAGGAAAAGTTTTATATTTACATTAATCCCAGATGACTCTCACTACTAATGCTGGAACACTGTAAATGGGTGATATAGGGTAACAAACTATGAACTAAAACACAGAAGCCTGAACAGAGAGTAAGTGCTGACACTGCACACTCAGCATTGAAAGGCATTTTGCATTTTTAAAGGGTTTTTCATTAAGCATATTACGGGGAGCAGCTTAGTGTAGCCCCAATCCTGCAAAGATCAATTAACCTGCTTTGCTTTATATACTGTGAGTAGTCCTATGTTTATCAAAACATTTTATAGTAAATCACCATCAGGTGTCTCTGCTTTCACAGGAGAAAACATGGATAGTCTTATTATAGTGTGCAGGAAATTAATGTGTGTACGTACTCGGCATATGAAGATAAGAACATATATTCCTCAACACTGGGACTCCCAGCCTGTTAGGCAAATCAGACTTTACAGAGAGGTAGGGCATGCCCATCCTTCTGGCTGCTTCTGGAGAGCTGCTGAGCCACTGCCACTGGGCATGTACTCTGGCCCTGTTTTCTTAGGCAGCTCTACTCAATGCTGTTCCTGGCACTCTTCACAGCAGCATTCTACCAGCAGAGAGCAGCACAGTACATTGCCAGCAGCTGGGGGAAGGTGAATAAGAACATGCTTTGGGGACAAAGGAGATAAACAGGCAAGAATATAAGAGAACACTGAGGTGGGGTGAAGGTGAGAAAGGGAAACACAAAAATAAGAGAATTGGGTGCAGAAAACTGAGTGAAAAGTAGAGGGGATGTGTCTTGGACAGGGAAGAAACTAGATAAAGAAAACAAACAGGTGATGTTAGAAAGCAAAATCAGGAAGAAAAAGAAATGATGGAAAGTGTATCTAGGGTGGGGAGGGAGAAAGAGAATGTACTTAACAGGGAGACTGCAGCACCGACACCTGCTAGGTCTTGGCATGATGGAGAAATGGGGAGGGACCCTCAGATCCTGATGCATTAAAGCAGGATGTGCTCCAACCCAAAAGGTTTAGTTGCTATTATTATAATATTCTCTTTTCTTCTATGGTCTTAATAGACTTTATTATGATTCAGAAGAATTATCCTTGTATCTGATGATGATGATTGATCCCGTAATTAATATAGGTGAGGAAAACATACTATTCAGAGGGTCTTTTTCAGAATGCTACTCTTGGCAAGCATTGTTCCCTGTGTAAATGGATTTGCCAAGTGTGAAGTTGTGCCCTATTTGTCCTGATTTTATTTTTGATCTTTATAAAAATCAACTCTTCCCAGGATTTAATAGTTTAGACATACTTTGTATAAATTAAACAAAGTGATCAGATATACTTCAGTCACAGGATAAGGAACTCTAAGCTTCTAACTTCACCAATGTAACCTAGCAATGCAAAGCAGTATAAATTTTGGGTAAGTGGAGTACCTATAACAGGCAAGGACTGAAGGGAAAAGGTTGTCGCTAAATCTTCTGTTGTGCTGATTTAAAAAAACAACAACAACATACATTCTTTATAAGAACCTATATTCCTAGGAATTTCCTGGGCTACTACTTAGATGCTGAATTCAAATGATTTATTTTTTTATTCATCTAGTTATATCTGCCCTAATTTTTTTTAAATTTTAATGTACCATGTAAAATCCCTGGCTTTCAAATATAGCTTCAGGTTCACTTCAATTTTCTGAAATCATAAAGAAACTCATTTAATTGCATATGGAAATAGGGGGAAATAAGAATTTAGCTACATGGCTATGCTGGTAACTTTTTTACTGTTGTATGCTTACCTTGTAGTTTTGGTTGCAGTAATTAGTGTACAGAAAGCTGGAAAGATGCCTGCAATTCCAAAATGAACTCCGTGCAGCTCTCTCCTTCCCCTCCCTTTCTCCTTTAGCACCGCCCCTTTAGCTAGAAGCAAGACAGCTGTGTTTGATCATAAACCACTTACAACTCCAGGCGTAGTGGATGGGGAAACTTTAGCGTGAAGTACAGCATCAGTTTGTCTCTGGGTTTTTTTCCCCCTTCTAAAACCTTGGCAGTACTTAGATTGTGTTCTCGCTGTGAATCCATCTGAAACTTACCAAATAGTTGCCAGGATATTAAACTCCTTTGGGAGATGCCCTCAAACCTAGCTGGGGAAAGGGCAGTATAAAACTAGAGGCAGAGCTGAAACACAGGTTTCACATGGACTTGGGCAGTTTTAGTATCCAGGAGATCATTACTGACTGTCTGCATTCTCTGTGACCCTGCACTCTGCAGCTTTACTGAGTCTCTTGCAGAAATGGATTGTTTGTGAAATGAAAACCAGTTTGGCTCCTTTAGAAGACCTTGCATCATTAATTTAGGTTCTATAAATGTTAAGTGAAAATGGCTGTCTAGAGCAAAATGTGCAAGACAGAAAAATCTTGGAGAAGAAGAGAGTGTTGAATCTATTGAGCAAAGCTTGGAAGCATTAAAATCTGTAGAAATAGCCAAGCCCTGAAAAGTCTAATAATGAATTCTGGAGTTGCTATGAAATATGGAAATGACTCCTCTGCGGAGCTGAGTGAGGTAAGCAGTTTCAATATCCTTGGGTTTTTTTGTTTTTTGTTTTTTTAATGCTTTTGTTTTTTAAGTATAGTATTAGTCTCTTTTTGGCTTTCAGTCTGCAGGCACTTCAATTAAAGATTAATATAATGTATTCTTGTTCTAACTTGCAGTGCTAGTCAGGAAATGACCTGAACTTGCTTCAGTCAGAAATAAGTGGTAAAAGGCAAATGGTTGTAACTCTGCAGAGACCTTTTTTTATGTCGTCGTGCAGCAAGGATTCCCCCACCTTTCCGAGTGCTGCATTTATATACACAGCATTCCTCTTTGCAGTGGGTAAAATACACAGTGATCCCAATTGAGATTAAGCAGATGGCTACTAATTTGGAGAGGAGGGTGGAAAACAAACAGCATTATTAAGCTAACAACTTTGATAGAATCACATGATGTATTAGATTATGTTCAACCAAGGTAATGCTGTTTTTTCAGATTAGATGAATATTATTTTAGTTGGGGGAGGGAGAGGAAATAAGCCACTGGGACTTTTACTTCTTGCAGCATAGGGTGAAAACCTGTTATATTTATTACTTACTGTTGTAGGTGTGTCTGTTTCTTTTATGCTCTGACAGCATTATGTTTTTTAAGCAGATTTGAAATTAAAGCTCCATCAAGTATTATGCAAATATTTAAACAGTTGTTCTAAGCTGCATATTTTACGGTTATTGAAATGCCTTGGGCATATCATTCGGGTAGCTTTGATTGGACTGAAAATTGCTGATATTGGTCACAACATACAGCCCAGAGCATCTTATTGGGGTTAAAACATGGTTTTAATGTTCCACAGAATACATTGTCTTGCTTTAAAAAAATCCTTTTTCCTCTTTTGACACACATTTTATGTGCCATGCAGTTTTTCTTTTATAGTGTCTTATGAAAAGCATCATGTAATGTTTCACAGAAGGAAGGAGACAAAAGAGTAAATGGTTTAGAGAGTTAGGTATGATCACTGTCATACAGCTAGAAAAAGAAAACTATATACCAAGATAAAGAGTGGAAATATAAAATGAATAAGGAGACAAACAGGCATTCTAGCAGACCAGTGAGAGTGAAGGTCAATGGAACACTGTGGAAAGGGTACTAGTGAGGAATGAGGGTCCATGTCAGTGTAGAATTATGCAGTTCAGGATAGGAACTAGTACAGTCTTTTTATTTAAAATTTCTTCCATAATAAAAGTACTGTGTGTATATTTTATTAGTCATTTAAATTATAGGAGTTCCATTTCATTAACTCTGTGTGGATCTTGCAAAAGGGAACTTAAGAACGAAGGTCTTGTCAACTCAGCATAAACACTAAAGATCCCTGGATGCTTTTTGTAGAGTGGGAGACTGCCCTGGTGTCCTTGGCCAATACTAACCCCCTTCTTCTAGCTTTTATGCAGTACTATATGCTTGCTGGTTGATGGAATCCATCCCAGGATAGTGTTGTGGGTGGGGGGGTGTTAATTTATTTTTATATGTTATATAGCTTTGGGATGAAAGGTATTATAAGCTTGATTGCTTTTTTAAATGAGCCTATTCTTTTTACATTACCTGTGTTAGTACAACAGCAGTTTGATTAGCACTTCACCTCTGACCATTCTACTTTTAAATAGGATTGTGCACTTCTGAAAGCTAGTCGTATTCCCACTGAAGTCAAGGTGGCTTTTGCCATTGACATCAATGGGAGCAAGATTGTCCTTCTTGTTTGTTTGCTTTTCAAGCTAGTTCAGCAAAATCTCAAATGTCTCCCAATTTTTGTGTATGTTTTGGTTTTATACCTGTTTCAAAAGTAAAACTTTCAAATCAGTGCAGTCTCTTGGGAGGGTGATGCTAGGACAGTCATCCAGAGCAGACAATATTTAACAATAGCATTTTCATCGTGTTGTATTGCTTTGGAATGTTGTTACAGGTTAGGAGTTCATTTTATTCAGTTACTGGGTGGGACTTTAAGCCATATTAAGATAGTTCTTCTAGTCTTGTATTCAGTGATTTCACCGGGAATTTTGACACAGGAGGCCCTCCCACTCTGAGTATCTGTGATGGGAGGAAATATCTAGGAAATTCTGTGATCTTTCACCCTGGGGAATTTTTTTAAAATTTAGCTGTCCCCTATGCTTTGATGGAATTGATTACATTTGTGTTCTAGAGCTACTGAGACAGAGTTTGGTTGCTCACCTCTAAATTTAAGTGACACACACAGCCCTTTTCTTCCCAGTAGGTGTGATATGAACAATAGGGCCTCCTAGGCTATCTTTTTGTTTTGGCTCCCTCTTCCCAGTTCTCCTCGCCATCTGTGAAATATTATTTTTTGTTTGCAGTACTTGAAAGATGTGAAGTGCTGTGTAAGTGCTGTTTGTATCTTTGGTTTGTGTCCATGTTTTGTACCTATTCTTTTGGTCTTCCTGTCTCTCTCTTTTTATTCTCTTCTGGCTTTCCTTCCTGCTTATGGCTTTTGTTTATGCCCATTGAGAGAGAGAGTAGCATCACAGTCATTTAGAGAAAATGGCTGCACTGGGAATTTTCCTAGGATCATACAGTCTTAGTGAGTTTTTCGCTCTGTGGCCATCTCCCTACTTGCACTATTTAGTGCATCTGGTTTGGTGAAAAATATGGCAGTAGGCCAGTAATACACATAATTATGAAGGGAAGTTATATCCTCACTTCAGTGCACAAAATTCCAACTATGGAACTGCCATTATTAGAACTAGTGGATAATGTAGAAATCTCTGAACATATTGTGTGTGTGTGTGTGAAATTAATACATACATACCTTTCTGTGTGTCAGTTGCACAAAACAGAAGGTAAAAATTAATCATTATCCATACAGTTTGCAACGAGTGTTTTTTTTTCTGAGATTTATGCCAGTATTAGGAAAAACTGACAAAAATCTACCTCCTCCCCCACCATGGATGCAAAAGTGTGTGTGTTTTGCTTTTGCTTTGCAAATAGCATGCTGATCTAATATCTGATTTTTATTGTAAAAGTAAACAAAATCTTGATATCTAGTTGATATGTCCTTTTCCTTTGTTTGCCTTTTCCCCCCAATGAAGTTCACACATACAGCAAGGAAAACTGATTTCCATGGTAAGCCAGTCATGTTCCCATCAGAGCAGTATGATTTCAGTGATTGCTGAACTCCAGAGTTGAAGTTGTCAATATTGGTGCATATATCAGCAGCTTCTCTGGTTGACCCTCTTCCTCTACTCTCCCACCAAAAAAGAAATTTGGAGTGGGGGGGAAAGAGACATTAGGAGAGGTTGGTCTGAAAAATCTGTGCTGCCACTCGTCAGAATGTAGGATAGGCTTTGTTAACGTTGTAAATAATTCATAAGGTCCAACAAGGCCTGGTTGTAGTATTGTGAAACAGGCTAGCTGCTGCCAGTGCTGTGGTGTGAAGCATTATTTGGAGAGATTTCACTTTGAGGTTTGATCAGTCGGGGGATAGGACACCCAGAATTAAATAATCACTATTCAGGTCTATGTGTTTAGGCCAATGGTACCATTAACTATTGAGTGTAATACACAATGTGTTCTTAAAAGCTGACATCATGAATACCGCTTAAGCAGTTTGTTACAGACAACCAATTAAGTGCTGAAAAATTATTTGCAGTTACAAAGGTAACTGACCCACCCTCCCCTTCGGGTTTTCACAATGTTCAAAGTGGGGCTGTACTTCAGAATGTTCCCACTTTTTTGCAGAATACCTGGATGAATGTGCACAGTGAGATTTTCTTATTACATAGTCCATTTCCACATATATACGAAGATGGCTGTTTATGCATATGCTTAATTTTACTTCCCACCGAGTAGTCTACAATGAGGTTACTCGCTGTAGTAAAGTTAAGCACGCACATAAGTTTTTGCAGGATTGGGGCCTTATCAGGTATATATTTAAGGGCCCAATTCTGTTCTTGGTTATACACAAATGATTCCCGTCAAAGTCAGTGGAAACTGCGCATCTGCCAAAGGCAGAATTGGACCCCAAGAGAGGTTTCTGCAGACTCAGGGCTGGTATCTCATTTTTGCAAAACATTCATTTTTTAAAATGTGGTTTGTTTGTTTGTTTTATGTGGCCATTTCCTTTTGCCATTTGCTCTGTAAGCTGTGATGGGGACATCATTTCTCTAATGGGTATGTTCTTTCCAAAGCACCAAATTTAAAAAAAATCCCTTCTTCTCAGGTACATAATTTCTTCCCTTTGCTTTTTATTACCTCTGCTTAGATTTCTGCAGTTCAGAAAATTAAGGTTGCTGCTTGCATTCTTGGATACAGGTGTCCGTTCTTTAATCACTTACAATGCCAGGAACAAACTACTTAATCTATGCTCTCCTTTTAAAGGAGGGGGAGAGAGAAATTTCACCAAAGTGGTGTTTGAATACTATCCTTCCCCCCCCAAGGGATTTTTTTTTACTATTATTATTTTTGGTGGGAGGAGGTAGAGGAGTGAGGTCTCTGGAGGAGAACAGCACATGGGAAGAAGGATGACAAAATTCTATACATAGTACAAGATATGAAGAATGAAAGGGACAGTACCAGGTTTGACAGGGGTGAAACAAAAACCCATGACATAGTGATGTCCTTCAGAATTTCACATTTGTATGTCCACCTCACCACCACTACCCTAATTACTCCTGCTTCAAGAAAGTAATGAAGAGTAACAAAATGCAAAGGATGAAGCTGCTCGAGTCATAAATGCAACCCAATACAAAGACATTGCTGTGTTGGGCCAGAGAGTGGGGCAGATACAAATGAGGAAGCCTGACATGGTTACAAGCCCCATTGGCAAATACAGCATTGACAATCCCCACCCTGCTGTATTTTCTGTAAGTTTTCACTTCTTTTTAGGAGATGATTCTGCTTGCCTTAGTGCTGTAATGTATGTGTGGGGAACTGGTAACGGGTTTGTACGTACTTCAGGTTGGAAATAAATCTTCTGGCCTTATTTTTGCCTTCTGAGTTTTGAAATCTTGATTTTGGCAGTCTTGCTATCGGACAGTCAGAAAGCAGTCTGAATCCATCACTGGTCAGCCTGTAATGGGTGGTTGCAGTGACACAGTACTCCTTTACAGGCATAGTGACCTCATCTCACATTGGTATCCCCCTCTCACTCCACTATCTAGTGTTACAAGACATGTGCCTGACCTCCGGTAAAGAAAAACAGTATTAAAGGTGTACAGAGATTGCTATTAAAAGGCAACATATACTGCATATTGGTATATAGGAGAGATTACAGTTTCCCCCTGTACTTAGAAGATAAGTGTTCTAGTACTCGTCGATAAATTGGTGATACTTGTATTTATACAAGTTGAAAAGACCTTTAATTTTTTGTTGTTTACAAAGGACATTCCACTGTTGGGCAGACCTGGCCCTTTTTGAGAACACTTTAAACACTGAAGAATAGATGCAAAACTGACCCTTAAGGTGATAATAAACAGCTCATATGTTTCATATCTATCAAAGCTAAATGCACTGGTTTATTGACTGTTAGAATGATGTTACATTGCATGTCATGTAAAAATGACTTTCAAGCAGCAGAAAGTACCCACCAAGCTTTAGAGCATCATTTCTGTGGATCTGGTCCGTGTACCTTTTGGTTCTCATTGATCTACAGTATATACCAGGAGTTCTCAAACTTTTGTACTGGTGACCCCTTTCACACAGCAAGCTTCTGAGTGTGACACCCCCAATACATTAAAAACACTTTTTTATATATTTAACACCACTATAAATGCTGGAGGCAAAGCGGGATTTGGGGTGGAGGCTGACAGCTCGCGACCCCCTGCCGTAATAACCTTGTGACCCCCTGAGGGGTCCCGATCCCCAGTTTGAGAACCACTGGTTTACACTAACATGGGGGTACAGATTTTATTCAGATAATCAGGAGCTCAGATAATCAAGAGGGCAGGAGCAGCAGTGCAGGAAGCCTTCTGCAGCCCTGCTGTTATGGCCCTCCTCCCTTCCTCCGGTGACAGCAGAGCTGCAAAGGGCTCCCTGCACTGCTGCTCCTGCCCTCTTGATTATTGCAGGGGCCAAGGGTGGAGTGGGGGAGGTTACGGTCCTGGCAGGGCAGAGCAGAGACCCGCAGCCAGGACTCTGCTCTGTCGTGCCAAGACTGCAGTCTTACCTGCACCTGACTCCTGCAGGATTGGGTGTCACCGGCCCTGCAGCAGTGCAGGGAGCACTTGGGTCTTTTATCCATGTGTAGACATGCCCTATGGCTGGTCTGGGTCAGCTGACTCAGGCTCGTGGGACTCAGGCTGCAGTGCTAAAAATTGGTGTGTAGATGGTCTCACTCAGGCTGCAGCCTCACAGGGACTCACACCTCGGGCTTCAGACCGAGCTTGAACGTCTACACAGCGATTTTTCAGTCCTGGAACCCTGAGAGTTCGAGTCAGCTGACCCAGGCAAGCTACAAGGTTTTTGTTTTCGTTTTTTTATCCCTGTGTAGACATATCCTCAGTCCCATGACAGCAAGGCTGTAGATGGCTCCATGCACCACCGTAGGAGCCATTCAGCAGCAGGGTGGCCTCCCTGTGGCTGGGAGTTTCTTCTTTGTTATTCAGACCTCTGCATTATCCAAATCCCTTCCTTGTTGTCCCCCAGCATGGAGAATGAGGCAGGGATTCGGATAATGTGGATGATCAGGTAATAGAGTTTTGGAAAATCGGGCGTATACTGTATTAAGAAGTGCTCAGCATCTCAAAGTACTGGGTCTGTAATTTGCGTTTTATATGTCAACTGCATAGAAATTTCTTTTCCTGTTTATCCTTTCTTCCTTCAAAATTTCTTTTTAATTTTTCTCTCCTTTAGTTATACATGTTAGGCAAGCTTCTGCCCTCCTATGTGCATGTTGAACTCTTAGGGGCCACTAATGACTGACATTAGTGAGCGAACTTCTCAAACTAAGGGTCACATTTGGCCCTTTGCATTTCATGGGTAGTTTATCTTAGCCTGGAACTGAATATCCTGTATGTTAAATCAGATTAAACAAATGGACATGATTCATTGCATGGTGGAACTTGCACATTGAATAATGGTATCATATAGATTTGAAGACCAGAAGGGACCATCAGACCATGTAGTTTGACCTCCTGTATATCATAGGCCACCAACGGCACCCAGCCCATCTGCACACAAAACCCAACAACCCCAATTAGACCAAAGTATTAGAACCCTGAGGAGATTACGGCTATGTGTACACTGTGAGCTAGGGGTCTGATTCCCCTGCCTGCGTTCACATACTTGCACTAGCACCCACGAGTATAAATAGCAGTGTAACACTGGTAGTGGCAGCGCAGGCATGGCTGAGCTGTGCCAAATACTTTCCCATCAGTTTCAGACAGGGTTGTACTCCCCATGGCTCCACCGTGCCGCTTCCATGGCTATGCTGCTGTTTGTACTCATGCTATTGAGAGCGAGCACAAGTATGCATACACGAGCAGCGGAATTACACCCCAAGCTTGTAGCGTACATGTAGCCTAAGCTACTGTGTGCCAAAGGGAGAGAACAGGCACACCAATGCCCAAGGCCCTACAGTGGCAGGGGATTGATTAAATGAGAGATACCCAGTTAATTCTGGAAGGTGACCCATGTTCCATGCTTCAGAGGGGGCAGGCGGGGGGGAAAGCCAGGTCACTGCCTATCTGACCTGGGGGAAATGGCTTTCTGACCTAATGTAGGGGCCATCAGTTACACATAGAGCATGTGAGCAAGAAGCAGCCAGCCAAGCATCTGAGAGACAGAATGTTCTGTATCACCTAAGAGCACTGGTTCAGCTTCCCTAGAGACAGTGAGATGCAATTTGCACCCTCTGTGCCTTTATGGGTAAGCTAAGCCCCATATCTTTTCTCTTTGCTCCACTCGTATTGAATGGCAGGATTTTATTCAAGGTTAAACCTTATAAAGGATTCAGTGTTAATCCCTTTCAAGATTGTTGTCCTAATGGATGCTTAGACAGCAGAGAGACAGTATAACCACATCTCCTAAAGAGTTATGGTAGATCTCACATTGTTGCAGATATCCAATTTAAGGAGGGGATTCAAGCAGAGAATCTTAATGGTAGAGCTCAGGGATGGTAGCCAGGAAGTCTGGATGTAACTTGCAGATCAGATAAACTTTAATCCTGGTTATTCATAACTTTGCTAAATCTAATTTATTTTTATGCTTTATTGTGATCATTTCTGATGCATTGCATAGATGAAAGTAAGTATTCTTTTAAAAGAGGGGGAGATGAGACATTCCTGTGATGCCTGTGCGCACACAGTTTATTAACAGATTGTCTTAGTCAGGCTGGCTTGATGGCATGTTATCAGGGTGCTGTGCTGCCAATTCAGAAATCTGGGTTAGAACATGAGCTCAGATCCTTTATCTGTCTGAGGGGTTGCATTTTTGGCATGACCTGTGCATGTCATTTCCAGTGTGACTGAGGCATGGTATTTCCGGTGTAAAAACCATACAAACTTCAAAGAACATTTACTTTCTGGATTTGTGTGAGCTGCTTATCAGGCACACAGTGTTTCAGGCTTGGATGTTATTAAATTGAAGTACTATAAAAAGATTACTCAAATGCCCAGACGCTGTCAGTGCAGATAATGCTATTCTCCAGACTCCTAATGAAAAAATGGCAAAGATTATGTAACTTATCTGCCTGATATTAAAATATTTCCAGCTATTAAGACAGAACATTTGAAAAAATGCCCCGGCCTGGAGATTTAATAAGGACAAATGCATATTGGGAGAGTAACATTCACAACATACTGGATTCCCTAAACGTTTTTAGCAAGGTTTAATGTTTTTATCCCTAGATCTATAGTGCCAGAAACTCATTACTTGGGAAAGGTTATTTTTAGCTAAAGATCAAGCGGTCCCCTCAACCTTTGTGGGAAGAGAAAATCATGGTTTTAAGTGATCAGCCCTGGAGCTATCAAGGCCCAAACCAAAGCTGGAGGATGGTGTCTGTCTTTCAGAATTTGTTTGTTTGCTCTGAGCTGGATGTGGATTGCAGAGTTACCAGTTTGCAGAAATAAAATTGTGGAGGAGAAGAGGAAGGATTTGGATATGAAATTGGATGATTATTGTAAGGGTATAGTGAGATGTTGATTCTACTGTGGTACAGTAGACTGATGTAATATTAAGGCACAGAATGTGTTCTTGTTGATATGTCAGTGCTATTGTTTTCAGTCGGTTAAGAAGTGTTATTCATGATGTGACACTGTATCAGTTACATTTCCAGTTTGTACTTGTGTGCTGGGAACAGTTGATTTCTAAACAGAATAGGAAAACCTGTGGGAGCTCCCCTTTAACATACAGTAATAATATGTTAGTGCAAACACACTCTGTGGGGAGATATAGTGGGCAAGTCCTTTCCCTTCTCTATGCCTCTGATTCCTTCTCATCAGCCTTTCTCTGTTTATATTTTAAATTCTTCTGGGACAGTCCTGCCCAGAGATGTTCTCTCTTTAGGTGTTTGTACAATGCCTAGCACAGTGAGGCCTGCAGGCGTTATGGGAATATAAATAATAATATTTCTGCTCATTTAAGGATCCCATGGTGATCAGATTCTAAATCTGGCAGTATAATTACCCCTGCAACTTAAGCTGTAAACAATGGGGCAGATCCTCAGCGGGTATAAATTTTCATGGCTATGAAAATTCAATGAAGCTATGATAGTTTACACCACTGGTAAATCTGCCCCAGTATACTTTTTCATTTCATGTTCTGAAATGTTGTACAGTGTTGCTTTGTGCTGTTGAATTGCGTTCAAGTTCCATGGCTTAATGTTTATGTTAAAAAAAAAATCTATATAGTACATTGCAAATATATGCTGTACAGAATATTTTAAAACTACATATGTAAGTATTTGGATGTAGCATATGGACATTATTTTGAGGTTGAAAAAGGAGTGATTGTTTTGTTGCTATTTTTGTTTTATTTTTAAACTAAATTTAAAATGTGTATTTTTAAGCTACATTTAAAATTTAAATTTAAAGGTGTTGCTATTTGTGTTTTATTTTTTTAAACTAAATTTTGTACCTTAATTTTACATCTACAGTGGCCAAATGTGTCTTCAGTTTAGGATGGAATAATTCTAACCCAGATAAATGGGTAGTTGGTGTTATGTGATAATTCAAGAATAACTGTCGGTATTACTTGCTATTTACCAATCTTGTGTATTAGGTGACTTTTTCTAATACAATATTTATTTTGAAAACATATTTATATCGGTACATATTTCTGTTGCTCAGTTGTCAGTAGTAAATAAAAAAAATACAAATTTGTTGGTGAGAGTAACATTTATTGTAAAGAACAATTAATGTTTCCGTTGCAGTACAGACAATGGAGAAAAAAAGAAAGTGGAACCAGCTTATACCTATTAGAGTATCAGCTTTGTCCTGGCATATTAAATATTTATAAACATTAATGCAGTTTCCCAAGTTTTTGACATATTTAACTTTATGATAAAGTTTTTTTTTAAATCTAAAATAAATAAGCAGACTTGTGTATATATAGACTGCCATTATTCATTAGCTGTCGTTGGAGTGATAAAAATATATAATTCTTACTGTACTATAGGTACTGGAAGCACCGGCTCTTATTAAGATTGCTCAACACTTCCCATTATAAAGATACTGGTTTCAGTTGCTTATAACTTTTCCAAACTTTAACCATTTAGGTTGAAATTTTTCAAGCCAAGTGTCTGAGGCCAGAATTGAAAAATTACAGCCAAAAACGGCTCTGATGGTTCCAAGAACAAGACTAGTGAAAAATATCTTGTTTTGCCCATGTTAAATTCTGGCAGTCTTTTCTTCAGAAATATCTATCACCTCAAAGCTTTGGAGAAGGGACTTGAAATTTTTCAGGAGTGTGGCCTTTGTGTCAGGGATGTATCTTTTGCCGTACCAGTGAAAATCTGCCCAGATTTGGCCAAATTATAAACTTTTGAAACATCGTAGTTCACACATGGTCACTAGAGATTTGCAAGAGGTTAATAGCTCTTAAGAGTTCTGAAGAGTCCATCTGCACCTAGCATGCTCCAGCTCATGGTTTAGCAGGAGTTACTTGCAGTTGCAGATCTGGGCTGCTCAGAGCCAGGCTGGGGCCAGGTACTGGAACTGAGAGCGGGGAGTCTGTGCTCTCCCTCCTGGATACAAGCAGTGTGGAGGGAGAAACTGCCTGATTCACATACAGATGGGCCCAGAGATGGACCTGGGGTAGGAAGAAGTCCATCTACGACAGGGTTTCTCAAACAGGGGTTGCTGCTTGTGTAGGGAAAGCCCCTGGCGGGCTGGGCCGGTTTGTTTACCTGCCCCATCCGCAGGTCCAGCTGATCGCGGCTCCCAGTGGCTGCGGATCGCTGCTCTGGGCCAGTGGGAGCTGCTGGAAGCGGCACGGGCTGAGGGACTTACTGGCCGCCACTTCCAGCAGCTCCCATTGGCCTGGAGCACTTGCGGGCGGCGCAGGTAAACACACTGGCCTGGCCCACCAGGGCCTTTCCCTACACAAGCGGCGACCCCTGTTTGAGAAACCCTGATCTACGACTAGAGGCTGGTAGTACAGCAGGTGGGGAAAGGAAATTGAGAGTTTCCGGGAATGGAGAACATTGATATTTGCTGGGCAAGGAGCTGGTAGAGGGAGACAGAGAAGAACGAGTAGCTGGCTGTAGAGAGGGAGACAGAAACCAGTGGAGTGAGTGGAAGGAAACAGCGGTGGCTCCAGGCACCAGCGCCCCAAGTGCCTGCGGGAGGTCCGCTGGTCCCGTGGATTTGGCGGCAATTTGGCGACGGGTACGCCGAAGCCGTGGGACTGGCGGACCTCCCGCAGGCGCACCGCCGAAGACTGCCTGACTGCTGAGCTTGGGGCGGGAAAAAAGCTAGAGCTTCCCCTGGAAGGAAGACCTCCAATGAGATGTTAAAGTGTGGAGGACTGGCTGGGCAAAGAGAATGGGGCAAAGAGCTGGTGGGAGACAAGGGGAGATTAGATGAAGAACCCAGGGAAGGAAGATGGGGACTGGGAGCCAGCAGGAACAGGGAATGTAAGCAGGAGGGTCCTGTGGAAATAATAGTATGTGATCATGTAATTAAAGACTGTTTCAGACTCCATATGCACAATGAATTAAGCCAACCTTAACTCTGGTATTTTCTAACTTTTGGGCTTGGCTACACTTACAAGTTGCAGCGCTGGTGGAGGCTTTCTAGCGCTGCAATTACACCCCGTCCACACTTGCAGGGCACAACCAGCGCTGCAACTCCCTGGTTGCAGCGCTGGCTGAAAACCCATCCCGGCAGGGGTATAAGGAGTGCAGCGCTGGTGGATCCAGCGCTGCTCAGCAGGTGTGGACACTCACCAGCGCTTTACCTGTCCTCCAGGGAATAAGGAGCTATCCCAGAATTCCTGTTCAGCCACTCTGCTCATCAGTTTGCACTCTACTGCTCTTGCCTCAGGTGACCAGCCCTTTAAATGCCCCGGGAATTTTAAAAATCTCCTTCCTGTTTGCTGCAGCCAGGTGTGGAGTGCAATCAGTTAATCTTTCCAGGTGACCATGCCTCCACGTGGCAAACGAGCCCCAGCATGGAGCAATGGCGAGCTGTTGGACCTCATCAGTGTTTGGGGGGAGGAATCAGTGCAGGCACAGCTGCGCTCCGGCCGTAGGAATTACGATATCTTTGAGCAGATATCAAGGTCCTTGCTGGATAGGGGCCATGATCGGGACGCACTGCAATGCAGGGTGAAAGTTAAGGAGCTGCGGAGTGCCTATTACAAAGCCCGCGAGTGTAATCGCCGATCCGGAGCTGCCCCCACGACCTGCCGTTTTTACAGGGAGATGGACGAGATACTTGGGGGTGACCCCACTGCCAATCCCAGGATAACGATGGACACTTCTGAGCAGGCTGGGGGACAGGAGGCGGAGGCGGCGGCGGCGGAGGAGGAGGCGGGGGGGGAGGAAACCACGAGTGAAGCTACTGGGATGGGGGAAGACACCCCAGAGTGGGCATGCAGCCAGGATCTCTTCTCAAGCCAGGAGGAAAGTACCCAATCGCAGCAGCCAGCAGTTGCAGAAGGACAAGCAGAGGAGCGGGTTAACGGTAAGCGGCTTTTATTTTCTGGGTGGAAATGTTTCTGGAGAGGAAGGGGGGTTATGGCTGCATGCATGCCAGCCTCTAGATGTGGAATAGCCCGTTGATGTGGTCTATCACGTCGCGGTAATCTGCTTCAGTTATCTCAGCAAAAGTTTCAGCCAGAGCGTGGGCAATATGCCTGCGCAGGTTTATAGGGAGAGCCACTGTGTTTCTTGTCCCAGTCACGCTGACGCGTCCGCGCCACTGTTCCGCGAGTGGGGGGGGGATCATTTCTGAACACAGGGAAGCCGCGTAGGGTCCCGGGCGGAATCCACATTGCTGTAAAAGAGCCTCCCGCTGTCCCCTAGTGACTCGCAGCAGGGAGATATCTTGCAGGATTAACTCCTGTGAAAAATGTTGGGAGACTCTTTAGTGAAGAGATAGGTAGATAGTGAAGATCACCCCTGCAGCTGCATCTTCACTCAACCCCTCTATCACTCCAGATTACCCGAAGCAACCAGCCCCCCTCTATCAATCAAGCCCCACTTCTCCTTCTATAAGCACCCCTCACTCACCATTTCGTGGCTTCTGTCGTGTTATGCGTGTGGGAAAAGAATGTTAAAGTGCAAACTCCCTCAGTGTAACAATTCATGTCTGGAGATAGTGGATACAATGCTGCCCCTGTTAAATGTTTCATTTCTACAGTGACCTTGACTCCTGGAGTGGGCAGATGTTCCACAGCACAGAGGCTACAAAATTTGAGAAGAAATCCCCGAAAGAGCAAAGAGGAGATGCTGAAGACTGTTCTTCAGCACTCTGCTGCAGAGAGAAAGGAACTGAAGGAGTGGCGAGAGAAGGAAAGCATGATCCGCCAGAGACATTGGCGTAGAAACGCTGTGGCAAAGAAGAAAAGCACAAACCAGCTGCTAGAGATCCTGTCGAGCCAAGCGGACTCTCTCAAGGCAATCTTAGCCATGCAGGCAGAGCAGTCCCGTGCTGCCCCACAGCCCCCCCCCGTCCCAAAGCTTTTTTCCTTGTGCCCCAATGTCAGCTCAAACCGCCTTTCCCCAGCATTCAGTTTCTTACCACCACCAGCTGACTCCAACACCTGTTCTTTCACCAACCAGCCCTGATACCTACCACCCTTACCCTCTGCACTCAACCCCCATAACCATGCAGTATATGCACCCTGAAGTGCAGGAATCGTTAAACAGCACTCCAGACAGGACACATGCAAACTTGTGACTGTACAGTTCACCAACCCACACCCCTGCCCTCTTGTGTTCATGAAATGTTGTGTGTCTGTCTGTCTGTCAAGGAATTTTTTTTCTTTACAATAAAACAATTCTTGGCTTTGAAAACAGTCTTTATTATAGCAGATAGTGAAAGATACCTTAGCCCAGTAAAGAAAGAGGCACTGCAAATCATTTTAGGGATAATAGAATAACAGTGTAAACAGTGCAATTCACTCCCATGCAAGTCAGCAAACATTACTGTTGGCTTTCAGCCTCAAATTCTTCCCTCAAGGCATCCCTAATCCTTGAAGCCCTGTGCTGGGCCTCTCTATTAGCCCTGCTCTCTGGCTGTGCCTATTCAGCCTCCAGGACTTGAACCTCGGTGGTCCATGCCTCACTGAATGTTTCACCCTTCCCTTCACAAATATTATGGAGGGTACAGCAAGCGGATATAACCGCGGGGATGCTGCTTTCCCCCAAGTCTAGCTTCCCATACAAGCAACGCCAGCGTGACTTTAAACGCCCAAAAGCACACTCCACAGTCATTCGGCACCGGCTCAGCCTGTAGTTGAACCAGTCCTTGCTCCTGTCAAGCTTCCCTGTATAGGGTTTCATGAGCCAAGGCAGTAACGGGTAAGCGGGGTCTCCAAGGATCACAATGGGCATTTCGACGTCCCCTACTGTGATCTTCCTGTCTGGGAAAAAAGTCCCTGCCTGCATCTTCCTGAACAGGCCACTGTTCCGAAAGATGCGTGCATCATGCACCTTTCCAGGCCAGCCTGTGTAAATGTCAATGAAACGCCCGCGGTGATCCACAAGCGCCTGGAGAACCATAGAGAAATACCCCTTTCGATTAACGTACTCTGATGCCAGGTGGGGGGGGGGCAGAATAGGAATATGCGTCCCATCTATTGCCCCTCCACAGTTAGGGAAACCCATTTGTGCAAAGCCATC